>NW_016107644.1:1396135-1398441 GCF_001604975.1 Cebus imitator
CACACACATGCACACACCACTCGTGTGCACACACACCACACACATGCACACATCACTCGTGTGCACACACACCACACACATGCACACACCACACATGTGCACATACCACTCGTGTGCACACACACCACACACATGCACACACCACTCATGTGCACACACACCACACACATGCACACACATGTGCAATTGCTCACACACACAGCTGGTTTGTGACAGAGCTGGAACTCACAGTCATCACCACCCTACCATCCATCACAGACTGAAGTCGTCATGAGGACTCAGAATGGAAAATTCCAGAATATCAACAACATGAGAAGAGTATAGCCTCCAACTCCAGTTCCAAGGGCGGGGCAGAAGAGAAGTCTCTGGAATCACTGTAGGTCTGAGAAGGGGCTTTGCCCACCCCGTGCAGGGTGAGTGAGATGAGCAGGGCACGCCCATCCCCGCTGAGGGAAGCGTGAGGCCACGCGGAGTAAAAGGACCGTTCCATCACAGCACTGGGTGTGAGAAAAATGGGGCGTCTCTGATAAAAGACGGATGAAGCCCTCTCAGCTCAGGACAGCTCAGGGTAAGGTGAAAAGAAGCTGCTTGTTGATACACTGTGTAATGGTGAGTCTGGCCAGTCTCTGTCCACCACTCTTCTCACCCATTCCTGCGAGGTAACCTCTAAAGGCTTACCAGTTTTTTCCTTTTGAGACGGAGTCTCACTCACCAGGCTGGAGTGCCATGGCGCGATCTCAGCTCACTGCGACCTCCGTGTCCTGAGTTCAAGCAATTCCCTGCCTCAGGCTCCCAAGTAACTGGGGTTACAGGCGCCTGCCACCACGCCTGGCTAATTTTTGTATTTTAAGTAGAGACGGGGTTTCACCATCTTGGCCAGGATGGTCTGGAACTCCTGACTGTCTCCCAAAGTGCTGGGAGAAATGTCTCTGTTACTCATAGTGGGTCCTTGGACAACAGCTGAGTGTACACCCACAAAGTGACTCATGGGGACCCCTAGAAAACCTGTGCTCAGGAGGTGACTCCTGATGGGGCTGGTCCTACCACAAAGACCACTCATGCAATGGCAGGGGTGTGGGGGTGCTTTGAGCCACGGGGTGTCAGCTGGTCTCCCACCACCAGGAAGGGGATGAAGCTGGGGGTTGAGTTCCACTTCCTGGCCGTTGATTCAGTCAATTGTGCCTATGCAATGGAACCCCAATGAGAACTCTAGACGCCAAAGCTCTGGGGAACATCCCTGATTGGCACCTTTCTGTGGGTGGTCACCCACCCATGTGCTGGGAGGGAAACCAGTCCCCGGGGCTGACGGAAGCCTCCCAGGCCTTGCCGTAGGTAGCCCCCTCTGTATCTGGTTATTAATTTTATCTTTTTGCCATAATAACCCAGTCATTGTAAATATAGCACTTTCCTGAGTTCGTGAATTGTTTTAGAGATTTACTGAGACTGAAGAAGTTCCTGGGGACCCCTGACTTCGTAGCCGGCTGGCTGGAAGTGGCGGTGGCTTGGGGACCCTGACTTTGCAGCTGGGGTCCTCGCGAGGATAGTGCCCTTGCCCCGTGGGGTGTGGCTGACTCCAGGTAGTTTGTGTTCAAAGTCATCGCACAAACAAATAACACAACACAATGTTGGAATGTTCAAATGACAGCATCACCCAAGAGCTACTGGACAATTTTAATTGCTAACAGTGTATTTCAATATAAATGGAATTAAATGGAATAAAATGCCAATGAATACTGTTAGTATCGTAATTCTGCAGTGAAGATAAATTATAATCCTGCATGGGGCTGACCAAGGTCACGTGAAAATACAAGCCCAGAACGCCTGAAAATATCTGAAGAAAATGAAAGAGACATATTGGCTGCTTAATAAATGATTTGATTTTTGGATTTCTTGAATGTCTCACAGGTTTCTTGAATACCTTGTGGGCATAGAAACAAGAGCAGTGACGAAGCTTAAAATAACTGCAATAATTTCATTACTAAATAAAATAATACCAGAAAGAGAGAAACTCGATCATTTCCAATAACTCATAAACATTACAAAAAAGTCTATCTTCATCTATGCTGCCAAAATCTCAACAAATTTTCATAAGCAAAATTGACCCGAGCATATTCCGTCATCGAAACCTGGATTTATAACAGGAGCAAATGGATATACACACAGTGTATGTATCAGGACATGGGGCATAGGGGCTGCACTGCGCCTACACGGGCCAATTCTTTGTCTCTTCATGAGGAAAAAAAGAAAGAGAAGGAGGGAGGAAAAGAGGAAGAAAAGGAAGGAAGGGAGGGAGGGAGGAAGGGAGG
>NW_016107644.1:1399445-1401598 GCF_001604975.1 Cebus imitator
AGGGAGGGAGAGAGGGAGGGAGGGAGGGAGGGGAAGGGAGGGAGGGAGGAGTCATTCTACAGCTGCACCGGCACCAGCATGAATGGGGGTTCTGCAGGGGCTAGTGACCGCCCCGCCCAGTCCCACCTGGACCTCACTGCTGGTTGCTCCCCCTCCCTCCGCGCCCTGCCCCATCCATCCTGGTACACTCCTGCCGCCTGTGTGCCCCGTGTGCTCCCTTCACCTCTGCGCACTCACCTTCTGCGGGGCGCGCCCTGGCCCTGTGTCTCTGCAGAGTTCTATGTCACTCAGAAGGCACAAGGGACACCGTCTCCCTGGGGCCCTTCCTCCAGCGCCCAGTGCTGAGCAGCGACGCTGGCCGCCCAGTGCTGTTCTGGCACCTGGGTTGATGCCTTTTCCGAGTTTCCCTGGGGGGCACCAGCACGCCTGCACGTGCCCCTGTCCTGCCTACAGATGGAAAGATCCCCAGGGCAGGAGCCAGCCTTAGTGACCCCCAGGTCCCCTGCTCCTTGAGGTTGTCTACCTGAACATCCCGAACCTGATGGACAAGGAGAGCAGTGCCCGGGATAAATCAGGTGGCTGACTGACAATCACCACCTCCTCCCTATTCACTTGACTTAATAAACAGGGCTGTAAAAGCTCAGGGCCTTTGTTCACTAGAAGCAAAGAGCCCCTGCCCCTTCTTTCAATAGAAACTTTTGTTTTATCTTTAATTCCGCACTGGTCCTCCTTGGTTCAGGAGATAACTGTGGTTGGTATTCTACCACCGTGCACAGAGGTGACCGCGACATGGCCCTCGAACTTGAAAAGGACTGTCCTTGAAAATTAAACTATAAAACCAGCAGGCAGCTAAGTCACAGCTGAATTTCAGAGTAGAGGTCATAAAGGAGATGACCACATCAGGGCTGGGGGAGAGGGTTGGTGTCGTCCACAGAGGAGGGGTCAGTGTGGCTGTAAAGTCCCCCCCTTCCAGGGGCCCTGGGCAAGGCCAACTAATCCCATTCATGAGGGCCTGGCTCTCCTGACCTAATCACCCCCCAAAGGCCCCACCTCCAGATACCACCCATCCCATTGGAGCTTGAGGTTTCAATCTCCCCAGCTCCCCCTGTCTTCCACCTAAAATTCCTGACTCTGTTGAACACCTTTGACTTTTGTGGTGCCCTTCCCAAAACCATCATTACCCTCCCATGCTAAGGGCACACAGATTCCCCTTGGGGATTACCTCCCCCACTGTGAAGCCACCATGTGCCTCAAAGGAGCCATCCCCAGACCCAGATCCCCCAAGAGCCTCTGATCAGTTTTGCCAAAGGCGCTAATCCCATCACAGGGGCCATGGGTGTCATTCCATCCCGGGCTAGGGGTGGGAGAGTGAGAGAGTGCTTGCCTTGGGTCCCTTGGGCCAGGCTCTGGCTGGACGGGAGCCAGGTGGGGGTCAGAGCTGATCCTCCGAGGAGGGCAGAGCCCAGTTAGAGAGCTGAGCGCTCCAGGAGGGACGCGGCCACCCCCCCTTTCATCTGCACCGGCCATGCCTCTTCTGGTCACGTCTGTTGGGCCTCTTTTTGCCCCTCGCCGTGACGAGCATGCTAATCAACTTAGATCAAGACCAGGAAAACTGAAATATTCAAAACAGCAACAAGAAACAAATACTAATAAGACACAGCCGGCTCTTAAATGAAAGAATATATCTTCATTAAAAGGAATAAAAGGTAATTTGAATAAATGGAGCACAGTACTTTGTTGCTGAATAAAAATAAAATATTGGATATTATTTTTGCTAAATTAATTTGCTATTTAATGTAATTCCAATCAAAATTTCCACGAAGATTGTTCTTAAAATGTGGTAAACATCATCCCTAAGTTTATTTAGGGGGAGAAAGCATATAATAATATTTTCGATGTGTAAGTGAAGGATAATAGGGGGAATCCGTCCCACCAGATACCAAACTGTATCCCAAAACTATAGAAATAAAGCCACTGACACCAGGATAGGAAAACACTCGTGGAACAGGACCACTATCCTAAGAGAGCCTTTGCTCAGCAAGGGATTCAGATTATAAAACGGCTGGGCACAGCGGCTCACTTCTGTAATCCCAGCATTTTGGGAGGCCGAGAAGCGCCAGTTACCCAGGTCAGGAGTTGGAGACCAGCCTGGC
>NW_016107644.1:1402158-1460538 GCF_001604975.1 Cebus imitator
TGGCCCTCGAACTTGAAAAGGACTGTCCTTGAAAATTAAACTATAAAACCAGCAGGCAGCTAAGTCACAGCTGAATTTCAGAGTAGAGGTCATAAAGGAGATGACCACATCAGTGCTGGGGGAGAGGGTTGGTGAGGACAGAGGCTCCCCGGGCACTGGGACGGGTCCGTCCTGGCATGGGGTGCCAGTTAGGGGTGTTCTCCTTAAATGTTTTTTTCTTTTTAAAAACTAAAAGGCTGTTTTCTTCACCTTTTCTGATGTATCCTGCCCATTGCTGTATGCACCCTCAGCCCAAGGGACTTGCCCCACCTACTCAGCTTCTCAGATCAGGCTTCCTGGGGCTGTCCTTGGCTCCAGGTGGGATGTCTCCTGGGATGTACAGAATCTGGGAACATGGGCTGGGGGTAGAACTGGGGAACTGGTGGAGGGCTCTTCCTCTATCGCCCCTTCTCCTGGAGTCATATGATGTTAGATTTTGGAAAGAGGCAGATTTGAGTTTTACTTTAGATTTTCAACATTACAAAAGGAGAACAAAATTCTCCCAACCCAAAAAAAAAAAAAAAAGGAGAGAGAGAAAGAAATAAAATGTCAGATCTGCAAATGTGCCGCATTCTAAATTATCCAAGCACTTGCTCTAATTAGTATTCCAAGCTAGGGAGAGCAGAAAGTCAAAATCTCAATTTAAATGAAGATCTTCACAGACCCTGGCGGGGTCTTCCTGGTGCCTCCAGGGCCTGAGGATTCAAGGCCCCAGGTGACCCTGGGCCAGTCTCTCTGTCTCCTGGGAAGGCGGAAGGTGGAAGCCTCAGGGTGGGCTTGCTTTCTTCGCTAGCTGAGGTGCTCGGGTGAGAGAGCTACCAGCTTGTTCAGGCCGTGAGGCTGAGGTCGTGCCTGCACGTTGGTCACTGTGGAATTGATTTCGAATGCAGAGAGCTTGGCATTCATGGAGGATCGGTCGATTGCCATGCATGCACAGAAACGGCTATCCCTTTCAAGGGACTCCGGGGCCCTGTGTGTTTACTCTCCCCCTCTATAGGAACCTGACTAAGGACCGTCCCCGAGACACACTCATCCTCCCCAGGGCCGTTGCCCCAAAGCCTCTGCAAACCTTGCTGATGGGTCACATGGGCCCATCAGGCCACGGTGGGAGGTGTTGGAGTTTGATCCACAGTGGCTCACACACTGCACAGGCGTAGCCACCAACGCAGAGGTGCAGCCACAAGCAGCCCAGAGGACTAGCTGGTTTGGTAAACATTTGAGCCACGAGATCTGGCCCTGGGAGCCTCCAGCTCTGCAGGCGTGCAATCCCTCCAGGATACACTCAGGGCAACATTCCCTCCTTGCAGGGAGCTAGGCACAGAGGTGCCTGGGGGGCACCAGCGGAGCTAAGGTCACCTCATTTCTGTGGTCCTGTCCCTCCCCCTCCGTGAGTGACAGGTGAGTGACGAGAGTGGCAGTAACAATACCTGCCCCCACTGCAGGGTTCCCATGCGGAGGCCCTGCCTGTGTGACCTCCAGTCTTCCCAGTTTCTCAGCAAGTGGGCTTCAGGACCCCCGTTTTCCAAATGGAAAAGGAAAACAGCCCTGGCCTTGAGAGCCGCTGAATGAGAGACTCGTCCAGAGTCAACGCAGCACAGCCCAGAAGGCGTCGGGGATCAGGCCTCAAACCCCTGGAACTTCTGCTGCACCCCAGACCTTCCAGTGCCTCCACAAACAGGCCGAGACCTTTTCTGGAACAAGGAAAGCTGTCATAAATACCTGTGATGTAGTCTGTGCGTGTTGGTCTTGCCCAGGCGGAGCCGCGGTCTGCTGAGTGATGATCCCACATCGGGGAGCCATGCTCTGTGCTGAGCGTCTGCCCGTCACTTCATCCTCAGGCAGGGATGAGAAAGAAAACTCCTGCCTTAGGAATGTGGCAACTGGCACGCAGCAAGGTTCAGTAAATTCCCCAAATCTCACACCCAGTCCTTCCAGAGCCAGCCTCCAGTCTGCCCACAGTCTTGGCCTCCACCTGGGCTCTCCGGGGTATTATATGTAAATTCTCGGTGCTGCAGAAGTAGCACTTGAATATAAATTTCCTTTACTTCTATAGGAGTGTGCAGCTCACAGATGGAATCATGGCGAGCTCGCACCTGGACAAGGGAGGGGAAGGGTTCTTACTCCCGATGCAGGTTCCCCCTACTGCTCTGTCATTCCCCTGTTGGCTAAGGCTAGACCACACAGTTGAAGCTAATTCTGACTGGCTATTTTAAAGAGAGCAGGGGTAAGAGGCAGAGTGGCAGGGTGGGTAGTTTGATGGGAAGGACAGTTACAGAACAGATCAGAGCAGGTGACCAGAACAGGCGACCAGATGAGTCAGGACGCAGCAGGGGACCGATGTGAACTACTGATTAGAACTGGTGAAAAACGACAAGGATGTTAAACTTTAATATGGAGAACAGAAGAACAAGAGAGCTGAGCCTACGGACACACTGATTCTTTGAAGAGAAAACTGGAGTTCACCGTATCCAGCACGGGGCTGTGCGTCCACGCTAGAACCATGCAGGCTGCACAGGGTGTCAGGTGTCAGAGCCTGAGCAAGAGCCTGGGCTTCCGTCTCCTCCATGAAACATTTCCCCTTTTAGCTACACTGAGCAATCCCGGGTGCAGGAAGACGTTGGATGTCAGACATACTTTTTTTCTTTTCTCTTGTTGATTGGCAAGGTCCCCACGTTTTCCTAGCATCCAGCTGACCTTCCCTGTCTCTCTCCCCCAACTCAGTCTCGTTTTACCTGCACAGGCGTTTCTCCTTTCGCCCAGGCCCCACCTCACACCTCTTCACCTCTCACTCACTCATTCATCTGCTCATTCATTACTTCAGCCAGCCTGTGTGGGCCACCGCCGAGCAGCAGGCTATCAGCTCCGGATGAAGGGCATTGAGATCAAACTGAACATCAAAGTGCCGGGCAGCAGCGGTGCAGGCTTGAAGGCGTCCCTGCCTGGGCGTGCGCAAGGCGTTTGGGATCTAAACGCAGCCTGCCTTGGAAAGCTGGGAGCAAAGGCAAGTCCACAAAATTCGGACTGCCTGCCGCCTCTTTGTCCATCCGCCACTGTTATTTCTCCCGCAGGGCCCTGAGCCTCAGCCCCACCTGGGCACTCAGCGACCCCTGTCCTCTTTCCGGAGAGCCTGAGGGTGGGCCCAGATCAAGGCTTTTCTGCGCATTGTGGGAGGAGCCGCAGGCATCATCCCGAATGCTTCCTGGCCGCTGGGCCACATCCATGAACAAATCACCGCTAATCACTGGTTTATGCAAGATGAGAGAGTCAATCTTTGAGTTTTTTTGCCAAGGCTGGAAGCAGGGCTATTTGTCATATGAATAGGAAGCTCTGTGCCCGCAGCAGGGCTGAGTTTGAACTGCTCTGATAGGGAAAACAATCTATTTGGTGAAATATGCTTTACAGGCCCCTGGCTCCTCCATCTGAGGAAATGGATTAGGAGACAAGACACTCCTCAGCTCATCTAGAAAAATCTCCAAAATGTGATCATTTATTAACAAATGTAGGATTTGGGGTTCTCCAGGGTCTACAGGCGGGTCCGCTTGAGACGCCAGCCTCCTGTTTCCCTGACGCAACCCTTGGCTCATTGTATTTGCAGGGCTTTGATGCCTGACAGCCCCCCCCACCTGGACCCTCACTTTTGCACCCACCCAGGCTGCCGTTGGTGGCCCTGATGTCTCAGAACAGTGGGAGCAGCCTCCTGGGTCCCAGGAGCTAAGTGGTGTTGGTGAAGAGCAGCTCTGCAAAGCACACACTTGAAAGAAGAGCTGGTGAGTGACTGGGGTCCCTGTGGGGCCTCCACATTCCAGCATTTAGTGTATGGACTCAGCACGCTGACCTCCTGTTATTTCTCCTGCAGAACCCTGGACCTCAACCCCACCTGACTCACAGGGACCCCTCTCCTGTTTCCAGAGGGCCTGAGGGTGTGCCCAGATTAAGGATTTTCTGTGCATTGTTGGAGAAGCCTTAGGCGTCATCCTAAATGATTCCTGGCCACTACGCCACAAATCACAGCTAATCACTTTTTTCCACAAGGTGAGAGAGTCAGTCTCCGAGTTTTTTCTCCTGCTGGTGAGGCGTCTAAGAACTGGGCTGCATCTGTTATGATAAGGAAAGGGAACTCACCACAAGCCGCTGCCCACAGGAGGAACAGAAGAGTCAGATTCTGGATACGCATATTGTTTTTTATTTCTACACATTAATTTTAATTGTTTTGAAACAATTCAGTTTGGTGCCAAATGCTTTAAAAGTACTCCTCGGAATTGATGTGACTATGAAGCTGGCGTTGTGTGTCTCCGTCCCACTGAACAAAAGCATCTTTCTATTTAAACATAGCTGGCATCCAGAAAGGAGGGTATAAAAGGATCTCACTCCTCAAAGGCAGTGCTCCCTACTAAGGTGCTCTGGAGGGGCTTCTGGGGAGACAGGAAGGGGCTTCTGGAGAGACAGGGAGGGGCTTTTGGGGAGACAGGGAGGGGCTTCTGCAGAGACAGGGAGGGGCTTCCGGGGAGACAGGGAGGGGCTTCCAGGCCTGGATGTCACAAGCACTGAAAGACTGCAAGAAGGCGGGTGGATTTTGGGAACCAGAAAGGGAGTTCTTGTGATGCGGTCCTGTCTGCCCTAGGGCAGCTCAGCTTCTGGAAGAATCCATTGCCAAGGCTGTAGGGGAAGCTTTGGGTTCAGAGAAAGGCCAGGCAGCCTTCAAGGGACCGCAGAGTCAGGACCACAGAGTCAGGACACCACAAGCCACATTGCAGTAGGCTTTATTTATTTGTTTTTGAGATGGGGGATGTGGTCTGGGTGTAGCTCCCGAGGCCAGGAGAGCAGAGGCGCACGTGCTCAGGGTCAGTTTCTTCTGGGAACCCAGCCTCGGAGCTGGGAAGAGCCCAGGCCACAGGAAGGGGCCCTGGAAGTGCTCTGGTCCGCAGTCACAGCTGAGTCTGGACTTCTCGGCCACCAGCACCCTCTCCACTAGTCACATCCTCCCAGCAGAGGTCCCAACCTCAGTAAGCAGAGGCTGTGATGCAAACTGCAGACCTGCAGAGTCCAGACACATTAGACCAGGGTGCCTGCTTCACCGCAGCACACAAGGGTCGGCTTGTCACATGGCGGAAGGTAACAGGCCCGCCACCTGCCCCCACGGGTCCACCACATCTCCTCCCCTGCCTCCCGTCTCCTCTGCCTTGCTCCCGGGGCTCCGGCTGGAGTCAGGAGCAAGTCACGTACATGATGCTGAGGAGGCTGCCTCCATGCTCCCTGGCATCCAGCGTTCCTGCTGGGCCCCCGGGTGGGCATTTGTGATCCCCCAGCTGATCTCCTTCCAGCCGTCCTCCTTCCAATCCCCTTCCCCACCTCAATGCTCAAAGTGATATCACTGCTATCATCTTCATTTTCTAACACTTGACAGTTTAAAAAGTACTTTCAAATATAATAATTCATTACATTAAGTAAATTTTAGGTTAGAAATTCTTATTCAACGTTTATAGAAACACCATGGCTCAAACAGGCAACATGACTTGATGCAAGTCGCTTAGTATTAAAAATACACGTAGCAAAAGCCGGCCCCTGGTTCTGGGCTGTTTTCTCCCCACGTCGCCCAGTACTCACTGCGTTCATTCCAAATGCTTCACCATGGCACTCAGGCACCCACAGGGTCTGGCCCAAACAAACCTGCATCTGTGCTTCCCTTAGAGATCAGGTTCCTTCTGGGAATCAGCAAGGCTACAAATAGAAAGAGAACACGAGAACCAGGTCTGTGTTTTTCCTAAGGAAAAACATACCATGTGTTCATCTTGTTTGCCCTTTTGCTCTGGGGGCCAGGGAGGTCAGCACAGCCCCAAAGGCAGCTCCATCTTCATAACCATGCAGGACTCCAGGCTCTGCTGCCTGGACTTCACTTGCCCTGTACTTTCATTTTTGATTCTCTTAACATTACATTTTCTCTATCCCAGCATTGTATGTATGTGTCATACATACAATGGATTTTTGCTCATTTTATTTACTGATAAGTATCCTAGGCTCTGAACAATTCCCAGAGCCTAGCCCTAGGCCAGATGCCACGCAGGTAGTTACTAAATGAATCCGTGAATGAACACCTGAATTGTTCCTTGGTATCGTAAGCACCTATCAAAGCCACATCAAAATAGATAATTTACGGAATACATTGCTACGTAGTGGAATTGGGTCATTTCAAAATGGCAAAACCGGACCCTGAAATGAAGCTATTTGGCTTCCGCTTGGCCAGAACCAGGAGCGTGGCTGATTCTGGGCCCGGTGGGACCTCCTTCCTGGCCTTTTCCCCAAAGCTGGCAGCAGCAGGTCTCATGCTTAGAGCAGCCACTGGTCCCTCCTTCCAGCACCAGCCTGGGCTTTTGCTCCTGGAAAGGGCTAGAGGGGCTGGGGGGAGTGCAATAAGGCAAAACTTCCTCGAGGCCCCTCCAAATACATTTTAAAACCTGAAGCTCTAATATACCAGAAAAGGGAAAACAAAATGATTGTTTCCAAAAGTTAGGATGGTCTACTTTAAAAAACAAGATATCATTACTGGGGGTAATAACATAATTCAGAATGACACCAATATCCCAAATAAGTAACTGTCTTATACATCAAAAAGGACTGGCTGCAACAATCTCCATGCGTAACAGCAACAAAACAAATAAAATACATAGTCAGCAACGAACCAGAAATATCCAGGGCAGATACCAAGGAACAGACGTGAAGAAAGATTTGAATAAATGGAAAGAAATATCATGTTCCCAGAGGGAAGAGCTCAACTTTTGAAGATGTCAAACCTCACTAAATTAATTGGTAAAAAATTAGATTTTCAATGAAAATCTCAGTAAAACTTTACAAAATGGATCTTTGATTTGAAGTATTTTTTCTTAAAAAATAAAAAAGATAACCAAGAAATGTTGTCTTATCAAATAACTTTACATTAATAAAATAGTATGCTACTTACAGATAGAGAGAGAGAGACTGAAAGAGATCAGTGGAATTATAGAATACATAGTTTAGAAACAGGTCCAAGAATCATCTGGAAGAATTGACATATGATAAAAATGGTATTTTGTTATCAGTTGGTAACAAATGGATTATTCTCTAAACTGTAGTGAGACCACTGAAGAAGTATTTATAAAATGATGTTAGTTACCTACCTCTACAGCAAAATAAATTCCAGATAGATTTAAAATGCACAGTTTGTACAAAATATAAAATATTGGAAATTCAAAAAGAGATCATTTTAAATAACCTTAGGATGTAAAAACAGTCTACTAGGCAAAGACCAAAGGCAGAAGTCACAAGGAGAAAATATGGATGAATTCCACAACTTATGTTTTATTAAAATATTTCCTAAAACTCAGAAGAAAAAATGATAAAATCCCTCCATCCAGAGAAAAAATGGTTAAAAGATGCCAATAAGCAAAATATCAAAGAAAAATATAAGCATGCAAAAATGTGCATCCTCATTAGCACTGAAAGAAATGCAAATCGCAAAGCCAGAAGCCTCTTGTCAGCAAGGGGAGGAGGGAGCTCACGTGCGACTCCTGGGCTGAAGCGCGGCTGGACCGGAGACCATGATATTCTGGCTCTGGGAGGGGCTCATGGGCATCCTTGCCTTATGATGCTGTCGGGCTGATATGTTATAGAAGTATTCGTATCAAATATTAAGGGAAAACTAAACACAGTGTTTACTGGCAGGAAAGACAGTCATGAAAGTCTGTCTTTGACTCTCAGTTCTGCCTGGGCTGGGGCCGCCCATCACTCCAGGTGAGATGTAGGTGGGTACACAGGGCCGGACCCGTGTCAGGTGAGCATCGGTATCTACCTGACGGGGTTCAGGCTTCCTTTCTGTGTCCCTGTTTTTCCTCACTTGTCTACCATGATCGTCTTTTTCTCCTGAATCTAAGAAGACATGAAGGGTCCAGGGGCCGTGAGGGTTGAGGTCTGAACCCCTTGGGCCCGTCCTGGAAGCCCCTGCCTGGCCCCAAAGCTTTCAGGCCCTGGGAAGGCCTTGGCAGGCCCAGCCTCACCTGGTGAGAGGAGGAGATGTGAGAGAACACCCAGGGCGTGCAAGGATGCCCACATGCCACGGAGAGGGGGAGCCCAGGGCAAGGAGGCACAGGCCAGTGTCTGGAGTCCACCGGGAGAAGCGGAGCACCCAGCTCTGGGTCTGGCCCGGGCGGGGGCTGCAGCCGCTCTTCCCTCTGCAGCCTCTGCTCTGCAGAAGCAGGCGCGGGCTGACTCCTGGGGCCTCGTGCTGCTGATGGGGAGGTCTCAGGGACGTGTGCCTTGGTGTGCTGGGAAACGGTGAGAACAGAACTGCCTCTGTGACATGGCAGGTGCATTGCCACCTGGGATAATCCCCACCTGGCAGGATAGCCAGAGGCAGCCCTCCCTCCTGGCTTACAGGCCTGCAGGAGTGGCGGGGAGGCCCCAGATGCCCAGGGGTATGGGAGCCTCACCTGCTCTCTGCAGGGCGCAGGCTCGGGTAGGCTGAGGGCCGGGCTGCAAACGCATGTGCACGGGTGCGGGCTTGAAGGAACAGGCGAAGTGAAGGGAGTTTACTGGAAGCTAAGACGAGAATGAATCAGGGAAACTGAGTCTCATTCCCAATTCCCGCACAACTAATAACCAGGGAAATATCGCATTTCTGTTGTAGAAACAGTCATTTAACAAAGTATTTCATGAGTATTAAAATCACTTGCTGTGTGTCTCAGGAAGCTAATCACTGTGATTAAGCCTAATGAGCATGAGTCACCTGTGCAGAAATGAACAGGGGGGGGGCGATTTCCCGTGAGAAGTGCCTTTGGAAGCAAGTCCCTACCTCAGGCTGAGTGTCCCCGTGTTCTCAGGGCAATCCTGACGGAAGGACAGGTGAAATGCAGATGGAGAGACGCAGCTCATTTCAAAAATGGAGGAGCCAAGAGGGGAAGCAGGCTGTCTCCGACAGGCCATGGTGATGGAACTCTCATTGTGTAGGGGCTGGAGTTCCCTGAGGACTCTACCAGTTTCACAAGGAAGCCTCAGAAAAGCAGCCTGACGAGCCATCCCATGACAAAGAGAAAGAACAGCTACAGATGGCAGCAAGTTCCTGAGACAATCGACCCAGCGTGCCACAGACACAGGGTACAATAGACCCAGGAGACAACAGACCCAGGACGAAATCGACCCAGGGCCTTTAGATTTTCAAGGACCTTAAAATGCAAACATGTCACACCAAACTGTTCTCCAGCCTCAGAGAAACAAGACAGCAAACACAAGTCCAGAAACAGACCCAAGAGCTAGAGACGTTGAATGTCAGGGATAAGAGCTTCGGGGTCAGTTTTGGGTTCACATCCTGAGGAACTTTGTAAGGCGGGCAAACAAGTTATCTCTAATGTTCCCTGATCTTCAACGTGTGAGAAACGGAGCGAGTCCTATCCGCTTCACCAACCCCTGAAGTGAGTTATTACCAGCAAACCCACAATCGCCGGCACGGCATTCCAGGACTCTGCTTTGGAAAGGTGCTTGTGCAGATGCATGGGAGAGAGGTGAACAGTCGGGGGAGCGGCCCACAAAACTCCCCTTTCAGCTGCCTGCAGGCCCTCCGCAGCCCTCCGCCTGCGCCGTCAGGGACGGCAGAAGTGAGCCACAGCCACCAGAGCTGGCAGCCCTGCAGCCCAGCAATGGCGAAGCCGACACGCTTGGCTGGAGAGTCAGCGGGTGCCCTTCTCGGCGCCTCGTGAATGTGTCTGAAATAGGAAAGGCATAAATAACTGTCATGTTAGATCCACTCCCATCACAGTTGAAACAATCGGCTTCTCACTGGAGCAACCTCATTAGGGGCTGATAAGCCTCGCATTATGGGTGGGTGAGTGTTTGCTGCAATTCTTTCCAGAAGGCATGGGTGCTGGTGCGGCTTTTCGTAAGAGACAAAAATACCAGCGTCTTCAAGGAGTCGAGACCCCTCCCGCCTTCACAGGTGGGGCCACCAAACCCAACCCAGGTCCTACTTATGTAACCTGGGAATGTCGTGTGGCTTGCCTGTCTGCTCCAGATTTAGGAGTAGACCCAGGGTTCAGGATTCAGGAGCGAACCTGAGCGCCCGCTGACAACAGTGAAAGTGGTATCAGCCCCTCACCTTTGGGGTTATACGTTTCCTTTATTTACTAATGTGCATGGTAATTGAAACACCACGACTGACCGTCCACCAGGACTCATCACTGTAGGGTCTGAGGAATACTTAGCCCTCAGTTGAGGACTCTTCTAGATCTGCCTAACAAACCTTAAAAGCAAGAACAAACAGGAATAAATAGTTTCCAGCTGACTTAACTGAAGCCCCCCAAAATTTAAGAATATTTATATCCAGCACCTTAAAAGACTGATTTCATGCCGGACGTGGTGGCTCATGCCTATAATCCCCAGACTTTGGGAGGCTGAGGCGGGCAGATCTCTTGAGGCTGGGAGCTCAAGACCAGCCTGGCCAACATGGTGAAACCCCGTCTCTACTAAAAATACAAAATTTAGCCGGGTGTGGTGGAGTGTACCTGTAATGCTGGGGGGAGGCTGAGGCACGAGAATCGCCTGAACACAGGAGGCGGAGGTTGCGGTGAGCCGAGATCACACTACTGCACGCCAGCCTGGGCAACAGAGGGAGACTCTGTTAGTTTCAAAAAACAAAAAAAAAAACACAACACTAGAAAGAAAAAGACTAAATTGACAATTTCTGGCATCCAAAAATCACCAGGCACCCAAAGAATCGAAAAATGCAACATTGGGAGATAAATTCATTGAAACTAACTCAGAACTGATCCAGATGTCAGAACAGTACAAAGTGATTATCACTGTATTGTACATGTTCAAAAAGTTAAGTGGAGACATGCAAACTACACACACATACACACACATTCAAACCAAACTTCTAGAGATGAAAACTGCGGTGTGTGAGACTGAAGACACCCTGGGTCGGATTAATAGATTAGAGGCATTGCAGAAGAAAAATTATTCACCACTGCCAGAGTTCGGAAGCAGTAAAGATGCCCTTCTGTAGATGAGTGAATGAATAAACTGGTACAATTACAAATAAAATGAGAGTCCAAACAAGGGAATGTCATCCACGATTAATAAGAAATGAGCTGTGAAGCCATGAAAAGACATGGGAGAAACTTAAATACATATTACTAAGTAAAAAAAAAAGTCAATTGGAAAAGGCTACATACAATCTATGTATAATATGCTTTATGGCTTTCTGGAAAAGGCAAAACGATGGAGGCAGCGAAAATGTTTTTTAACTGCCGAGGGTTAGCGGGGATGGAAGGATGAATAGGTGGAGCACTGGAGATCTGAGGGGCAATGAAAATCCTCTATACAATACTGTAATGGTGAGTGCACGTCCGTATGTATTTGTCAAAACCCATCTAACTGTGCTGCATAGAGAGTGGAACCTAAACTGTGGGCCCTCGGTAATCCTGGTGTGTCAGTGTAGATTCATCAACGGTACCACGTGTACCCGTCCAGAGGAGGCTGTTGGCCGTGGGGAGGCTGTGCGTGTGCAGGGGCAAGGCATCTATGGCAAAGCTCTGTCCTTTCATCTTGATTTTGCTGTGAACCTAAAACTGCTCTGAAAAAATAAAGTCTTTTTAAAAAAGTCAACCTAGAATTCTATAGTCAACAAAAATATCTTTCAAAAATAAAGGCGAAGTACTTTTTCCAACACTCAAAAGCTAAAAGCACTCATTATAAGCAGACCTGCAGTGGAAAAAGTGTTAAAGGAAGTCCTTTAAGAAAAGGGATGTAAAAAATAAATCTACACAAAGGTAAGAAGGACAAGCAGAAATGGTAACTGCGTAGGTAACTATTTCAAAATGTATTCTTATTGTTTAACTGTTTTTAAAGATGATTACTTAAACAAAAGCATGTAATGCAGGAGTCATAACATGTGTAAGCAAAACGTGTGACAACCAGAGCATAAAGGCCGGTAGTGGAGAAATTCAAATATACTGTTATGAGGCTTTATACTACACGTGACATAGCATATTATTTGAAAGTAGATTGTGATAAGTTAATGATATATACTATAAACCCTGAAGCAACCACTAATAATAAAAGTTACATGTAAGAAGCCCACAAAGGAGATAGTCACCCACAATATCCACACATTAATTATCTTTAAAAGGTAGGAAAACATTAAAAATGGAAAAAGAAAAAAATGCTGAAATTAAAAACAGAAAGAGCATAGACTCAACCTAATAATATAATCACATTAAATGTAAATGGTCTAAACACTCTCATTAAAAAAACACAGATTGCCAGATCTACATAAAAATGACTCAAATATACACAGATAATAAGAAATATACTGTAAATATAGAGACCAAAAAAAAAGTAAAAGAAAGGAAACAAGCTATGCCATTTAATCTGAGATGTGGGTCTCACTACCTGCAGAAGTCTGGCCTGTAGACCCTGACTCAATGATGGATGAATGGACACGCTCTCACGCCATTACAGTGTTTCAAGTGGGCTAGGATGGCCGCTGGCTGCTTTCAGAGGGTGACATGCAACCCATCGACCCAGACCCTTTGTCCTTCACACATTTATTCCCTCAAGATTTTACCACAGGAAGACGCATTATCCCAGGTGGCACATCGTGCTAATCCCACACGTCTATGCAGTAAAGGACACACTGACTACCTGGACCTGAGGAGCACGCTGTCCCAATGGAGGCTGTGGCAGAGTGTCACTGTGCTCCCACCTGGGTCCTCTTCCTGTGCACAGAGGTGTTGGAAACAGATGCTCAGTGCCACAAATAAAATTTAGTCCTGAAACAAAGGATCTTTCAGCAACACAGTTTTCACTTCCAGGACTGCAGGAAGGGTATTCTCACTAGCCATCTTGCCACGAGAGTACAATCAACAAAGGAAAACACAAATTTATCCCTTACGCATTTGGGCTTGTTCTTACTGCTGTGTCTGATCTCTGCTGGCTGGAGCCAGACCTCACAATCTCAACTAAAACCTGATTGGCTAACAAAACTTTTCTAAACAGGTAAAAGCAATGGAGAGCTGGGACATGCCTGTGAGCACGTCCAGCACAGATATCTTGGTCAAAGTACAAGGACACAGAATGTGCCTGTAAGCGTGGCATGTGTAACACCTACAGAGGATAGGGTTTCACAAGGTTATTAGCACATTTATGATTTATTCTTTAACAAGAAAGGAAACTTTAAAAAGGAACTTTTCCAGTTCCCACAGAGGAAAACCAGTCTTCCTTGTAATTAGACCGTGGGTGATACACTGACCCAGGGAATATGGGCAGAAATGATGCAAATCACTTCACTCCCTGATCTTCACAAGCATCCTGCATAATTCCACTATGCCCTCTTCCCTAATCTGCTGTTAGAAGCACAGGATGGAGGGAGGTGTTGTAGACTGAATGTTTGTGCCTCACAAAAGCCCCAGGTTGAAACTCTAACTCTCAGTGTGCCTGTATTTGAAGACAAGGCCTCCGAGAAGTAACTAAGACTTTATGAGGTTGTGAGGGCAGGGCCCCAATGTTATGGATCCTTGTTAAGAAGAGACCACAGGGAGACAGTGCCAGAGTTCCCTCTTTCCCCACCATGGGAGGAGGCAGAGAGGAGGCACCTGCCTGTCAGGAAGAGGACCCTCCCCAGGAGCTGTGCTGACCGGCACCTTGATCCTGGACTTTACAGCCCCCAGAACTGTGAGAAAATGCATTTTTGTTCTTGAAACCGCCCAGCCTATGGTATCTTGCTGTGGCAGACAGGTCTGACCACTGTGGAAAGTGTTAATGGTGAGTCAGAGGGCAGTGGCTGCGGGGCACCAACTGGAAATTGACTTTAACCCCCATCCGACAGAACTGCACTGGCCTGTAGAGTGAGGAGAAATCAGCCTGTTTTGATCAAGCTCCAGAGAGGTGGGGACTGTTGTTTTGGCAGTGAGAGGCATTTTCCTGACTGATGGAGACATTGGTACTTACGCTGGGTGTTTTCATTAAATAAGGAAGGAGGTGAGATGGGCTTCAAGGTCAGGCAGCTGTCTGGGAGGAACCTGATGTATGAGTCCATTTTCACACTGCTGATAAAGACATACCAGAGACCGGGTAATCTATAAAGACAAAGAGTCTTAATGAACTCACAGTTCCACGGGGCTGGGGAAGCCGCACAGTCCTGGCAGAAGGTGGAAGGCATGCCTTACATGGCGGCAGGCAGGTGAGAGAGCCAGAGATGAGTGAAAGCACCATCCCCGCTGTGACCGGGGCTCAGTGCAGGCTTGCTCGTTAGGACTGAGGCATATAGCCCAGCTCATCAGCTTTCCACTGGACCGAGACAGAAATGATGGGCTGGGTCCACCTTCTGCCGTCACTCGGGCAGGTGTAATCTGAAACAGTAAATAGAAAGTGCAAAGGGAAATCCCTTATAAAGTCATCAGATCTCATGAGACGTATTCACTACCACGAGAACAGTACAGAGGAACCTGCCCATGATTCCATCATCTCCCACCAGGTCCCTCCCACAACACACGGGAATTACGGGAGCTAAATTCAAGATGAGATTTGGGTGGGGACTCAGCCAACCCCTATCACCTGATTATCAGAAAGTAAAACTATGCTAATGTGAACCAAGCAGACCAAGCAGAGGACACACTTCTTGGAAGTTCAGCCTTCTCTCCGTGTTCACTCAGTCCATGCGCCCACTGAGTCTGTGTGTGCAGAGAAGGAGGTGGGAAAATCATGGGCATGGTGAGTCCTGGCAATTTGGCAGCACATGACGAGAGGAAGCAGGTGAACCTCAGGAAAGCAATCAGCAAGAAGAGAGAGGTCCCTGAAGTTCTGGGATGGCAGAGTTGGAAAGCTGTAGAATTTTCAAAACCCAAACTACAAATATCAAGCCAAAGTTGTTTTCTTCCCCCGATGTAATTAAGTAAGTCAGGGAGAGACGAGATTAAGTGGCATCCAGAAACAAATATATGAGTGAGATGAAATTTCCATGAGATTCACCATGGAGCTGAGATGGCTGCAGTCTGGGAGGCCCAGGAACTGCCTGGAGGAGGGCCAGGGAGTCTCCACGCTCACCGCAGGCGAATCTCCTCATTCCTCAGGAGGGAAACAAACTGCTACTGTGCTAAGCCTCTGGGATTTGGGAATTGTTTGTTAAAGCAATGAGCAAGTGTTACTCTGGAAAAGACGGAAGCAGAGGAGGGTGAGAGGCAGACATGGGGGCCAGGAGTAGGTGCAGGACCCACGCGACGGAGCCGGGGCTCAGGCTTGGGTCGCTAAGAAAGAGGCTCCCTGGTGAAGAGATGAAGTGAGCACTAACGCCTGGGACCACATGCTGCGTGCCAGGAACTGCATCGCTGGTGACAGTGGATCGGCGCCCTGCAGCAAGGCCCTGGGGGTGGACATGGAGCCCGCTGTGACGGGGGCTCCTTGCGGCCTTGCTCCTTAGGACTGAGGCACATAGCCCAGCTCATCAGCTTTCCACTGGACCGAGACAGAAATGACGGGCTGGGTCCACCTTCTGTCGTCACTGGAGCAGGTGTCATCTGAAGCAGTTAACAAAACTCTCAGTATGATAGAGTTATTTTAGTATAGATTTATGGAAACATTGAGACGATGGCACGGAATGTTCCTGTACTCCCTGCAGCCGAGCGCCCCTGCTGGGAGCCAGATGAGTCCCGCGGCTGTGGGCGGCGAAGAAGGTGGACAGTGCGGGGCTGTGTTTACGAGAAGCTAGTGAGCAGTTGCAGGGAATGCCACACTTAGAGTCAGGAGGAGACGGGAGGGACCAAGGGGACAAGCAGGGAGGGACTCTTCAATTAGAGCCCACAGCGAGAAGTCAGGAAGCTGGAGACACTCGAGCATATGAAGTAAAGAGCCAAGGAGAAACTTGTGTGGCGTTCGGGCTTGTAAATTAGGCGGAAGGAACCAGCATCAGAAGAGGAAGCAGGTGCAGAGGCCTTTGGGGCCGGGTTCAAAGGGGAGAGAAGGGACGTAGCGAGGGCGGTTTTCCACGTAGAATTCATTCGTTCACTCGGTGTTGATGGGAAGCTCAACTCTTTCAGGCACACGCCCGGGTTATCATGTTCCTTTCACTCAACAAATATGGGGGGCTTTGCATGTCAGGAAGTATCCTGGTCTTGGTTTAGTTGATAATGGATCAAATTAAGGTTTCCAGGTAAGGGGTGATAAAGCAAAATAAATCTCCTGGAAAGCGAGCACCCGGCAACAAGGAACAATCATGTCAGCCTCCTCTCCTGTGGTGCCTGTGCACCCATCCGGCCTAGCCATTAGGGAGGATTTCATAAGGGCTTGACCGATCTGTAGATTATCCAAGCCTTGGCGTGGGAGGGCAGATGCAGGTTGGGAGTGTGGGAAGCGTGGATCGGGCACAAAGAGCCCCTCAGGACGTTGTGGGGTAACCCAGGAGTGCGTGAGGATGCAGGAGGCGGGCCCCACAGATGAATGTCTCAGCCCAGACCGCTTCTGTCCAGGGCTCTCCTGCAAGGGACGTTTCAAGAATGTGCTCCCCAGAGGCCCTGAGGAGTGGAGGATGGCTAACAGGAGGAGGAGGAAGCCAAGCAAGGGTACAATTTCAGGAGAAATTTCACAGAATGCAAGTTCAGCTGGAGCCTTCAAGGGATTTCTGGACTACGCCCCAGAGATGTCCTGACCCAACAGAGGACCGGGAGTTCCTACCCCACCCAGCCAAGGGCACCAGGAGAGGGGCAGGACGCCAACTCCCAGACGTCTCCAGCCCTTTGTGTGGGCAGACAATGCAGGGCCAGGGGCCAGGGCGGTCCCCCAGAGAAGGGCCGAGGGTCCGCCACAGCAGGGGGAGGAAAGAGCACCCGTGTTGGAAGAGAAAGGGGCTGGATGGGATCCAGGCAGAGCCTGATAGTGTCAGCAACCACGTGCATGAGCGGGGCTGACAGAGCGTGAAGGAGAGGCGTGGAAGGCAGGGCCAGGCTCTGAGCCTGGAGGCTGCGGGATGTTATTGATGGGCAGATGAGGCTGGAGAAAGAGGACATTCGGGGCAAGATAACAAGCCCGACTTGGGAGAAAACCACCCACCTCTGTCCTACAAATCAGGCATAAAGGAGGTATTTTTGGAATGCCTACTGGCTCCTAGCACCCAGAAAAGCATTTCCGAAGCGGAGCCTTGCTCTGTTGCCTAGGATGGAGTGAGGTGGTGTGATCTTGGTTCACTGCAACCTTCGCCTCCCAGGTTCAAGCGATTCTCCTGCCTCAGCCTCCTGAGCAGCTGGGACTACAGGTACCTGCCACCATGCCCAGCTATTTTTTTTTTTTTGTATGTTTAGTAGACATGGCTTCACCATGTTGGCCAGCCTGGTCTCAAACTCCTGTCCTCAGGTGATCCATTCGCCTCAGCCTCCCAAAACGCTGGGATTACAGGCGAGAGCCACCCTGCCTGGCCAGGAAACGTGATTTATATCACCACCCCATTTACTGTTCATGTCAACCCTGCTGGGGTGGATGAGAAAACAGGACTTGAGTTTACATGTAACTAAGGCTGCGATTCTAACCCAGGCCCAGGGATTCTGAAGCGGGAGCTCTTAAACACTATGCAGCGTGCGTATTTATAGATTGTAAAATCAGTCGGCCCATCTGGCTTCCCCTTTCTGGGCCCATGGTCTTCTGCGGCTTCCTCTCTGGAGCACGCTTCCTCTTGGCATGGAAGCAGGCGCGGTCTTGACCGGGTTTTGGGCCCGATGGACCCTTTCGTGAAAAAGCCCAGTGGTGCACTGGCCCCGGCACACGGCACCCACCGTGCCTTTGCTAGGTTACGATCTGTTTTACTGTGACGGATTCCATGGCCAAGTGTCCAAAGCCAGAAAGGTTCTGAGTCATAGCTCTGGAATATAAAACCACAGAATGGCTGGAATGTGATCATCAGAGCCCACAGCTAGCGGTCCTCTTTCTCAGAAGGGGGTCTCCACCTGGGCTCTGTCCTGGGGCATTCGGAAACTCCTCACAGAGCCTCTTTCTCCAGTCCTATCCTGACGTCGTGTTGCTTTTATTCTGCGGTTTTTTTCTCCCAAAAAAGTGAGCGTCCCCTTTTCAGACAGAATTTCAATAAAGGGACAGAGAGGAGGTATTGGAGGAAGCCGGGCAATTCTCTTCTCTGCGATCTACCTCCCTGTTTAGCACAAATAATTTTAGCTTGCTGCAAAAACTTGGTCTTCTAACTCAATAAAGAACCTGTTTTCCATATATAAAGTATTTTTATTTTCAGGCTTCAGGCAAAAAAGCTTTCTCTTGGCTATTTGGTATTTTTCCCACATTTCTGCTTCCACAGGGCCAGCATCAGCAGAAGTCGGCCGCAGCATGGCAGCATCCCACAGAGGCGTTCAGGGCCACACCTGAGGCTGCACACACACAGCGCTGTCAGAGCACACCCCTGGTCCCAGAGTGCCACAGGGCCCCCAGGACTTCCCATCCCCCGGCCCGGCAGGCTCCCCTAACCGCCTCCAGGCTGCCTTGGTGGGGGTCACTCCTGGCTGTGGGCCTGGACTCTGACTCCCGGTGCCAGGCTCCACGGCCCTGGGCTCTCTGACTGCAGGCAACAGGGTGTGGCTGCATAGTCAGCAGAGGCATCCCGGGCAGCTCAGACAGAAGGGCGGTCCCAAGACTCAGGTGCGGGGAGAGGCAGGGGTCAGGCCACTCAGGGGTTGGGAATCAGAAAGTGCCTGATGAAGGGCCTCAGCAGCCCCCACACAGGGAGCAAAAGTGACAGCCACCACTTCGCATGGCCACACGTCTGCACCCAGGAAGAAAAGGCCTGAGGTGGCGGCTGCATTTGCAGAGGGCGAAGCATGACGATACACAGTCCAGAGAAGGCAGCATCCCGGCAAAGAGGAGCGGTTATCAGAAGGAGGGGTCACAGGCTGTGTGGCCGGAGAGCCACAGCTGTCACCACAGGGCCAGGCTAGGTCCGCCTGCCGTGGCTGTGCCCGCGCACCAGCCTGTGCCCCCTGGTGGATCAACCCTGCTGCCCAAGTGTGCCAGCCTCTCTCTCTGCTTGCCTTTCCCAGCCCATGTACACACACGCATGCATGTGCACACACATGCGCATGCATGCACACACATACACGCACATACACCTGCACACCTGCATGCTCACACACACGCACACGCACATGCACACCTGCGCACATGCACACCTGCACACATGCATACATGCACACTCATGCTGACCTGCACACATGCGTGCTCACACACATGCACACGCATACGGACACACGCATGCTCACACGTGCATGTGCGCACACACGTGCACACGCACGTGCACACACATGTGCACACACGCATGCGCACACATACACACACACAGTCCTTGTCCCTCACACACATTTCCCCACGTGCAATCGCCGCATGCATGCCCTTTTACACCATGAACATTTTATGTACCTTGCTCCCTAATTGTGATTTTGAGTGCCTCGATAACATTCCCTCAAGTGACGGGCCGCACTGCACTAGACCAGCTCTCTGCAGAGGAGTACTTGGTCCAGGTTTCCACTGTGTGGAACTCTGGGAGGTCATGCTGCTTTCTACCTGTGGCCCTGTCCTTCACGGATCAGCTCCTTGGGGCCAATTCCTCGGGCCGGGATTACTTGGCAGATGGTAGAGCCATGCTTATGCTCTTTGATGATGCTCATAAATATTAAATGCAACAGCCATGGAGTGCCAGGGACTCTTCCAGCACTGGCTTTTCCCCTAGAATGTCAGCTCCTCAGGGTGGGACTTCGTGTTCTGCTAATGGCCGTGTCCCCAACCCCTAGAACAGAACGGCTCTCAGGAGGCCTGGGAAGGTTTGTTGAATGAATGCTGAAATGAATAGCAGCCTGCCACTTCCTGCTGAGGACTCAGGCTCAGAGAGGCCTGAGGGGCCGTCTACTGTCATGTGACTGGAAGTGCTGCAGCCAAGCCTGGCCCCCAAACATCTGCCCCCTTCTTGGGCCCACGCTGCCCTGCTTTCTGAAGACGTGGGGGGCTAGGTCAGCTCACAGCCTCCCACACGGCCTGACGGTAAGGACCTCCCATCCCCCCACATCTGCAATGGACACCCATTCCCAGGCAGACCTGCACTCGGGGGACATTTGGGGAAGGAGGGAGGGCCAGGCAAACATGTGTGGACCTGAGCTCATCCGTGACCAGGAAAGGCAAGGGCGTGAGGCAACCCAGCACCCACAGAGGGTCCTGAGGGCTGCAGCTTCATCCCAAGGGACCCCCCAGGGGGAGAAACAGAGTTCAGGGTCCATTCCAGAAGGATCCACGGGGTGCAGCAGACAGTGCTGGGAGTGAGGGCAGCCAGGCGTATGGACGCCTCCCCTTCCCCACCCTGCTCTGGCCGCCGAATGCACAGAGCCCAAAAGGTGCCGACCCTGGGTCGTTTCAGCCGCCTTCCCTGGCCAGAACCCTGGCTTCCAGCCTGCCCCAGTCATGGCCGTTTTCATCCTTACGGGAGACAGCAGCCAATCCCAGAGACTTGGTAAAGCAAACAAGCCAATAAAATGGACGTGTGGGTTTTCAGGACACCGTACGTCATCAGCATGTTCACCCCCAGCTCCCGAAGGAAGTGCTGACCTCAGCTACTGAGGCCAATGGTTGTATTGGGAAGGTGGCATCACGCACAAACTGGGAGAGAAGCAAGCCCCACAGGGACCACCACAGCGGGCCTGAGGGGCAGCTCCCAGGCCCAGGCAGGCAGAGCCCCCAGGGAGGACGGCCGGTCACCGTCACAGCATTCAGGGGAGATTGCAAAGTGGAACTTGGACACTGACCGAGAAAGGGGCAAGGAACCCACATCTCACCCCAGGCGGTGAGGGGCACCATTTTCTGCTTGGATTTGTGGCAGAGGCCACTTTGCCTCCTGAGCCTGAGGGGAAAGGAGTCCTTAGTGCTGCTCCCATCCCCTGCGGGCGAGCGGCAGGGAGGGGAGGGCCCCACGCGCTGGTGTGGGTGGGAGCCCAGGGCAGGTGGCGAGTGTCCCCCTCCCTTTCAGCAAACTGCCGAGCAGCAAGTAAGATACCCACCACCAGGATGGGAGTGGGCTCCGGGAGCCCGAAGAACCGGCCTGAAGTCACAGAGCAGGAAAGGGCCCTAGCCTCTCGCGGAGCTTCTGTTCTTGAGGTCCCCTGCCTGCAAGGTGAGGCTTTCTCAGCCCGGGGGCTGTGCATTCTGCTGCTCTGTGCTGAGCGTGGCCACGGTTCGGGGCCTGGGCTGGGCCTGTCTGTCACGCCTGCTCTGCTCATGCCTGAGCTCTGCTGGAGCCACGGTCCGCAGGGAGGGAGAGGACGTGCAGGGCGCCCAAAACACGTCGTCCGATACGCAGGCCTCAGGGCCCCTGACTCTCAGAGAGAGGAAATGGGACCCTGAAAAGTCCCAGTGCCACCTGTGAGCGACGTGGTGGTGCAGGGCTGGGGTGAACGCCCCACCAGCCATTTCCTGGGCTTCTGTCTGCACCTGTCACAGCGCAGCCCCTGTTGGGATAGGAATCTCTGGGGAAAGCACATGAGGCCTTGGACAGATGCTCCAGAAGACACCCCCAAAACTGTGCAGAGCCATTCAGAACCGTGTCCCCTGATCCCGCTGTCACGGGCAACGACTCCCTCCTGCCTTAAGTCGGCCGCCTCCCGGCGGCTGTATATCTTCTTTGTTCTCCCGCTGGAGAGCACATGTCCATGCCAACATGCACACACACACGCAGGAATACACACCTGTGCCCTCACAGCACACACGCGCACACTCATATGTACACGCATGCACACACACATGTGCAGGAATACACACCTGTGCCCTCACAGCACACACACAAACACTCACATGTACACACGTGCATACACACACGTGCAGGAACACACACCTGTGCCCTCACAGCACACACACGCACACTCATATGTACACACGTGCACACACACACATGCAGGAACACACACCTGTGCCCTCACAGCACACACACGCACACCCATATGTACACACGTGCACACACACACACGCAGGAATACACACCTGTGCCCTCACAGCACACACACGCACACTCATATGTACACACGCGCACACACACATGTGCAGGAATACACACCTGTGCCCTCACAGCACACACACAAACACTCACATGTACACACATGCATACACACACGTGCAGGAACACATACCTGTGCCCTCACAGCACACACACGCACACTCATATGTACACACATGTGCGCACACACTCACACGTGCACACCCACATATGCGCTCACACTCTGCTCCTGAGCCTCTGCCTTTCCATGCCACCAGCTCCTCGCCCTCGGACTGGCTCCCATCACACCCACCACAGCTTGCGTGCATGAAGTTTCAGCTCCAACACAGAGCCTCCTTCCTTCCGCCTCAAGCCTGCATGAGTGGGCCTGGAACACCCATGTGAGAGCCCGCCACAGAGGCACAGCCTCAGGGCCCCCTGACTTTCTTGCCTGCAGTAGCCTCCTCTCTCTACCTTTGACTCCTGTGCTCAATGTTGGAAGTAGATGCTCGATGCCACAAAGAAAAATCAGCACCGAGACAAAGGATCTTTCAGCAATGCAATGTTTACTTCCTGGACTGCAGGAGGGGTGACCTCACTAGCCATCGTGCCAGGAGAGTGCAATGAACAAAGGGAAACACACACATTTATCCCTTATGCATCTGGGGTCGTCCTTACTGCTGGGTCTGATCTCCGTTGGCTGGAGCCAGACCTCACCATCTAAACTAAAACCCGATTGGCTAACAACTTAACACTTTTCTAAACAGGTAAAAGCAGTGGAGAGCTGGGACATGCCTGTGAGCACGTCCAGCACACGTATCTTGGTCAAAGTACAAGGGCATAGAATGTACTACATGCCTGTAAGCATGGCGTGTCTCACAGCTACAGAGGATAGGGCTTCACAAAGTTATTAGCACACTTACGATTTAACAAGAAAGGAAACTTTAAAGAGGAACTTTTCTATTTCCACGTTCAAGGTCACAGCTTAGGTTTGCCGTCCAACCCCTCAGCTCCACCCCATCAATCTCCCCTATGAAAAATGCCGCACAACCAACGCCCTTGTTCATTGGTTCCCAGTAGAACTCTTCGCGGGTTTCATGCAGAGCCATGGGGCAGACGGTGACTATGGGAAACCCTGCAGCTTCCCCTGGCCACTCTCGCCCCTCAGTAGCTGAGACTCACGCTCCGAAGGGATGAAAAAATGAAAGAGAAAAAAGATGGAAAGAAAGAAACAAAAAACAACAATGTCCAGATTCACTGTCCCCTGGGCTTGGAGGTAGGAAGAGGTGGGCGCCCAGGCCTGGGTGGCTTAGTAAACTCAGCCCAAGTCCTTGGGTTGGGGAACATTTTTCCCTCTGCTCCCCACAGCCATGGAGTTCAGACTCCAGGTCCACTCACCAGCCCTGCCCATGCGACCTCTGGGTGGCATCGAATTTCACATTTTTAGAAATGCTTAAGATCATTTCTCCTTCTTATTTATTTTTCTTTTTTGGGACTCCGTTTTTCTCTTGCTGCCCAGGATGGGGTGCAATGGCATGATATCTGCTCACTGCAACCTCCCGGATTCACGTGATTCTCCTGCTTCAGCCTCCCAAGTAGCTGGGATTACAGGCATGCGCCACCAGCTAATTTTGTATTTTTAATAGAGATGGGGTTTCTCCATGTTGGTCAGGCTGGTCTCGAACTCCCGACCTCAGGTGATCCACCCACCTCGGCCTCCCAAAGTGCTAGGATTGCAGGTATGAGCCACTGTGCCCAGCCAGACCATTTCTCCTTCTAATAAATGTCTCTCCTAGCTGGAAATATAGACAGTCCAGGGTCATTTTTTTTAGCATCTTACAATTAGCAATTCTTAATGAAATGAGTTTCTTAATTATGTCAACAACATCAATTCTGGTATAAACTGCAAAATGTTGCTTTGATTCACATTCATTGGCCTTATCCCCTCCAAAAATAAATAATAGACCCACAGAATTCAATTTTCTCTTGCAAGTTTATCTCACCATAACATCCCATTGAAGTGATGGGGAAATTGAACAGTTTATCCCAATGAGGTGACCATTACGTTAGGGCAGCAATTGGCTTTGGAGAGGTCGGGGGGGACGAAATCGATGCCGAAGCCTCAGCGTCCTCAGGCCTCGGAGTCCGTGCTCCGCCGCGTTTCCGTTCTTGTCATTTCCAGGACAAGCCAGGAACATGCTCTGGGGAAGCTGGTTACCCTAATGACTATTGCCATTTCAAGCTCCAGAAATCTGCTTGCTTCACCCTCCAGGGGAAAGTCGTGTTCTACAAAAACCAATCCACTGGCTCAAGTGAAGGGAAATGGAGAAGGAGGAGCGCATCTCTCACCTCCACCTGCATTCCCATCACATTCCGCATGTCCTATCGGACGCCTATGAGGAGGGCACTGAGCACGGACCTGGGCTCCGTCCCCTGGGAGGGCCACGTTCACAGACTGCACTCCAGAGCTGCAGCAGCGAGGACAGAAACGCGGCCCTGGTGTGGGTCTGCAGCCCACGCAGCCCGACGTGGGCATAAACCAGTCTTTGGAGGGGGGCCTCCCTCTGTCCCCACCCTGGCACTGACCCTAGGCAGGAGCCTTCCACCGTGAACTGTGAGTATGGCCACTTGCTGCCCAGGCCCAGGCACTGACATCCAGGACGTTTGAGGACAGGGAGCTTCTTTTCCTTGCTGATCCCACGTGGCCATTCCCTCAGCCCTGAAAACACCCGAGGGTCCTGGGGACACGTGCACCAATGGAACAGGGGTCATCCTCCACCCCAGCTGCCCCATAGCTAAGTACCACAGACGGGGTGGCTTAGGCAGCAGAAACGTAAATTTTCACTGTTCTGGAGGCTGGAAGCCTGAGATGCAGGTGCAGGCCTGGCTGATTTCTCCAAAGGCCTCTCTCTGTCCTGCAGATACGCTCTTCTCCCTGCGCCCCCCGCCACCTCGTGTGTGTCTGCGTCCTCCTCTCCTCTTCCATGAGGACACCAGTCAGAGTGGATCAGGACCCACGCATATGACCTCATTTTCACTTCACCGCCTCTTCTAACACCCTCTCTCCACACGCAGTCCCATCCTGGGGTCCTGGAGGCTAGGGCTTCAGCGTAGGGTTGCGGAGGACAGGACACAGCTTGTGATGCCGGGGCGGCCATTGTGTCCCTGGAGGGCCTGTGTGGGGGGATCTGCACCCAGGTTGCACGCCCCGTGGCACAGGGGCACTTCCCGACAAGAAACTTGGCACAGGTCCAATGGTGGGGCCTGGCCTCCCAGATGGGAAAGGAATTTACCAGAGAGGCCCAGGTAAAGAAAGGCAGGTGGGTTGAAGGGAAGCGTGTGGCAAGGGCGCACCAGGCAGCACGGCAGAGAAGAGGCTGCTGCAAAGAGCCAGGGGCTCAGGGAGTTTGACAGAGTCGTGCTGGAGGGACTCCTACAGAGCAAGGTCCCTGTGGCCACCAGCTATTTGTGGGCAGCGTCCCTCAGAATAACCACTGTCCCCCACTTGGGGCCCCTCCTCATTGTTGCTAACTTATCAGGACTCCACAAAACTTTTGAGAGTTTTTACCAGAATAAGGGCGATTGGACTCCATGCCGGAGAAATGGCAAGGAGAAGGTGGGCTTGCCGTGTTGAGGTTCCTGGAGCTGACAGAAGGCGACCGAGGAGCACACAGACGCCTGCATGAAGGGAGGTGGTGGGTGAAGATGCTGAGACCCGAGAAAGCAGTTTCTTGGACACAACCTAAATGCCCAGCAAGAGGCGTTTGCAGAATGTGTTACATTTGCATGAAGCAATACCATCAATATTTAAAATAAATTAAATCTACATCTCCCCTAGCCAGGCAGAGAGCCAATGGCCCCAAATCCACAGGCAGCTCCACGAGCCCCCGTCAGCCACAAACAGGCAACTGGAGGTGGGATCAGACCTGGACTGAGCCAGTGCCTCTTGGGAGAGTGGAGCCCCAGGAAGGTTGGGGCTCGGCCTTCACCCAGTGGTGTCCTGACAGCGCTCTGGAGGTAGAACGAAGGTGCCTGAGACGAGAGCTTTGCAGAAGCAAGGCCCAGGCTGGCTCCCTGCTCAGCATGGCACAGCTGTGTGGGCACGGCAAGCAGCCACCTTCTTCCAGGCTGGGAAAGTGGTGCAGCTTGTTATGAGTTTTATACATTGTAGCTAAATTTCCAGGTCTAGCCATAGGGTAGAATAAATAAACTAAAACAATTCTCTGAGAAACATAAGTCACCTAGAAATGCAAGATGAAACGTGATAAACACCTGCTTTTCACTGAATGGCTGAGCTCACAAAAGAACAAGGAAATGAAGGGAGAGATGTTGCCGTGAGAGGAGAGGGGGCGGGGAGCGGTCCTGTCTTCGTGGGCGTCCGTGGCTGCTCCGCAGGGCGCTGGGGCCTCTGGTGAAGCCGGGAGGGCTCTGCCTTCATGTTGGCCAAAAGAGGAGTCCCCGTGAGATGTGGGGGTGAAGTAACAGAGACGTTACTCCTCTCTCAGGTCTGGGATTCAGCGAGGGAGCCAACGGAGGCCGCGCAGTCCGTCAGGCTCCTGTGCAGTCCAGGCCCCGCATGCCATCCTCAGCCTTTCTCTAAACCAGTGCAGCCCCGCGGTGCCCGCAGCCCTTGGCCAAGGGTGAGCAGCCAAGAGGCCCTCGGGGCAAGAGCTCCCCACAGATCTCCTTCCCGTCAACTTTCCTTTACGTCCAGCAAGATGACTGGACACGTGGGCCCCCAGGTCCAGAGTCCCCTCCCAGTTCCAGCCATGTCCCTCTCAGGCCTCAGCTTCCCTGGCTCCCTTCGCCATTGCAAACGTCAAATTTCTATCCTGAACCTCTTCCCCCATAACACTCATGACACTCCTGAGCCTGGGCTGGACGCGCTCCTGTGCTCGGTGGAGTGGAGACTGATGCAACAGGCTCCAGAGCCAGTCGGGAGCATCCGGTGAAGATGCTGAGACCCACGGAAGCTGCTTCTTGGAGGCAACTTAGACGTCCGGTAGCAGGTGTTTGCAGAATGCATGTTATATGTGCATGAAGCGATATCATCAATATTTAAATTTAATTAACTGAATCTACATGGATTTCTATGGACAAGCATAAAACCCAACACAAGTTGAGCAAAAATGGGCGAGTTACAAAACGGAAGATGACGTAATTCCATTTACAGCAAGTCTTAAGACCATGGAAACCAATAGCACATGTTATTGATTATGTACACATACATTATATAGGTATAAAGTATGAATGTGAAACACAGAAGTGAATTCTAAGAGGGTGGAAAGGGAGCTATATCAGAGCAACAAAAAAAGATGGCATTCAACTACATTTTAATGTATATATTTTTCTTCTTAAAAAATGCTTTGAAAGAAATGGGAAAGTGTCCCTAGCAGACCTGGATGCAGGTTGTCACATGATCTTCCCACGCTTGGAATGTGCTGCTAACACCTCGATCCATCTGCCATTCACAGCCTGATCGCAATTGCCAAGTCCCTCCAGAAAAACCGCTGGACATGAGTTGCTTCTCATCTCTGACATTCAATGAGCTGATCAATCACCAACTCAGCTGAATATCGTGACGCAATTTCCTGTTTTTAATTTTCCTCTTGTCATGAAGTAATTTCACATTCTTCATCTTATCACTTTTAAGAGGCATGAAAGGATCCGTATCTTTAGACCCCAGACAAGGAATTTTGAGATGGCATCCTAAGAAATTATTCAATGGAAGAGAAAAAATGTACTCGCAAAGATGTTGACTGTTGCGTTGTGTGTATTAGAAAATAATTTCTGGGGGGAACACAATTCAGCTGTTACATTTTATAATTTTATTTAAAAAATAAGCAGTTAGGCAAGTACCAGGTGAACGGGAGCAATAAAATAACCAACGTTGAGAAAAATCTGCACCCATGTGACCAGGTTAGGCAAAAGCCTGGAACAAAAACCAGCAAGATTTGTCACAGTGGTAGAGTTATGAGTGCAGAATTAATTTTACTTTTTCAAAATTGTCATACAACATTGTTTCCTATATAATAATTTTAAAAAGATGTAACAAAAGGTTTTTATCAGTTAAAAGTTAACTGATAAAAATTGTTAAAATATGCCAACATTTTACAAAACTATTTTAACTCACTTTTTATTTTTTAAAAATTTCCTATTTACACACATGTTGCAAAGATAGTTACAGAGAATTTCTGTATACCCCCCACACACACACACTATATTACATATTGTATTAGATTGATTCATTGAACCAATATTGGCTCATCATTGGTTAGTAAACATTACATCAGTATCAATTCTTGTGACAACTGCATCATGTGACTGTAAGGTTAATATTACAAGGCTACAATAACCAAAACAGCATGGTACTGGTACAAAAGCAGACACATGGACGAGTGGAACAGGATAGAGAACCAGAAATCATTCTATTATAAAGACAAGCGCACGACTATGCAGCACTATTCACAATAGCAAAGACGTGGAATCAGCCTAAATGCCTATCAATGATAGACTGGATAAATAAAATGTGATCCATATTCACCATGGAATACTATGCAGCCATAAAAAAGAATGAGATCATGTTATTTACAGGGACATGGACGGAGCTGAAGGCCATTATCCTTAGCAAACTAATGTAGAAACAGAAAACCAAATACCGCATATTCTCACTTGTAAGTGGGAGCTAAATGATGAGAACTCATGGACACAAAGAGGGGAATGGCAGACTTTGGGTTCTATAGGAGGGTGGAGGGTGGGAGGAGGGAGAGGATCAGGAAAAGTAACTAATGGGTACTAGGCTTAGTACCTTGGTGATGGAATAATCTGTACAACAAATTCCCATGACACAAGTCTACCTATGTAACAAACCTGCACATGTACCCCTGAACTTAAAAATAAAAGTTAAAATAAATAAAGTTCCATTGATTGATTTATGTGTTAACCAGCCTTGCATTCCTGAAACAAATTCTACTTGGTCATGAGGCTTTATATTTTCTTATATATTACTGGATTTGATTTGCTAATTTCAAAATATTTAGACATATATTCATGAAAAATATTGGTCTGTAGTTTTCTTTTTTACTAATGTCTTTAGCTAGATTTGATATTAGGGTAAAACTGAACTCATAAAATGAATTGGAGAGATTTTTATCTGCTTTTATTTTCTGGGAAAGTTTATGGAAGGTTGGTAATAATTTCTTCCTGAAATGTTTGGTAGAATTCACCAGTGAAAACATTTGAACTTGATGCCATCTTTTTCAGAAGTTTTAAAATTATTAACTGAATGTATTTATCACATAAATTGCTATTCATGTTACTGTTTTTCTGTTAGTGAGTTTTGGTATTTTGTGTCTTTCCAGGAATTCATCATTTCCTCTAAGTTATGAAATCTTTGAGTATGGAGCTGTCCATAATGTTTCCTTATCATTTGTTTAATATTCATGATATAAGTTCAGGTACATATCATATTCCTTCTTCCTGAAGAACTTTTAACATTATTTCAGGGCAAGGGTACTGGGAGCAAATTTTCTCAGCTTTCATTTCTCTAAAATAGTCTCTATTTCTCCATCTCCTTGGAAGGATAATTTCACTGGATACAGAACTCAAGATTGGTGAGGTTGTTTTTCAAAAACACTTTAAATATTTCACTTCACTCTCTTACTTGCAAGGTTTCTGATGAGAATTTCAAAGTAATTCCTACCCTTCTTCTTTCCTCTATGGGTAAGATGATGTTTTTTCCTCCAACTTTCTTTAAGATTTTCTGTCTTTGGTTTTCTGTAGCGCACCTATGACATTCTGAGTGGGACGGGGTGGGGGTAGGTGTTCTTCTTCTTGTTATTTATCCTACCTGTTCTCTGCACTTTCTGGACTTGTGGTCTGATGTGCATCATTAATTTTGAAGGTTTTCCATTGCTATGACTTCAAATATTCTGCCTACCCCATCCTGTCTTCTAGCATTCCAATTACCCTTATGTCCTAACTTTTGCTATTATCCCCTGGTTCTTGGAAATTCTGTTCTAATTTATTATTTTATTTTATTTTATTTGTGTTTCAGTGTGGGACATTTCTACTGACCTGTCTCCAAGTTTGCTGATTCTTTCTTCAGCTGTGTCAAGTCTACTGCTGGGACTTTTGAAGACATTTCTCATGTCTGTCCCTGCGATTTCCATTTCTAGCATTTCCTTTGGAATCCTTCTTGTTATTCCATCTCTCTGCTTACATTAATCTTCTGTCTTGTATATTGCCCTTTTTCCTACTAGAGACCTTAGCATATCAACCACAGTTATTTTAAAGTTCTTAAAGTTTTAAGTTTTTAAAGTTATTTTAAAATTCCTACATCTGTTTCTGAGTTTGGGTCTGACCCCTACTTTGCCCTTTTCTGCTTTGTTTTTGGTGTCCCTTGTAATTTTGTGTTGTTGGAAGCTCAATATGTTGTGTAGCTTAATAGCTTCTCTAGAAAAGTGACCTTTGGCCAGGTGCAGTGGCTCAAGCCTGTAATCCCAACACCTTGGGAGGCTGATGAGGGTGGATCACCTGAGGTCAGGAGTTGAAGACCATCCTGGCCAACATGGTGAAACCCATCTCTACCAAAAACACAAAACTTTGCTGGGCATGGTAGCAGGCACATCTAGCCCCAGCTACTCAGGAGCCTGAGGCATAAGAATCACTTGAACTCGGGAGGAGGAGGTTGCAGTGAGTGGAAATCACGCGCTGCACTCCAGGCTGGGCAACAGAGTGAGACTCCATCTCAAACATCAACAACAAAAAGTGACCTTTTGCATGAAGGTTTGTGAGTCTGTTTTCTGCAGGTGTCACAGCCCCGGGGGACAGGTTTCCTCTTTACCTTGTGTTCTCATGTCGTCTCCCCTCCTGACTTTGTGCTTGGTGTCCTTCCTCAGTGAGACGCTGCGTCACACAGCACTGTTCCCTGTGACCATAAAGAATGATTCACCATTATCACCCTGGAGCCCTGCCACTGTGGCAGGAGGCTGCCGGGCAGAGAGGGTATTCTACAATCTTCCAGATCATTCTCAGGCTTTTGGAGACTAGCTGGTTGAGCGGTGTGGCCCCCAAAAGATGTGTTTCCATCCTAACCACTGGAACCTGTGAGTGCAAAGTTGTTTGGGAAAAATGGGTCTTTGTGCACGTAATTATGTCAAGGATCTCAAGGTGAGATCATCCTGGGTTATCTTGATGGGTCTCAATCGAGTGACAGGTGTCCTTAGAAGAGACACAGACACACACGAGGCTGCATGACAAAGAAGACAGGATCTGGGACGATGAAGAAACTCAGGAATACCTGGGTCCTCCTGCAGCCAGAGGAGGCAGGGAGGTCCTGCCCGAGAGACTTCAGAGGGAGCCTGAGCCCGAGGACACCTTGATTTTACGCTTCTGCCTTTCAGAACTGTGAGATCATGCATTTCTGGTTTTGTAAGCCATGCTTTACATGATTTGCTGTAAAACGTTTTGTTTAGCTACGGCAGCTCCAAGAAACTAACCCTACACGGCAGGCCTGTGTCTCTGGCTGTGTCTTCACAAACGCTTCTGTCCTGGCCCCGCTGACGATCCTTGGGCCCCTGTCTCCTACTGCCTTCTCCAGTGGCCGTCTCCCCAGTCACTTTCCTCGAAGCTCCGTGCCACGCTGGTGACGATTCTCCCTGCTAGGGTCAGACGAGAAGGCCGAACAGGGCTGGGGTGAGGAGAAGTGACTGTCCTCTGCACAGACCGGGATTCAGAATTGCCTTCGGCAAACTCCTTGCCCCAGAGCGGACCTTCATTGTGGAGAAAGCTCTGGGGGTGTTTTTCAGTGGTCAATCTTTCCTTCCCCTGTTGATAATGCAGGGAGATCTTTCTCTGATCCTCACTGTGAGAACCCATTGATATTTCTGCAGGGAAGGAGGGTAAGGATGTGGGGTCCCCAGGACTGCAGCCCCTAGGAGTTCCTCCCTCTCAGCAAGCCCTCTTGTGTCTCCAGCATTCATGTAGTCCTGCCGGCTGAGGGCTTCAGGGCCATAAGCTCAGGTGAGCAAATCTGAGCCATGCTCTCTGATGTCTCCGTCTCTCCAGATTTTGCCCTGTGACCTCCATTTTCTGATGAGTCCTGAAAAGCTGTTGATTTTTAGATCATCCAGGTTTTCTGTAAGGAGGAATGGCAAGTCCCTGCCAGGCTCAGCAGATTCAGAAGCGTCAGGATCCGTGCCCTCACGGAGGCTCCTTCAGAAGGAGGGAGGAGGAGGTCCAGAAGGAGCAATGGCTTGTGTAGTGTGCTGCTGTGAGCATGCGTTCCCTGTAGGGTTCTGCTCCACCACAGACAACGGACGCTTTAACCTGGGCCTGCCTTGTGCTTGCAGAAAGCTTTTGGGATGCTGTCAAGCTTCAGCTGAACGTTGAGGTCTTGTAGGCTAATCACCTGCTACCCCGACATGTAAAAGCAAGGAGGAAGGAAATTATTCCAAGTGGAGGGGCTCGTAGTCAGGGACATCTTGTTCGTGCTGTGAGATCTAGAAATGTACATGGAGAGAGGGTGTTCAAAGGTGAAAGAAGTCATGTGGGTGCTTCCCTCTTCCTTCATTTCACAACTGTCTTGGGTGCCTTCTTCACTGGCATCGTGCTGGGGGCTCAGCAGTGCTTCTCAGGAGACTAATCGGTCTGCTCTGCTTCTCTGAATGAATTTTTTGATTCAAGAGTCACTTTAGGGAGGTGTTTTTTGTTTTCGTTTTTGTTTTGAGATAGAGTTTCACTCTTGTTGCCCAGGCTGAAGTGTGCTGATGTGATCTCAGCTCACCGCAACCTCCGCCTCCCAGGTTCAAGTGATTCTCCTGCCTTAGCCTCCTGAGTAGCTGAGATTGCAGGCACCTGCCACCACACCTGGCTCATTTTGTTATTTTTAGTAGAGATGGGGTTTCTCCATGTTGGCCAGGCTGATCACGAACGCCTGACCTCAAGTGATCCGCCCACCTCAGCCTCCCAAAGTGCTGGGATTACTGGCGTGAGACACTGCCCCTGGCCATTTTTTTTTTTTTTAATCTTTACAAGCAATTCATTCTGTGTGAATATTTTTAAAATTAGTTTCCAGTTTAATGCATTAGAATGTCATTATTTTTATGGTCTAACATATCTCTATTTTGCATATGTTTCATAGCAGCTTGAGAGGATAAAATAATAATTCGTGCAATGCAATATTTGATAGAGATGCTGTAATGTGACATTTTTAAACCATTCAAATTCATTAGGTTCTTAATGTATACATTGCCTATTTGATCAAAGCCTGGGAGACACATAATCTCCCATTATTGGGTTTCTGCCCACTTATATCTACATTTCTAAAGGTATTTTTAGTATATTTAGATGTTGGCATTTAGCACAAAATGTTCAAGACTGATACAGCCCTGTTGAACGATATCCTTTTTTCCGAAAACCAACGTCCCTCTTTTTTCGTTGAATGGTGGTTGCGTCGCATCTGGCCTTTGTTGTGAAGGCCTATTTCAAGCCTTCCCTCCTTTCCCTTTGCTTTTCTCTACACGCCGCTCCTGTAGTTTCCTCCTGAGCCTCCAGCTGTTGTGTGGTGGATGCATTTTGTGGTCTGTCAAACCCAGGCTTCCATTCTGGTTGAGCCCCCGCAGAGACTCACAGTTAGGGGGATGTCACTTCGCTCTCCAAGCCTGCTTTTTTACTTATAAGATGGGGAGAATAACACCTATAGATAAGGTTGAATTAAATGAGCTAATGAATTTAGGGTCCGTCTGTGAACAGTTACTGACTGAGTGATTCAGTGGTGAACAGCACACACACACACACACACACACACACACACACAGTTTTGGAGGGATTTGCATTGGGGCTGGAAGACTGGCATCAAGCACATAGTTGCAAATGTTGTATACAATGTTTCATGTGCAGGGCGCCATCGACACAAACTAACAGGTCTCAGGAGCGCTCACAAGAGAGAAGTCCAATCAAAAAGGCTTTCTAAGGGAACCTGCCGTGCCTCACACAGTAAATCGTGATCAATACGAGATAAGTTTTTCTTTATCAAAGCTGTTATTAAATTGCCATTTTGTCTTATGTGTGCTTCTTATAAATGGGCTTTGTGGTTTACCCTAATCTACTGGTCTTTGTCGTGGAATAGCTTAACTTACTAATATTTATTTTCATAAAGTAATATTTTTGCCTTTCTTCTGTCATTAAAAGACAAAAAGGCATATTAAGAAAATGATTAACAACAACCTGGCAAAGGCTTAATATCCTCCACATTTAAGGAGCATTTATCCACCACCAGGAGACAAGGGGTTGAACGGGGAAGTCAAGGGAGTTCTAAACATATGAAAAGCACTCAGCCTCACAGGGATTTTAAATGCAAATAGGAGCAATTATGAAACTTTTTCACCTTTCAAACTGGCAATTTAGCAAGATAATATTTGATGTTGGGAAGGGTGAAGTGAAATGGCTATATTTTTCCCGGCTGGTGGAAATAGAAACTTGAATTGCCTCTCAAAAGGAATGTGGTAGTCTAGGAGATGAGAGGTAAGAGTACGCTCTTTAATGCCATCATCTTGCTCCCAGTAGCCATCCTCAGGGCAGCTCAGAGGTGCAGTGCAGACAGAGGCGTTCATGCGAAGGTGTTCAGCGCAGCTTTCACAGATGAGCTCTCAGCCACCTGGAGGAATCTGGCTGGGAGAAGCAGCCCAGCACAGCCCAGGCTTTCATGGGGATTTTTTACTAAATATTAGGGACCTTCTTCTTCCTGCCGGACACCAGTTTATAAAAAGTATATATAGATTTGCACGTTAAAGTTTCAGAATTCTGATGGCGTTTGCTTGGGGATGGTAGATAGACGCTTTCTTTCTACTCAACAATGCATTCAATAATGATCAGATATGAATTACCCCCACCGTTTCCTTTCCTAAACCAGTGAGCACTTACAGAGGCCCACACAGAGTTGGGGGCTCCCCAGCCCTGGCTCCCCCAGCTTGGGAGAGGAGGAGTTTCTCTAAGATCAAGAGCCGTGGGAAACGCTCATGGCTCCTGCCCTGGGTGAAATCTTCATTCTTCCTGAAAATGATCATTGATTTCTCTTTTAGGGCAGTCAGAGGCAGTCTCAGTTCTGCCTTCATGTGAATCCAGTATCTTCAGAGCATCCCCACTACCCGCCACCAGCCCTGAGTAGGACAGTCCCCCTTTGTGAGCAGGGGTCTCAGTCCTAGCTCATTCCAGCTGGGCAGAATGCCAATTTCTGCCAGGTGGCCCCCAGCATATCCTCTTTCACTTCCATGGGGTCCCTGGAGGTAGAGGACAGACGCACAGGCAGGAAGAGCAGTGGGGCAGGCCACAGGACAGCACCCAGCACCCAGCCCAGGAGAGGCCCCTTCACCCCGGCCACAGTCCTGAGCAAGGCTTTATGTGTCTGAGGATTCTAAACTCAAACCTCAGCTTCCAGGCAGCTGTGCTGGAACATCTGTCAAGTCTGGAGGTCAGAACATAACGTGCCAAGTAGGTTCTTAGCTCAGATGTTCACACGTATACATGTGAGCCTCTTTCTTCTTCTTGTCCTTTTTCATCAGGTCCCCAAAATGTCACAGTCAGGCCTGCAAGAGCTGCCCCCCAATGTGAGGCATGGCATCCAAGTGTTCTTCATGGCGTCTTCTGAGATCAAAACATACAAAAACTAAAGGTCCTCTCCCATGTCTTTTTATAAATACTTTCCAAATTGTCTAAAAGAATATATTGTTTTTCACGTTCTATATTTCAGCAGGCAAGTTCTGTTTAAATGAAGAAAAAGAGTACATTCCAGATCTTTTGTTCATCCAGAGACTTCAGGTAAAAATTGAAGCATTTAAATTATGCATCCTGGAGGCTTTCTCTCTCACCGTCAGCATATGAGTGGAGATTTTTTTTGGTTTTGTTTTTTTTTTTTTGAGAAGTAAAACATGAATTTCAAAATATATCTCAAGTCACAGCATGATGGTTCACCAGATGAGTGGAGAGGAAGACCTCCCTCCCTTCTGCTGCTGGGGCCTGCCTGATGAGGGCATCAGCACATTCTCAGCAGTCAGATTCAACAGGCCGGGAGCCTTCACCCTGTCCCCTGGGCCAGATGCCACATGGAGGAATCACATGGGCAAGGAGGGCCAGTGCTGGTGGGCCTTGAACGCCAGACTAAGCCATGTGAATTCAGTTTTGTGTCCAATCAGTTGGGTTGCTGTCTCTCAGTGTTGGAAACAGATGCTCGGTGCTGCAAAGAAAAATCAGCACTGGCCGGGCGCGGTGGCTCAAGCCTGTAATCCCAGCACTTTGGGACGCCGAGGCGGGTGGATCACGAGGTCAAGAGATCCAGACCATCCTGGTCAACATGGTGAAACCCCGTCTCTACTAAAACTACAAAAAATTAGCTGGGCATGGTGGCGCGTGCCTGTAGTCCCAGCTGCTCAGGAGGCTGAGGCAGGAGAATTGCCTGAACCCGGGAGGTGGAGGTTGCGGTGAGCCGAGATCGCGCCATTGCACTCCAGCCTGGGTAACAAGAGTGAAACTCCGTCTCAAAAAAAAAAAAAAAAATCAGCACTGAGATAAAGGATCTCTCAGCAAAGCAATTTTTACTTCCTGTAGGAAGGGTGCCCCCGCCAGCCGTCTTCCCAGGAGAGTGCAGTGAACAAAGGAACAGCAGGCATATGTATCCCTTTGTCCTTCCTGCTGTCTGATCTCCAATGGCTGGAGCCAGACCTCACAGTCTAAACTAAAACCCGATTGGCTGAGACCTTAAAACTTTTTTAAACAAGTAAGGGGGTTAGCTGTGAGCTGGGATGTGCTGTGAGCACGTCCAGCACAGATATTTTGGTTAAAGTCCAAGGACATAGACGGGACTACGTGCCTGTGAGCATGCCTAACGGCTACACGGGATAGGGCTTCACAAAGAGTTATTGGCACCCTTAGGATTTATTAGTTAACAAGAAAGGAAACTTTGGGGAGGAACTTTTACTTCTGACACTCAGGAAACTGCAAGGACTTTTTAAAAAATGCAGTTTGATATACAAATGTATGTTTTTACACTAAATGGTTTGATTGCCAAAGGAAAAAAAAAACAATATATTTTGTATTTTAAAAATATCATCCTTATGTCCCTTAAACGGAAAGTGTAGGTTGGGACTCCAGCCAGGGAACCTTCCCGGCTCACCTGGGATTCTCTTCCCTCTCTTGTGTTCTGAGGGCAGCATTTATACGACTATTTGCTGAACTGATGAGGTGTGAATTCTAAGCTGATAGCACATCCTCACTTAGCATTACAAAACTATATCAAAGCCCTGTGTACAAACGTGTTTTTGCACTTTTTTCATCTTTTCTCATACTTTCTTGCCCCAAGAAAAACTTCTTGTCACCTCTCTAAGGAATTTAATAGCTGTGAATTATGGGCCCAACAGCCAGCACACCTGTCTCAGCATTTACTAAGGAGCCAGACTTGATTGTTTTTCCTTCTGTAAATTCGACATCAAATGCTTACCAAAGTCTCGAGTTAACAGAAGCTTCAAATGAGAAGCTTCCTCCTCAGGAATAGCCAGGACAGAGGAGACTTTCACGAGTTTGTTTTGTGTCTACGGAGGTAAGCCCTAAACCCCCTAAAACCCACAAATGCAACAATTAAGCTATGCTGTTTCTCCACCTCCGAAAATGCCATCTGACTTACAGCTTTGTATCATCACTCACGGAGCTCAGCAGACATGAAGCGCAGCCTCATCTTCACATCGGCTCACAGTCTGTAGTGACCACACCACACAGAAATTTGGGATTTTATCAGGAAAAGCTGGAGACAGGGCAGTTGCTTTGTTTTCTCTTCACAGACATGCCTGGATTCACAATTCACGTCGACTTAAATTCCAGCCTAATGAAGGTGTGGACATCCAAGCCGGGCACACATCCTCTCATTCATCAGACCGACCTCCAGCCAGCACCTCTGACAGACTTCCTGCAGCATCTCAAAATAAATGCTGAAAACAACTTCCTAACCAGCAGAAGGCGATGGGACTTGCTGCATTAATCTATTAGCAATTAGGTGATTTCAATCGGCTGTGCATGCTGCCGACTGCAGTTGAATAAAGGCACACGTGTGGCCGTGGTCAGGGAACCACTTGCTGTTTTCAACGTGCTCCTTGAAGCCCAGCCCGACAACTGCTGTTCTCTCCTGTAACCTGGTACCTGCCGACAGTGAGCAGGCACGGGTTCGCTGTCTGAGCACATCACTGACCTTGGGACACTTAGCAGGATAGGGGCAGAGAGGAACTCCCTGAATAAGGACAAGCAAAGGGCAGCTCCCTTCCCAGTGGCCAGGTCATTGGCAGCTGCTGTGACTCTGCAGAAAAGCTTGAAATATGCCCCCAAAGAACCCTCCACCCAGGACTGGGAGGGACATGCCTGAGGGGCTGAAGGGGGCTCCCCCTGGCCATGGCAGTGCCGTTGGGCAGCTGAGGACTGCAGCCTCCCTGGTCTCTTCGCCCGGAGCCCCTCCTGTGGCTTCTGGTGGAATCTGCAGGGGAGGGGCACTGAGAGCGGGTGGCCCACTCCATCAGGTTAATACACACAGCGGCCAGCAAAGGGCCACGTCCATCATACAGGCGCAGACACAGGGCAGAGCCCAGGGAATCGACACCTACGAGGCCGCAGAGGCTCACCAGGGGTGGCCTTGGTCACAGACCATCATGCACCTTCCCATTTCATTCTCAGCAACCAGTGAAAGGCCCACGTGACCCTGCCTTTGATGGTCAGCAGCTCCAGGGCTGGGAAGCTGAGCATCTGCCCAAAGCGGCTTAGCTCAGCCGAGCGGCTGGAGGTGGGCCTGGGCCTCCTGAGGTGGAGGCCCATTCCCCACACTCTGCTTTCTGCCTCACCCAAAGAAGGCATCGCTGCAGGAGGCTCACAGCCCACCTCCGAGAGCAGAGCCCCACAGCCTGTCCTCTGGGGGACTGGAGCGTGACTTGCCCCAGGAGCCCTCCCTCCAGGCACCCTCCCCCTGGCACCCTCCCCCCGGACTCCTTCTCTCCTGGCACCCTCCCCCTGGCACCCTCCCTCTGGGTACCCTCCCCCTGGGCTCCTTCTCTCCTGGCACCCTCCCTCTGGGTACCCTCCCCCTGGGCTCCTTCTCTCCTGGCACCCTCCCCCCGGCATCCTCTCTCCGGGCACACTCCCTCCGGGCACTCTCCCCCTGGCACCCTCTCTCCGGGCACTCTCCCCCTGGCACCCTCTCTCCGGGCACACTCCCTCCGGGCACTCTCCCCCTGGGCACCCTCCCTCCCGGGCCTCTTTCCACGGTGCTATGTTCCTGGTTCACTGAGGCTGGTGGCCCCTGTCTCTGAGTCTATCAATGGCCTGTGCAAATATTTGCCGTGATGACTGGGCTTACAAAACAAGGTGTTTAACTTGGGCGAGCAAATTGGGAAGGGTAGAGGTAAACGTGTCATTCAGCAAAGGAGGCCAAATAACCATGGGGGTTTGAGCTGATTTCCAACTCCAGGCAGGCATCAAATCCAGGGGCAGCATAAGGGAGGGGAGTCCCAAGACCGAGGTGGCTCTAGGGCGTGGGATCTGCGGCCAGTGAAGTGCTGCAGAATAAACCAGCACCACATGTGAAGTCCCCAGCATGACCCCAGGACACCAGTTTGGGTGTATTCGTAGGTGCTATTTAAAAAAAAATGTACATGAGGAGTTCTATCGAGTTAAACTGACTTTTTAAATTGCAGCATTTTCTTGGAGCTCTTGCAATGCTAATGTGCACAGTCATCGCTAAGGAAGGGGCATGCATGCTCCGATTCACAAACTTATTAGACAGCTTTCTGCTGTCTCCTGTGGGACACTTCCGGAAGGTACCGAATGAGGTCTTATCTCTCCACTATGAAGCAACGTGCTCAGGGAGATTCCTTGTTGCTCAGACCTGAGTCAAATCCTTTATCCCCACACAACTGACTCTATGATCGTGAACTCTGAATCACCAGTTCCTCCTCTGGGGAAAAAGCCATGGTATCTGTTTGGCAAGGTTGAGGTCAGACTTGAGGATGTGCACACAGCACGTGGTGGGTCCTCAGGGACTGCGGGTCCTCCTGGGCTCACTGAGCAGGAGACGGAAAGACACAATTATCCATCTGAATGCAGGATCCCTCTCCATCCCTAAAATCTGGCTAACACTTTTAACTCAATACTTAGTTCTGCTGTTTTTATTTTAAGAGGATTGAGAGCCAGGGAAGAAGTAAGTTTGCCCAGCAGATAGATACTAGGAGTCCATTAGACCAAATGCCGATTATTTGATAAACCCCTTGAATGAATCTGAGGGCTGCCCTCTGCACTCACCAGTGAGCTCCCTGGGGCCCGGGTAACCCCACACCAGGCCCCCAGGAGGCTGGGCTCTGGGCCTCACCGCTGGGGGAACGGCCTCACCCCCAGGTATCAACACAGAGGAGCGGAGATATTTCCATGGTGCTTCAGAGAATTTTTTTTACAGGAAATAAATCTTCAGAAGTGAGAATTATAATTGAGCCGAGTTCAGGATAGCCAAGTGTAATTTTAGCAACAAAAGTAGAGGGTTCCAGAAAAAGCATCTCAGGAACAGTCAAATTAAGCTGCAGGGAGATAATTGGATGGAAGGTTTGGTTCGGCAGCACTTTGAGTGTTGAAGGGAAAAAAGAATCTCTGGGCAGGAGGAAGCGATGTCTTCTATTGTAAGGAGGGGAAGCGGTGCAGAAGAGGCACATACTGAAAGTTTCGGGCTTGGAGAAGCTTTATGCCAAGTTTTCAGAGTCTCAGCTGAAAATTATCCGTGAAAATATGACCCACTGGGACCCTCCTAGTGATGGCGTCCGCACCTTCAAAGTTCTCATTCTGACACGACTATTCCTGCCCCCAGCTCAGACCCCAGAACCAGCCCAAGGGACCCCTCCTGCCCTGCTGAGCAAACCCCCTCCTCCCAGGCCCAACATTTGTCCTCAGTCACCCGGATGGTGCTGGGGGGGCCTTGACTGACCAGAATGAGCCCATCCCTTCACCTCACACCCAACACCCAACAAAGTGCCTGACACGCAGCAAACCTTCATACAGAAGGGGCATCGTTCTCATAGTAATAATATAATAAATAATAATAATAAATAATTTTTTATTATCAAGCTTTGTCCAAGGAATTCAAAGAGACATTTTATTTGTCTTTTCCTAGTTCTGCTATTCTTAAGGTGGGTGGGGCTGGGGGAAGAAGAAAACGTACACACAGAGACCATCAGTCCATTCGGTAGAACACCTGCTGTTTAACAAACTCCTTGGAAGCGACCTGGCATTCTGAACCCAAGGGTTTCAAGATTCTGTCTAGAGTCGTGTGAACTAAACAAATGCTTGGTCCATGGTGCGTCAGCTTCCTAGGGCTGCCGTTAAAACCAAACGCTACCTGAGCAGTTCCAGAGACAAAAGGCCAAAAGCCAGGTGTCAGCATGTTGGTTCGGTCCAGAGGCTCCGTGAGGGCTGTGTTCCCGGCCTATGTCCCAGCCTTCAGTGGTGGCCGGCGCTCCGTGGCGCTCCCGGGCTCTGAGATGGAGAACTCCAGCCTCCACTTCCATCTCTGCGTGGCCTCCTCTTCTGTCTCTGAAGGATGCTTGTCACTGGATTCAGGGCCTGCGTGGATGGTCAGGATGACCTCATCTCGAGATCTTCAACTTATTAGCATATGCATCAGCCCTTTTCCAACTAAGGCTACATTCACGGGATCAGCAGGTGGACATATTTTGGGGGTCCTCCATTCAACCCAAACCCATGGCTGAATTACTCATCAGTTAAACCATAATTTAACAAGACAACCCAAAGGAGGGTCCAAGAGAGCTTCATGTCACAGCTCCACACTCATTGTTGGGATGACTGTTCTCAGGGACTGGAAAGCCTGCATTATGACATTTTACAGAGACATCGGATTTCATTATTTCACGCTCCCTGGAGAAGATGCAACAAAGAGACCGCTCCTCCTGCTGTGTGGCCTGTCACGTGTCTTTCCATGCTGAGAGGGGGGCGTCACCACAGCTGCAGAGGAAACCCTTGCGCTTGGACCCCATGGAAGTGCCAGAGGATGCTATCTGCTCTGCGACTGCCTTAGTGAAGCATCACTGACGAAAAGTTTTCAGACCCAAATGCAAAGCAAGGATTTGCTTTTCTCACTATACTGGTGTGTTTCTCCTAATGGACGGGAAGGACTTGTTACTGGCTGAATTTTCTTTTTTCAGTAAGAAACTCAGTGCTGGCTGGGTGCGGTGGCTCACGCATGTAATCTCAGCACTTTGGAAGGCCAAGGCAGGCAGATCATCTGAGGTCAGTAGTTCAAGACCAGCCTGGTCAACATGGTAAACACCGTCTCTACCAAAAATACAAAAATTAGCCGGGAGTGGTGGTACACGCCTGTGGTCCCAGCTACCCGGGAGGCTGAAGCAAGAGAATCACTTGAACCCGGGAGGTGGAAGTTGCAGTGAGCCGAGATTGCCAAGATTGCACCACTGTACTCCAAGCTGAGCGACAGCAAGACTCAGTCTCAAGAAAAAATAAATAAATAAAACTTTATTTATAAAACCAGGCAGAGGGCCAGACTCAGCCCACAGGTCGTGCTCTGCTGACCCCTGCTCTAGAGGGTCCTCGGTGGTCACCCATGGAGCTTGTGAAATGAGGCCACGTGTCCCAGTCACTTTCTGAAGAGGAAAGAAAAAGCAGACAGAATACACGCATGCATCCACGCATGAAGTGGCACGTCTGTCTTCAGGGACAGTAAGACGGCAGCAAGGAGCTCCAGGAAGGGCGGCAAGCTCCAGCACCCTGGCTGTCTCCTGCCCCTTGCTGCTTGCTGCCTTCCTGATTATTAATGCCACGTGGACAGCCCTCGCAGCAGAGACGCTGCCTGGGGGCAGCCAGGGACGGCAGAGTGCCTGGGCACTTCAGCTGGAGTGGGTAATGGAGCAAGTGAAAAGAAGGAAAATTTATCTTCCTCTTATTTCTCAGCCCTGTCAGCGATTAAAAAGCGCTCCGGTGTGGAGCCTCTGATTCATGGCTTGGCTATTCTTTGGTGGAGTTCCCTAAATATTTTGTAGCCAGCTTTGACTTGGAAATGCAGCCTTTGAAATATCTTTACTTGACCGAGAGGCCCCAAGTGACATTAAAATAATGATTATCACATATTTTGCATTTTGTTGAAAAGAGGATTGGAATAATACCATGCGCGTCATCTCACGGATGAAAGTGATTTAGGAGCAAGGCTCTGATCTGGAATGGATGGCGGTGGGGCCTCCCTCTGCCACCTATCTAAGGTCTGAGAAGAAGGGGGATTTCATCTTCACTGCAGGCTCTTCTGTCTGGAGGGAGCCTTATTTCTACTTTATGCACTTTCAGGAATGCTGCTGTTTGCTGAATTTATGAGGTGAAGAGAAGGGGCCTCTGTGTGCCTTGAGCCATGTGACCCTTGGATCTTCCCTCTGCTCTGGGACCAGGGTGCTCAGACATGGACACCTGGGGCTGCTGAGAGTGTCCCTGCATGTGACACGAGGGCAGGTGACAGCTAGTACCTTCCTTCACGATTGCAGACCTCCATCTGCGCTTCCAGGGAGGGGCTGTCGAAAGAAAAGGTCCAGAATGCTGCCCATGCCGGGGGAGACACTCAGGATGCAGACAGACAGATCACCTGCGTGGAGGGACTGGAGGACAGGAAGTGCTTGCTGGGGGAGGTGTACAGCAAGACGGGGCGGGACCCCGGGGGCAAGGGCAGTTGTCAGTAGGGCAGCCAGGGCAGCCCTAGAAGGTGACACTTGGAACGAACCAGAAGGGAATGAGGGTTGCAGGCAGGCCGGCTGCAGGGGCAGGGGAGTAGGTGCCAGGGTCCTGAGGCAGGATGGGGGTGGTGGGTGCCCTGGAGTAGTAAAGATGAGGAGGATGAGGACAGGGAGGTGGCTGCCCCTGAGCATCGCTGAGACCTCACAGGCCCTCAGAGAGAGGCAGGGGCCGGGGAAGGGCTTGGGGCTGGAGGCACAGAGCTGCCCCTCCTGGCTCCCAGGAGGAGCCCACCGGGAAGAGAGAATCCGAAGAAGCCCCGTTCCACCCACACGCCCAACCCCTCCAGCTGACTGCCGTGGCCAGACTGAACTTCCTCCAGCTTCCTGAATGTTCTCTCCACCGGGGACCCATGGGCTTCCCTCCTTTCACCCAGCAACTTGCTCTTCCAGAGGCCAGAGGAGCCACACAAGGGATGAGCTTGCTGGCCCACCAGCCACACACAGTGGGGGACAGATGGTCAGCTCTTCTGGGAGCCCAGGCCTCCCTATTCACACTCTGTCAGGCCCCGCTGTTCCTCCAGGGTCGGGGAGGCCTAATCCACTCTCATGGGCTCAGGACCAAGTGGGTCCCCAGGCAGCTCTCAGGGTCACCAGGGCTTGCTCAGATCCCGTCACCATATCCTGCAAACCCCAAACGTGTGCCTTGGGCCAGAGACCCGCTTGGAACCACCCAGCAGAAGAGCAGGGGATGTGGGGCTGACAGCCTGGTTCTGGTCCAGCAGGTGACAGCCTGGAGTGGCCGCTGAGGAGGCAGAGATGGCCCCCAGGGTTCTGGGGAGATGCTGCCATGCTGACAGGGACCCAGATGGAAGGAAGGCACTGGGTGTGTTGCCTCCCACGTCAGCCCCCAGGCTGGCAGGGGTTCAGAGAGGTCAGCTCTTGGGCCAGCTCCTGAGAAGTGTCCAGGAGGGCTGAGGATGGCTCTGTGTGTGCTGGGTCCCTTCAAATGAGTACAATCCAGTAAGGGAGGGACTGTTACTCCAGCTTCAAAGCAGACAACTGAGGCAGAGGGGAGTGGAGTCCCTGGCCATGAAGAGTCAAGAGGATGAAGAGGAGGAGCAAGGACATGAGCAGAGGCTGCCGAGGTCTGGTGCGCTTGGCCATGAGCCATGCTGGAAGAGCGCTTGGGAGGCATGAGTGGATGTGAGTGGCCCGCAGCGGGAGGGTGCCCTCGTGTCTCAGCTCACCCGGTGAGGAGGCCGAGCTGCTCCCTGCAATGGGACGGGACAATGACTTTAGGTGCTCTGCCCTCGCCACAGCAGAACACCCCTGCTTGTCCTCCCTCTCCCTGCCAGGCCCTGAGTGACTATTTTCTGTGCCTGAGACCTGCAGGGAGTGGGTCAGTAGCACTGGGAACAAAGGCACCTACTGATGGGTAGAATGGATTTCTGTCAATCTGCAACCAAAACAGTGGTTTTGCAAGTGGGGTTTCCGCGGGCAGGAGCCAGTCTCTGCAGAGGGAGTGAAGGATTTGTAGATGTCAGACCTGAGGCCCTGGAGCCCAAGAGTCATGGGAAGAACCGGGGTGACGGGGCGTCACCTTCTAAGCCAGTGGCTCTCAGAGGTTCCTAGGACCAGCCATTGGCATGACCCAGGAACCTTCTAGAAATGCAGAGAATGCTAAGTTCCCAAGAGCCCACACGAAGGTGCTCCTCCTGGTCTGGAGAGAGTCAGTTTCTAGTCCATCTGGCATGATTGGAGGCTCAGGGAGGGGAAGAGGTGTTGGTCTTGTTCAACACAGGACAGGGACCCACATGCCGCATCTCAGCCTGGAGGAAGTGAGATCGAAGCCATTGTGTCCTGGGGCAAGGGCTCCCGGCACCTTGGACCCAGCGAGCCTCAGGAACACAGGGCCGAGCCCTCACTCCACTCACACAGGTTGGCTGTGCCCCTCCCCACCTCCAGGGGACCGGCACATGCGGTGACACTGCCTGGGGACTCCAGGTGTGGAATGCTGGTGCCCTGTGAAATCCTAGGCAGGCTTTCCGGCTGCATGAAGGGAAGAGGCTCCAGGAAGGTACTTGTGGCCTCAGCCAGGCCGCCCTGTGGGTGAAGCGGATGAGTGGCCTGGAGCGTGGTGTGGGGATAGAGGCGGGGGCAGCCAGGCCTGCCGGGTCCTGTGACCCCTGTCCCCCTCTCCTCCCACCTGTGTTTCCTCCAGCCTGCCAGGGCCCCTTCCTTCTCACCCCTGCCCCGTCCCAGAGAGAAGCTGGGTTTTGGAAGGAGCTGCCCAGGAGGTAGGACATGGCAGCCACCTGGCCCCCTCAGCATATTCCCCAGAAGGCCGCATGGGTGGAACCAGAGAAAGACAAACAGGAGGCGTGGCCCAAATCCGTCTCGCAGGGTAATGAGCTGGATTTATGGAAAAGGAAACACTATATGATTCCACGTAATGGCTGTTGACAGAGGTTTGAGCTGTTTGTTCTAGCACATGAAATTGACAAACATCAAGGGCTGCTGGGCTCCCATCTCCGCTTCGCAGGTGCCTGTCAAAAGGTGTGCGGTTCCGGGCATGATTCCGGGGCACAGAGATTCCCGGAGGAGGAGAATGTGCAGAAGAGCCTGGGAGGGACATCTGCGGCCGCCATCCGCATTTCAGACACCTCCCTAGAAACCCCGAGCCACAGATGAGCTGATCTGCGAAGGAAGCGGGGTGGAAAAGCTGCCTCCGTTGTTCCCAGAGAGAACAGGCCACATTTTTAAAAATTTAATTAAGGCCTTAGATCAGGTTTGCGTAATTAAATTGCTGCTGTGAGTAAGCAGTGTGATAGATGAGCTCCCCTCGGTGACACGAGGCGTGAGGTGAAATGGGGCCCCCCGGCCGCTTCCTGGGTGATCCTGATGCGTTACATTCCTTGCCTGCATCTCAGAGGCGAAAAGCCTCTCACTTCCTGCATGGTTTTGTTTTTCAATCTCTGAAGAATGTTCTCTTCATGAGCGCAAGGAAAGAGGAATGATGTGTGGATAATTTCCGTGCTCTCAGGACATGTCTACACAGTCAACCAGCTGCAGACCTCGGGTGTCTACACTGTGATGCAGGAGCCCCTGACATTTCGGAAGGTTGCTAATGCAAAGCCAGACATTTCGCAGAGACCCCACACAGGCTAGAAAAACGGGCCATTTGCATGAGAAATCCTCCGTCAGCCCTAACAGACACCTCACAGGAGAGATTCCATAAGATGGGGAACGATTGTTTGGATGGTAATTTGCTTAGGGAAATTAAAAGGAGGGGCGACCCTTACACTGGATTCAGTTTTGAATGAAAACAGGAGGATTTCATCTGGTCCTGTAAGGTGGGCATGCAAGTTCTCGGGGAGCAAGAGGGGGAGCTGCAGACGAGGGAGGAGGGAGGGCTGGGGAGAGGGAAGGATGGAGGACCAGAGAGCAGGAGGTGGAAAAGCCCTTGCAACCCAAAGGAGCAGAGCCTGAAAGCCGTCGGGTGCAGAGGAGCCTCCGCTGGGGTCTGAGCCCCCACCCCCGGGGCTTGTGGGCCATGTGGCTTTGAGGAGCCAATGGACACATCTCTGGGGAACAGGCAGAGAACAGGAGAAGCCAGTACAAGCCACCTGAGAGCTGGTGGGCAGAGACACGCCTTTCTGAGGCACAGACCTAGAAGTGTCAGGGTGGGGAGAATGGCTGGGGAGCCGTCCAAGTCCCCCTGCTGGAGGGCTTCCACTGCCCTTCCAGGCTGGGCCTGCCCCAGGAGACCCCCAAGGTAAACTGAGGCCTCACTGAGCAGGAAGGACTTTCCTGTTAGGGCCACTCCAGCACAGCCGGCTTTGGAACGTGTGGAAAGGCTCAGACACCAACGCCGTGTGGAGGGCATCTGCTTGCAGTGCTGAACCAGAGACTCCTCACAGACGGAACCCAGAGAAAGGATGGGGAGCGGTCTCTGAGCGAGAACGGGGTCACCACCTCTCGTGGATCTAACAAACACCTGTGGAAAGGAGCCGCGTTAAGCCTCAGAGACCCTCTCACCAGAAACACTGAGGCCAGGCTGCTGGTTCCAAGGCCTCCACGTCTCAGGGACATTGGGACGATCAAAGGGTGGCTTGTCAGGCAGGCACGGGCTATGATCCCCCTGCCTGTGGGCAAATGGGCCATTCAAGAGTTTCAGGGAAATTTGCTGTTTAGATGGACTAAACACTCACTCTGGAATAATACAAACGTCAGAAAATCTGTTCATACCTAGCACAAGCTGGCATTTTCCACTTCTCAATGCATCCCCAGGTGCCCACCTCCCCGTCTTCCCTGCTGGGTGCCCCTGCCCTCCTCCCTGTCTTGCTCAGCCTCTCCCATGCCATTGCATGCATAACCTTTCGAGAGCTCTAAGAGTCAGGCATTTGACACTTTCTGGCAGAGGACTCAAGCACACAGGTCCACACTTTGGCCGCAAATGTCTGCCCAGCAAAGGAACTGGTTGGTGGAACACCTGCATCTGCCTGAATAGACGTGGCCCCACCACCCTCAGAAACCAGAGACCAGAGCCACCCCCTGAACTGTCACAGCGAAAGAGCAGTGTGAGGGAATCCGCAGCTTGCGCAGGAGACTGGCGGAGAACGTGAACCTGCCGGAAGCGTTCCTTCCCGGAGGGTGGGGGGCGGCCAGGGTCAGCGGGCCCTGGAAGTGACCTCTCCATTTCCGAGGGCACCCGGTTCCAGGGTGATTTATGGCTGCGTTATTCATAAATCCGTTCAGAGATGTAAACAGGGAGACTGCCTCCGTAAGATATTAATAACTTAATGAGTCTGTGCTATTTGTTTATGTAATGGATAATAGAGTCTCTGCAGGGGCCAGATATAATATTACAATCTGGTAATTCAATGACTGCTATTCAACACACACACAAATAGTACGAGTTTGAACAACTCAGTTCGGAGCCCTAGTGGCTTCATCACCAGAGCAGGCCTCCGCAGTGGCTCTCAGGAAATGCTTCCCCGGTGGAGCGGTGACTCCCAGGCCAGGCCAGGCTGCGGAGAGCAGAGCTGACCTGGTCTCCCTGCCCATCCTCCCCGGGCCTCACTCTCCCAGGACTCTCAGGCACCCGCCAGCCCTCAGTACCGCCCCATCCTGCTGGGCTCAGCCGCCATGAACCTGCCAGGACCCCACATGCCTCCCTCCTCGGGTCCTTTCTCCCCGGCTGCCACTGCCTGGCCTGTGGTCCACTCCCTCTTCCTCCAAACACCATTCATTCTCAGGACTTCCTGGCCCGCTCCCTGGGCCCCACTCTTTGGCTCTACCCCCAACTGTCCCCCAGCAGTCACGCATTGGAGGGAGGATCCTCAGTACCCACAGCTGAGACCTGAGGTGGAGGGAAGGTCACTGAAGAGGCTGTTAAGATGAGTCATTAGGGAGAGCCCTGGTCCAGGAGGGAGGTGTCCCACAGGAAGAGCCGATTTGGGTCCAGATGAGCAGGAAGGGGCGGAGATGGGTCTCCTCATCTGGACCCAGATGAGCATGAACCTGGAGGGGAAGACTCAGGGAGAAGGTAGCCATCTGCACACCGGTGGGGAGGCCCGGCCCATGTTCTCTCTCAGAAACAGCCAGCCCCGCTGTTGGAAACAGACGCTCGGTGCCGCAAAGAAAAATCAGCACTGAGACAAAGGATCTCTCAGCAATGAAATTTTTACTTCCTGGACTGCAGGAAGGGGACCCTCGCCAGCCATCGTGCCATGAGAGTACAAAGAACAAAGGAAAACACACACATTTATCACTTACACACTTGGGGTCGTCCTTACTGCTGTGTCTGATTTCCGTTGGCTGGAGCCAGACCTCACAATCTAAACTAAAACCCGATTGGCTAACAACTTAAAATTTTCTAAACAGGTAAAAGCAATGGAGAGCTGGGACATACCTGTGAACACGTCCAGCACAGATATCTTGGTTAAAGTACAAGGACATAGAATGTACTACGGGCCTGTAAGCATGGCGTGTCTAACAGCTACAGAGGATGGGGCTTCATAAAGTTATTAGCACACGTGTGATTTGGCAAGAAAGGAAACTTAAAGGAACTTCTCTACTGCCCCAACCACGGAGACCAGGCTGGTGTTGGCGCTGGGTACAGGGCCTCCCTGGGCCTCCCTGGGCCTCGATGCGCCCAGCCAGGCACTGTAGGACTCAGGGCTCTCCTTGGGGTCTAGTAATTGTATCAGCCAAACTGGGCGGGGCAGGTGGGGAACCAGGTGGCCGTGATCCTGGCCCCTCCCAGGAGGAGAGACAGATGGGCCTGCGGCTCTGATGTGAGGGGTGGGAGATGGGAAGGGTCCCGTCAGAGCGCTCTGCAGGCTGCCATGAGCATGAAGCACCTTCACACCCAGAGGTTCTGTGCCTGGGTGTGGGGTAAGTGGAGCAGAGGGTGCCTGTCCTGCAGGGGGACAGGCAGGGTGAGTTAAATGACTCTGGGCCTTTTTCCTTCTGTGAGGGCAGGGGGTCAGCAGTGTGTCCCCAGCCTTCTGCCCACCGTCGAGCCCTCACCAGCCCCCTTTCCTCCCCCGCTGCCGCTGAAAGACCAGAGCTCAGCTGTGCTCTGCACCCCGTCCCCGCCAGCCTCAAGGGCTTGTCTCTGCATCCAGAGAGAAGGGCGACGGCTTCCTTCAATTACGATCATCTGAAGTTAAGAAAAGAAAAATAAAGGAAAAAAAAACCCAGTCCCCATGACTCTGAGAATGACAAGGCTGCCTGTGATTAAGCTCTGAAGATTCAAGATCCTTTATCCGCTCAGCTGCAGTGCGCAGCCTGGGAGGGGCCTTCTCAGTTGGGGCTGGCGACAGCCTCCTCCAGGCGGCACCCCCTCCTGACGCTGCGTACCCTCCTGCCAGGGCATGGAGGGTTTCTCATCTTGGCACTTCTGACGTTTGGGGCTGGGCCACTGCCACTGTGGGCGTCCTGATGCTCAGCTCACTCCTGCCTCCACCCACAGGATGCCAGTCACACAGCAGCACCCCTGCCCCAAGTCCTAACACCAAGAATGCCCCAAGCCCTGGCAAGCATCACGTGGAGCCCATCCCCCGACCTAAGGCAGCCTCCCCATCCCGGGCCCAGCCCTGTCTTCAGGCCATGTGTCCCTCTGTGCCTGTCTCCTCTGGGCTGAGTCTGACTCCTGCACAGATGCCCGTTTTCTTCCCCAGCCTCAGTATCCCCATCTGTGAAATGAGGGTGACAACGCCCATCTTTCAGGACTAAGGTGTTGGTTAACCAAGACACTGACGCCCCGTCTGAACTGTAAGGAGAGGGTGCTTTGTGGGACTCCGCCCTTCTCATCAGGAGACTGCAGGAGGCCCTCCCGGGTGCCGGATACACAGAGAGAATGAAGCGTCTCTGTCCTCAGGAACCTGAAGGCTCTGAGGCAGCACGCCTCTCATGGTTATGAGGGTCACGGCTGTCCCCCATAGGCTGGGAGGGACCCAATGGCAGGAAAAGGAAGACTGGCAGCTGGGGAGAACTCTGGCTGGGAGGGCGGCCTGGGCTGAGTTCAGGTTGGCTGCTGTGTCTCTGGGGATCTCCTGTTCTTCGGTGAGGCCAGGCAGTCATGGGATGGGACCAGGGCTTCCACGAGTCCCCCACGCCCGTGGCTCCTCCAGCGCTGCGGTCTGAGGACCGTCCTCCTGAGCCCACCTCCTTCCACCTGTCTTTCCAGGACCCCTGCAGGCGGCCCGCCTGCCTGGTCATGTCGGGGCTCATTTTCCTTGAAGATGACTGTTGGGTCGTCTCTTTCCTGTTTATTTGTGAGCTGCGGTGTGAAACAGCGACTAATTCAGATTTTTACTGTGGATAAACAAATACAGAAAATTAACAGATGTGTTTTGCAGATGCACTCGACAAAAATAACATCCGTCGTGATGGCAGGCAGGGAGGGCGGAGCGGTGAGGAGGCCTGAGAGCCCAAACCCAACACCCACCGTGGGAAAGGGGCTGGGCTGAGACCTCAGAGAGGGTGGCAGAGTGCCCCGGGCCAGGTCAGCGTCCCGGACCAGGCAGCATAGCTGGAGAAGGACAGAGGGCGGGAACGCATGGAGCTGAGAGGGCAGGAAGCCGGGGCCCCGGGATGGACCAGGTGGCCACGAGTTCAACTGTAATTCAGCGTGGCAGAGACCCCAGGCTGGAGGTCCGGGAAGGCTCTGTAGCAGAGGAAGCTGGACCAGAGTCTGTGGATTTCAAAGTGCATCGGGAGGCCAAGGCCTGCAGACATGTGGACCTCAGGAATGGAATGGGGGCTAGAGCCCTAAAGGCAGGATGGAGCCCTCGGGGACACCCCATCCACAACTGGTCTCAGTGTCTGCCTCCCAATTCAAGTTGTGGAGAAACCTCCAAGTTTCTCAAGTCCTCACAGCCATAGGACAGGGGTAGGCAGGGCAGGTCCCTGGAGAGGACTGCAGAGGAGAATCCGGCAGGTGCACCCCACAGCCGGGGTGCCTTTCTCAGCCCCCCTCATTCACTGGAGCCAGTGAGAGCAGGAAAGAGCTGCTGAAGAAGGGAGCCCGGCAGGTGCACCCCACAGCCCTGGTGCCTTTCCTACTCCTCCTCGTACGCTGGAGCTGGTGTGAGGCTGTGAGTCTCTGATTCCTGAAGCTTAAAGAGTTCTGCCCAGAGCCCCTTCCCCGGGATGCTCGCAGCAGCAGAGGCCTTATTCTGCTCTGTCCCCGCAGCTCTGGCCAGCACTGGTGGGAGGTGCCCTGTGCTGGGCTCTTCCGACAGCCGGCCACAGGGTGCTGGAGGGGCCCGCCAGGGCCCAGGCTTGAACGGAACCCAAGACCACACGCTACAGGCAACTCTACGGATTCACAGGGTTCTCACCGAAAGCTCAGAGCCAGGCCACGCTGCAGACCCAAGCCCAGCCATATTCAGAAGTGAGGGTCGTCTGCTCATTTATTTGTTTGCATATGGACTTTTCATTTTGCCTTTTTTTTTTGAGACAGAGTCCCGCTCTGTCATCCAGTTGGAGTGCTGTGGTGCAATATTTACTACAACACCTGCCTCCCGGGTTCAAGCGATTCTCTTGCTGGGATTACTGGCACCCACCTCCACACCTGGCTAATGTTTGTATTTTTAGTTGAGACAGGATTGCGCCATGTTGGTCAGGCTGGTGTTGAACTCCCAACCTCAGGTGATCCATTCACCTTGGCCTCCCAAAGTGCTGGGATTACAGGCGTGAGCCACCACTGTACTCTTGTTCTATTTGTCAATATTTGTTATAGTTTCCTAACTTTAACAAGTGAGCATGCGGAACTTTTACCTTTCTCTCTTGCTGAAAATTGTTTTAAAAGGCTTTTACCATTAGTTTCCGTTCTCTGGGTCATGGTTTCCATAAACATCAAGTCTCTGTCTTTTCCCCAAAATATCTGAACCCCTTTATTTTCACACACAAAGCATCACACACACAAACACACACGTATGTACATTTACACACGCACGTGTGCATGCACGCTCACACACACACATACATGTGGTCACATGCATTCCTTCCTGTGTGTGCATTTGCAGCACACACTGGCACCCATGCACGCAGATCTACTTTCACACGTGTGCGCACACACACTATTTTATCCTCTGGAGCCCAGAAAACCGTCGGGTAAGCACCGAAGAAACCATCAATGAATGAATGAAGGGCCCGTCTTCCTCTGAATGCAGGTCTGGGCTTCGGGAGGAAACATTTGCACGAATTGTATTTCTCTCATGTGAAGGAGACACCACCTCCTGGGAATGCTCTAATTTGCCTTTTCTTTCAGAAGAGACTGTCATGGGCAGGGAACTTTCTTCTAATCTAATTTTACCCCCAAATAAAATAAAAGACTCAAAGCATATGAGAACTGGGAGAAAATGGCTTGGTCCAAGCCTGACATCCAGCGCCTGGGGAAAGAGAGGGGGAGGGGACAGCAGGGAAGGGGACCATGCTCCTCAAGGCCTCTGTGCTGCCCAGGCAGCTAGGAACAGCAGAGTGGCCAGGAACGGGCTGGCACACCCCTGTTTGGGAGGCACCCCTGCTGGGGAGCTCCTGGAAGTCTGACCCGGCTCCAATGCATGGTCCATTTCTCACAAACACAGGAGTGGATTCCGGCTGCAGCAACCATCAGTCCTGGCCCTCCTCCTGGGTCTTGGGCTGTCGTGCCAAGATTTGCCTGGGACAGTCAGACCCCCGGGCAGGTGATGTCTCCACCTTCTTCAGACAAAGCTACATCCAGTGCTTACCCAGCCCGGGCAAAAGCAATCGCCTGGAACCTGGGTTCTGGTGGGCGTCACAGGGGATGGCCCTGCCAGGTCCGCACCAGCCAGGTGGACAGAACCGGGAGGCGACAGGCCCCACGTTGTGTGGCTGGGATGTGAGGGGCGTGTGTTGCACACTTGTGACTGTGGGAGTCTGCACAGCTCTGCGCTCTCCCATTTTCCTCAACATCATCTTCTGAACATTTGCACTCAGAAATTCTTCAGAACCGTCATAATGGCTGGTTAAGGTGAACAGACGATTCTGATCAAGGGCTCTTCTTCATCTGATGAGAATTGACTGTTTTCTTCCATAGACGTATGAGGTAGCGAAAGTGAGAGGAAGACGGTTGGGAGAGAAACCCACCCTGTCTTCGGGAACGTCAGTCCCAGAGGGAGGGACAGATACGTGAGTGGACAAATAAGCGCACTCTTTTGTCCGAGACCCGTTACAAGAAGATAAGACAGGATTGTGAGGCGGAGATCAACCAGAGGGTGTTAGGCCGACAGCCATTATCTCCTGGTAAGTATTGATGGGTTAATACTTCCTAAAACATCTGAGTGCATCTCAGATTATGTCCTCAAGATAAATCCCTAGATGCGACATTACTGGCAGAGAAGTATGAGTATTTTTTATCATTATTATTACTGTTTGGAGATGGAGTCTTGCCCTGTCGTCCAGGCTGGAGTACAGTGGCACCATCTCAGCTCACGGCAACCTCTGCCTCCTGGGTTCAAGCGATTCTGTGCCTCAGCCTCCCAAGTAGCTGGGATTATAGGCGCCCACCACCACACCCGGCTAATTTTGTGTATTTTTAGAAGAGACAGGGTTTCACCATGTTGGCCAGGCTGGCCTTGAACTCTGGACCTAAGGTGATCCGCCCACCGTGGCCTCCCAAAGTGCTGGGATTCTAGGCGTGAGCCGCCGCGCCTGGCCAGACGATTCTTAACAGACATCCTTCAGGCGACTATCAGGCCTGCGCACCCTCAGGAGATCACTTCCGGGAGTGCGCCGGCTCACCTGGGCATCTGCTTTCTGTTTCGACCCGTCCTGTGGATTTCCCTGCACTTTGCTTTACACAAGGACCCAAACCACCCACCACAGTCCCTGCCACAGGAACGTGGCTCCACCTCCTCTGGGGAGCCCCTGTCCTCCACGGGGCCAGGCAGGCTGGAAACACACTCACATGTTCCTAAGCACACACGTTGTTCAAATCTCCATCAGATCCATGGGATCTGATGCATTAATGATAACGTCACTGATACAGGAAGACTTTGCCTCAGAAGCTGGGGCTGGCCCATTTTTCATTAAATAATATAATTTGTTGCATTGGTATGCAAGGACAAATAGCCTGCCGAGCTGAAAGCCTGGAAAAAAAGTAATACAGTGTTGTGTTCACCGGCTGAAGCCAGCTTGGAGGATATTCCTCATTCTGACTTAAATGTATCTTCTGCCCACTCAAAGCAAATGCAATTTTCCTTTTTATGACTATGGGTTATTTACATGGAAAAAGTTTAAATAGGTCCCTTGCTACCAACAGCCACTGCTCCCCACAGTGTGGCATCGGAGGGGTTGCCGGGGTCAGGTCCATGCAGAGGCCCTCGGAGGCCCCAGAGGGAAGGAGAAAAGCAGAGTGAAGAGAGCCAGGAACGCCCGTCCTGCTTGGTCAGGCAGGGAGCCCTTCAGGGCAGGGACAGAACCCCTCACGCCACCTCCCTTCCCTCTCTCCCTCCTTCCCTCCCTCCCTCGTTCCTTCCTTCCTTCCTTCCCTCCTTCCCTCCCCCCCCCCCTCCTCTCTCCCTCCCTCCCTCCCTCCCTCCCTCCCTCCCTCTCCCTTCCCTCCCTTCCTCCTTCCCTCCTTCCCGCCCTCCCTCCCTCCCTCGTTCCTTCCCTCCTTCCTCCCTCCCTCCCTCCCTTCCTTTCTTCCCTCCTTCCCTCCCTCCCTCCTTCCTTCCTTCCCTTCCTCTCTCCCTCCCTCCCTCCCTCCGTCCCTCCCTCCCTTCCTTCCTTCCCTCCTTCCCTCCCTCCCCCCTTCCTCTCTCTCTCCCTCCCTCCCTCCCTCCCTTCCTTTCTTCCCTCCGTCCCTCCCTCCCTCCTTCCTTCCTTCCCTTCCTCTCTCCCTCCCGCCCTCCCTCTCTCCTTCCTTCCTTCTTTCCTTCCTTCCTTCCTTCTCTCTTCTCCTTTTGGAGGGCATTTAGATAGTTTTCCAATATTTCACTGTTAAAAACATAATTCTGTGAACATCTTTAGCTTGCCTTTGGGCTTGCGTCCGAGAGTGTTTCTAGGGTATATACCAGGGCTTCTCCACAGTGGTGAGCAGGAGCTGCCTACGATGAGTCCTGGCCTGCAGGCAGCAGCTCCCACGGTGGCTGTGAGTCACACTTGCCCAGGCCGGCGCCCCACGGTAGTCCCGGCAAAAAGCTAGCACCGAGGCTCAAAAGCGGCAATGTACATGGACCCCTCGTGGAAACCAAAGCGTGGGGAGAACGTTGCTTTCCCACTTCCCCCGACTTTGTTCCACCTTCCCACGAGACATTGGCCACCAACACTTTGAGAAGATGCAGACGCCTGTCTTCCTGACTTCCATGCCTCGTGGAACACTACCACCTTTCGTGGTAGTGGACACTTTCTGTTTGAAGCGAGGAGGACCCAGAGTCCTTCGCTCCTCCCTGCCAAGCGTGCCCAGGCTGGCGTGTGCTGACCAGCGGCCCCAGGGAGCTGCGGGTGGCTCTGGCTGCAGGAGTGGCAGGTAGGGAGGGGATGCCCACGAAGGGCCCTGCTTCTCCCAGTGCCTCCCTCCCCTGCCAGGGATGGAGACCTCCTATGCCTGACAGCCCAATCCTGGCTCCTAAAAATTTATACCGTTCATCATAAATTCCCACAACTAATTTTTTTCCCCTTAAATAAGCATTGAAATTTATGGGTGATCATGGAAATCTCTCATCACATGTGAGTCAGAGCCACAAAAATGATGAAGCAGGAATTCTAATTCTTAATGAAAGAGCTGACCCAGCTGAGTCAGGAAAGATCAGATGCTGCTTTGTCTCTCTGCTCCGGGCACACCCGTTCCTTCTTACTCTGGTGAGGAGTGGTCTCGAGACTGTGATTCCGTCATCAGCAACCGTGAGCTCTGTGCTTCTCTGTGGAGCCCACTGCTGAGCCAGCTGAGGCACCAGGAGTTGCATAACAAGGAGCCTTGGGTCCCTGTCTCAGTGTCCCATGCTGTCCTACCTGATAGAGGGGCTGAAGAAGACCTCGACACACCTAGGCCTGTCCCTGAAGCACAGTAGGTCTTCAGCCCCTTTAGCTGTTTCTGGAGCACAGTGGGTCTTCAGCCCCCTTAGGGGAGCAACAGGCCTGCACCGCAAGCACAGAGCACTGCCCATAGCACAGAGGACGGGAGAATCAACCCGTGCTCCCAGACATTTCTTCCTCGGCTTGGTCCTCTCCACCCTGCTCTCACCAGCCATCGAGATGGTGAGGTCTTTGTGGCCAGAGATCTCTGCCAGGGCGCCTACAGCAGAACTTTCCCATCAGATGCAGAGTGGTGGCTACACGCACATCGGGAAACCACGTGACGGCAGGGCTTTCTCAGCCCCGGCTGGAACGCGGCCTCCACACTCACTGCTCCAAGAAGCACTTAACTTCTCTACGCCTCTATTTCCTCACTGAAAGATTGGGGTCACAAGGCCCATACAGGTCGCTTCTGGGACGTGGTGAAACCATGTGGACGGAGGCCCGCCCCTCATCAGTGCTGTCCTTAGCAGCGACCCTCTGCGTGTTCCGTGAGCCTTGCTGTCAGATGTTAGCAGGGATTTTCTCCAGCTCAATAATCCACTGGACCACTGAATATGGACGCTGAGAAAGTCAGTGTGTTCCCTAATCTCAGAACCGTCGAACAGGAATTTAGATGGACATGGGGTACTCAGGAAGCGCTTCATGGCCATGTAAAGAAGTGGATATGGACAAATCCACAGGTTCATTGGATACTATGGAGCTGAATTAGGTGTACAGCAAAGCCCTCATTTTACAGAGTATTGAAAGCCAATACCTGCGATTGTATCACTCGCCCAATGTGGTCAGGAAGACAGCAGCAGAGTCAGTGCTGGGCTGTCCACGGGAATCCCACAGGACCCCGACATCCGAGACAGCCCCAGTGATGAAGAAAATTCACTTTTAAATATGATCAGGTCATGGACACTTCAGTCAAGATTTGGAACAGGCAGCCGGCTGCCTTTCTCACCTCAAACTCCATGGTCAGCAAATAAACACCCATGTGTTGGCGTCCTCCATTCCACCTCTTCTGCAGAC
>NW_016107644.1:1461853-1491618 GCF_001604975.1 Cebus imitator
TGACAAGAGTCTCCCTTCCCATAATGCTCTGCCCAACAGCCAACAACAGCCTGCCCTCCCATGATGCTCTTCTCCACAGCCGACAGCCACACCTCCCTTGGCACCAGGATTTGCCCCCAGTTTGACAACAGCCTTCCTTCCCGGCGTGACTTGCCCCGGCCTGGCTAGTGCTGTGTGCACCCACGTGAGGGTGGCGTCCATGCTGCCCACGCCCTGGCAGTGAGCTCAGTCAGCCACAGAGGCAGCAGCCATGCAGGATGCGCTTCTGTGCGCGGCTCTGCTGTTTACCAGCTGTGTCCCTCTGGGCCTCCAGTGGCCTTTCCGAGTGTAGACGAGGCCAATGGCTCTGCTCTCAGAAGGCCATGGCAGGCAGGGTCTGCCGGCCACTGAGGAATGCGCACAGCAGAGACCTGGCCTGGAGCTCGGACGCACAGAGGAAGCCAGACTCTTCCCAGACACGGCAGTGGCCGGCCTCCTTGGGTGGTGAGGTTTTCCTGGGGATGAGCCCAGAAGGGAGGGCGAGGGAGCACTCTCTCCCTGGGGCTGGAGGCAGCTGGCACCTGGAAGCCGGAAATTCAAGGCTGAGAAGGTTCTCCCGATTGGGGAGCTTGCCTGGGCCACCAGCTTTCCAGGCACAAAAGTCAGTGCGTGCAGAGGAGCAAGAAGTGCCCGGTATTCTCAGGAAACCACGTGCACTGCTCCCCCCGAGACCCCCACAGCGCGGCGCTCGCTTCGGGGGTGGGGGTGCTGCCATGACGGCCTTGTGAGGGGAGAGGGCTGGGTGGCTGGAGGAGGGTGGCAAGGCTGACCAGCACCCCTGCCTGCTGCTGCCTGTGACGATTCGCTCAAGATTGTGTGATGAAATCTCATTAACCGGCACACTTATTTTTGTCTTTTCTATCTATTCTGGGAAGCAGATTCTTAGATCAGCAATTAGAAATGTCAGTGGGGCTTTTGAGAAGGGGGGTAATTTGCCAAGTCCATAATTGAGAATAGTAATGAAATTCGTTGACAACTTCAACGATACTAAAATGGTAATTAATTGTAAATTTCTGATGGAATATATATTTATCTATTTTTGCACTTTTTACTGATTAGCACCAAGCTCTGGTATATTAGTTCTTTTTAAAATCTGATTTCTATAGTTAGCATTTTTTTGTGTTTTCTTATTTTTTTTTCCACTGAAAGTTTCTTTGAAAGAGAGAATCCACTTAAGAATAAACTTTAGGGCCGAGTGTGGTGGCTCACATCTGTAACTCAAACTTTGGGAGGCCCAGGTGGGTGGATCACCTGAGGTCAGGAGTTGGAGACCAGCCTGACCAACATGATAAAACCCTGTGTATACTAAATACAAAAAATCATCTGGGCATGGTGGCACATGCCTGTAGTCCCAGCTACTTGGGAAACTGAGGCAGGAGAATCACTTGAACCCAGGAGACAGAGGTTGCAGTGAGCCGGGATCAGGCCATTGCACTCGAGCCTGGGCAACAAGAGTGAAATTCCGTCTCAAAAAAACAAAGACAAAAGAATAGACTTCAGATCAACTCCCCCCTTAGTGCCTGCTTAGTGGGAACGGTGGAAGCAGGGTCTCCTGGGCCTCAGAAGCAGGTATGGGAGGGGACAGAGAAGGGCCAAAGGCCCTCAGCAGTGAGACACACCCAGCACATCCGGGCAGGAGGCTGAGTAAGGGGCGGGGCACTCACGGGGTGCTGGCCAGCAGGCTTGCTCATGAGCACCTGCTGTTGGCACCAGAAGCCTGGGTCCTGGACCTGTATGTAGCCTGCCCGGGCTGCTCGCCATTTATTCAAGGCAGGCCACTTCCAGGATGATGAAACCACATCTCAGCTGGAGCATGAGTCGCTCCGGCAATAATGATAAAAGATCACAGCCTGGGAGGCTTTAACACAGCCTGAGATCACCTGACCTCAGGTGATCCACCCCCCTCAGCCTCCCAAAGTGCTGGGATTACAGGTGTGAGCCACCACACCCGGCCCTGAAGCTTTTTCTTAAGTGGATTCTCTCTTTCACAGGAAACTTTCAGTGGAAAAAAAAAATAACAGAAAAGCAGCGGCGGCTGACGGCGTCCCCCCCTTTCCTCACACCCCTTCGCAGCATGGCTTCTGTGGTGCAGGTGGCCGAGGAAGACCCAGCAGCCGTGCCCAGAGCTGCGTCCTGGAGTCCGTCTTGCAGGACCTCCATCCCCTGGGGGTGTCCATCGCGTCTTGCAGGACCTCCATCCCCTGGGGGTGTCCATCGCGTCTTGCAGGACCTCCATCCCCTGGGGGTGTCCATCGAGGACCTGGCGTTCTTTGAGAATTGTCTCTTAGCAGCTTCTCGTGGGTGCCTACCGAAATCCTGGGGACAGAGTTTGCTTGTCAGGACCACTGCCAAGGCTGAGAGGAGGAAGTGGTGGCATCGGAAGCCGAGGCTGCCCTGGGATTTGCCACTTCCATCATATTGGGAGTGGTCCTGTGGGCCCCTGCCTGTCACCCCTTCTCACAGATGGGAGCCACGGGTGGTGCTTGTGAGTGGTAGAGGCAGTGGTTAAGTCCAGTGCCCAAAGCTTAACGATTCTTCTTCGGGAACTGGATGAGACTGGGCCTGCAGAACGTGATTCTGATGTGGCTTTGATGCGTACCAATGAAGTGGCATTAGGCGTGGCATTAGGGGTGGCATTAGGGGTGGCATTAGGCGTGGCATTAGGGGTGGCATTAGGGTCAGCAGCAAGCACTGCCTCCCACTCTCCGTTCTCCTGGCTCCTGGCTTCCAGCACCCGCCCAAGCACCATGGGGACCACGGTGGCAGGAGCTGCGATCTCTGCCCCTTTCCAGGGCACCGTCTCTGCTGAGTCTTATCTTGAGCATTGTAAGTTAAGAATGCGCTCCCAATCTACATTTTAATTATATCTTCAAATCCAAATCCTGTCTTTTGCTTTCCAACAAGTCAATGGCACAAGTTTTCTCCATCTACCACGCAGCCCTCAATCTGCTGTCTTCATCAGCCCATGGATTTCCCACAGAGTCAAACCCTTCCTGCAAAGGCATTAACAGAGGAGCTGAAACAGAACCGTGAACAAAGTCTAAGAAATTTAGAATAACAGACTTTCTGCTGGAAAAAAAAAATATCCATTTGCACTTATCAAGATACGCCATTGCCTCCGGTAATGAGAACAACGTGTCCACAGCACCAAGCGCTGCCTTCCGGGGCTTGGAGAATCCTCTCCATTCTGAGGGAAGATTCCAACAGTTACCCAAACCCCAGGGCACTGAGAAGCTTCAGACCTCACCTTTTCCCGGGCTGCCTGGGGTCCGGCCCCTGGTCGTGTACACAGAGCCCTGCTTGCAGGGAGTGGAACTTCCTCCAAGGGGCCACCCTTGGGTGTGAGCTGATGAGCCCCAGAGGAGGCACGGGAGATGGCACGTGTAGCCCCCAGACTGCATCTGCGTCCTGTGGTGACAGCCTGTGCCCCAGAGCGGGGCAGAGCAGGGACTGAGGAGGGAGGGGCCTCCTGGAGCCCAAGAAGCACGGAGTCCAGGCCAGCTTTCCAGGCACAGATGTCAGCGAGTGCAAAGGAGGAAGCAGGAAGAGCTGGGTGCTCTCAGGAACCAATTCACGGCCCTGCCTGTGACCTCCAAAGCAAGGCCCTCCCTTGGGTGGGTGGTGCTGCCTGAGACTCATGGGAGGGAGAGGGCTGCGTGGGGCAACTCTTCCTAGCGGTGGCTGGAGGAGGGTGGCAAGGCCGAAGCGTCAAGTGCAATGAGGCCGGAAGCACACATGCCCCCTCCCTGCACGCGCAAAGCACACAGCTGAGGGCCACGGCTTCAGCAGACCCAGAGATGGGCTGTGTAGCACAGTTCTCAACATTTAAAACACAGGATGCCATGGCTGGTCCTCTTGAGGGTGGGACACCCCGTGAGTACCCCCAGAAGCAGCTAGATAAGATGTGAGAGAACAGGAGCTCTGAGAGAGCGGAAGGGGCAAGAGCCAGGGACAGTTGGGTCCTTGCTGGTAATGCGGCCCATCCCCATGTCTGTAGATCAGAGGGAGGTGGCGGGCAGTCCTGCCGGCAGCCAGCATGGTTCATTCTCCTGTAGCCTAGACACGTGTCACTGGCCTCTGCTGAGCTCCCTGTGTCTCCACCCCAGAACTGCACCCTTTATCTTGTGAAATCGGGGCACCAGCCATGTTAATCACTACGGACCAAACGCAAGATGGGCCCGGCAGAAGGGGTGGTGGACACAGGCCAGGAAGTCCGGGCCTCATCCTGTCGCCAAGAGGTGCCCCTGCTAAGCCCCTGCCTCCCCATGTCTCCCACGCAGAAAGTGGGGCAGCTGGTCCCTTGGCTCCGAGCAGGGTGGGCCATCCAGCAGCCATTCCTGCACCTCCAAGTCCCCGATCACCACAGTCAGACCTCACGCCCCCGCCACGGCACAACACGACCTAAATCCAATTGATAAGATGTAAAACATTGCCTCCCCCACCTTCTGTGCACAGCGGGTCAAAAGTGGGTGACGTTCATTGCATTACTTGGCATAAACATGATTTTAATAATTACCATGGGCCAGAACCCGCGCCTGCTCTTGAATAATGAGCACTGAATTCTATTATAGTTCAGGATTAAATATCTTCCAGCTCAGTTCCTGCAGCAGGCTGGCGAGGCAGCGTCCGTGGCCCAGAGCGTGCCTCCATGGTGCATACGGCCCAAGATGAAAAATCCCCGCTGCTATTCTCAGCCCTGCATAACATATCATTTTGCAGCCATATACAGCTGCATCTGAATTGTATTCTGTATTTTGTAATCAAGAGGATTTGCTTGAATTTGTTATAATTTTAGGTGGTTTTCTTGTTCACTGAAGATAATAATTATTCTCTACCTGAGGACACATATTAGTCTTACAACATCTTCACATTGGAAACAGTTTATTTATAGTTCTTATCTGCTCCATCAATATCAGGAAGCTTTAATCTCTGCCCATGTTGGTGAGCTGAGCCCAGCACCCCAGCCACGAGCAGGGCAGGAGCTCAGAGGCCGCTCCCAGCCTGTCTCCCAGAGCCTCTTCCTCTTGCCAACAGGGACAGTGAGGCACCGGGAGGTTAATTGGCTCGCCTGAGGTTACCTGAATAATTTAAGGCCCTTTGGTAACACACATTAACTTTGCACTTCAAACATGTTCCCCCACCCCGGTCCCCACAAGTGTATTTCACTGGTCAGTTTGCTTCAGCAACCCACATGTGAGGGAGATAGAGAAGTGCCTTCCCTGTGACCTTCTCAAGTGCAGGTGTGAAGTCGCAGGGTATACCAGATGCTTGTGTTAGGAAAATCCAGAGCCCCCCACACCCCACGGAAGCAGCCAACAGAATCACCTCCATGGAGTGGGTTTAGAAAGCAGACTTTAGAGATTTCTCCCCAGAAATTGTGTGGAAGCATGGTTATTTGAGATGTTCATGATGTGAAGAATATTCACACACACACACACACACACACACACACACACACACACACGAGAGAGAAAGTGAACCCCTCCGATGCTACAGTCATAAAACCTTATTTTGCAGATTACAAAGCAATTTCAATAGAATAACCTGTTTGATCTCTCCGAAACAAAACCATATGTGGTAGAGAGGCAGGTTTGAAGGAGAAATCCGTGTAGCTGAGAACTCACTCCCAACACTGGCTGGGTCTGCAGGGCGTGACCGCATCTCCTGGTCTTGGCTCCATTGTTCTTTTCTTGGGGCCTCATCCCCTGCACCCCAGGAGGGTTTCCAGGGTCAGGTGCCTAAAATCCCACCATCAGAAGCACCCTGTATCTTGCCATTTATTCAGATGTTATTGATTCTACATATAAGTCTTATACGTTGCTGACTAAATGTACCCTTCGGTATTATAGAAAGTTAATTCATTACGATGAATGGATTTTCTGTCCATCGCCACTTGAAACTGGATAGTTCTGAAAGAATTGCTATCATCCTGTTCCTCAATTGACCTCTGCCCCAGCGACATCGCCACATTCGAGAGTAGAGTTCACGGCGTCTTCAGCCTTTCGGTTTTCTAGGGATACAGCCATATCCTGCGCCATGAGGGGGTCTTTTCATTGTTAATCACATATCTAAGAACATTGCAGCCAGATTCCTCATGGATATTTCGGCAGGCTGGACAAAGTGATCTTAAACTGCACGTAGAAGATAGACCCTCCAGGACAGCTATTTGTTTAAGTATAAATAGCCTCTTCTGTCAAGACGATGCGTTGTTTCCACACAGACCAAAACCGTCAATGGCACCTGACAGAATGCCCACACTCACTGCAATGGCCACTTTTACGTGTCAACGTGGCTGGGCCGGAGCAGCCAGTTACTCAGCCTAACTTGAACCTGCGTGTCGCTGCAGAGGGGCTTCGTAGACGTGGCTCACGCCTCCTACCGACAGGGTTTACGTAAAGGAGACCACCCTCAATAACGTGGGTGCAACTCACTCAGTCAGCTGAAGGCCTGAAGAGCAGAAACTGAGATTTCCTGGAGAAGAAATTCCGCCTCAAAACAGCAGCACTGACTCTGCCTGAGTCTCCAGACTGCCAGCCTGTCCTACATATTTTAGACTCACTAAGCCCCAGGATCACATGAGCCAATTCCTTAAAATAAACCTCTTTCCCTACCTCAAATTTTCTGAATCGGTTCCCTAATCAGATTAGATTTCGAAGCCCTAATGACTCCATTCCGGGGGTGAAGCGTCTGTAACACAACGTGTCGACAGAGAAAGGATCCCACCACCAGTGCTCCTCCTCCAACATGAGAAGGGCCAGGTTCTGGGAGGCCTCGCAACGTTTTTGTCCAACTAAAGAACATAAGGAGATTGGCCGGTTCTCCTAATTGTGCTCAGCAAAGTAGGAGAAAAAAGCACAGAAGGGATGAGCTCGGGGCTTAGAATTCCCAGCACAAGCACCCGTAAGTGCCCTAAAACTGTCTGGTCCCCCCCTGAAGGAAGCCCTTCTCTCCTGCTGCTGCTGAGCTGAGGTTTCTGAAAACCAAACCAAGAGTCTCATCCTACAAGTGGATGAATTGCAACCAAAATTGAATTCCCACCTTTGTAGGGAGGGTGTGGACTGGAGGGCAGTGCTGAGTGCCCCCCACCCCTCTTTGCTTCCAGGCCCATAACTAGGCTCAAGTCCCAGAAGAAGCCGAAAGGTCAGGGACTCATGCATGAGTGTGACCTGTGAGAAAGTGCACTACAGTTTTTGGTTGTTTTTTTTTTGAGATGGAGTCTTGCTCTGTCACCCAGGCTGGAGTGCAGTGGTGTGATCTCAACTCACTGCAACCTCCACCTCCTGGGTTCAAGTGATTCTCCTGCCTCAGCCTCCTACGTAGCTGAGATTACAGGCGCCCGCCACTACCCCGGTTAATTTTTCCTATGTTTAGTAGAGACGGGGTTTCACCATGTTGGCCAGGCTGGTCTTGAACTCCTGACCCCAGGTAATCAGACTGCCTTGGCCTCCCAAAGTGCTGGGATTACAGGCATGAGCCACCGCATCCGGCCACACTGTAATTTAAAAACACTTACATGTTTCCAATTTATAGGGACAGAAATCTCAGGACTAAGTGTGGAAATGGACATTGAGAATATGGGATCATGGAGGAAGGAAAAGAAATCCGGGCTGCATTTGTCGACAGAGGCTTGCTATGCAGAAATTCTCAATTCAGGGCGCAGCTCAGAGGTGGGAGGTGGGGGAGCGGTGGGGAGGGTCTGTAACCATTTGTTGGGCTGGTTGCATGAAGCAGGAACCACGGAGTGGGAGCTGGAATGCTGGACTGATCTTGATTTACTGTAGAGAAAGGGATTCGAAGGCCTGGCGGGACTGGAGCATGACAGTGGATTTATCAGTAAGACCTGCTCTCACCCTGGGAGGGCCCAGAGGCTCTGCCTTTGCCTGTGGCCACGAAAAATACGCACGTGCGGGGAGCCCTGGCTTTACTGAAGTGCCGTGTTGTCACTCCCTTCTGTAGCTCAGATATTACTGAGGGAAACGCTGCCACTGAACTGGGATCCAAAAATGCAGTGAGGGTCCCTGGCCCCTGTGGGGGGGCCAAGGGGCAGCATGTCATAGCCAGAGAACAAGGGGCGGTGGCTGTGGTGATGGACAGCAGAGTCACCGCAGCCACTAGGATAGTCTGACTTGCAGAGACCTTGCGTGGGTTGGTGGACTGTGGAAACAGAATTAGATGGGGCTGCGGGGGCAGGTTCGGTGGCTCACATCAGCACTTTGGGAGGCCAAGGCGGGAAAATCACCTGAGGTCAGGAGTTCAAGACCAGCCTGGCCAACATGGCAAAACCCTGTGTCTACTAAAAATACAAAAATTAGCTGGGGGTGGTGAACGCCTGTAATTCCAAATACTTGGGAGGCTGAGGCAGGAGAATCGTTTGAACCCAGGAGGCAGAGGTTGCAGTGAGCCGAGATTGCACCACTGCACTCCAATCTGGGCAACAAGAGTGAAACTTCATCTCAAATAAATAAAGAAATACATAAGAAGTAGATGGGCAGTCTACTAAGATTTTACTTGACCTATATAAGTGGAAACATTCCAGGTCAAGTGAACAAAAACGTAACTTGGATCACTCAGTCACCGCCTTGAGCCAGTTCACAAACACAACATCCTTTGAATAAATGGGAGGCCTGTTCCACTTGGGGACGGACCCAGCTATGCTGCCACAAATGTAGAGTCAGTTTTTCTCCCAGCCTTCCCCAAAGGGTCTGTGGTCTTTCACTGCAGTAGATGTACATTGGCGGAAAGATACTAATGAGAGCTTTGGTGGGCTCTGGACGCTGGCTCTGAGCTGACATTAATTCCGGGGACCCCAGAGCTCACTGTCACCCTCTAGGCCAAGTCAGGGCTTCTGGAGTCGGTGGTCAGTATCAGTAAGACCTGCTCTCTTTTTAGGATTGGGAGCAAAGCCCCGCCGTCCCTTATCAGTGCTCTCCTTTTGAGAAACTGCTCTGGGCCTGCTGCTGGGCCTTAGCACAGACGGAGCACTTCACCAGGAGCCACCCAGTTGCCATGTGACCTGAGCTGCCCGTCATGAACTGGGTGTTATCTGACCCACCCAGCCACAAAGTTGAGCATGCACACCAGGGACCAGCTCACATGGTAACTGGGTGGCCCCTGATTTTGCTCATGTCCCTCTCACGGCAGGCCTGGTGGGTCCCTTAACCCATCCTGTGGCTATTTTCCTAGTTCTAGATGCATAGTTGGGATAGATGCCCTTGACACCTGGAGGCTGTCCCTGCAGGTTCCCTGAGCTGTGTCATGGGGAATGTTATGGTGGGAATGGCCAGTGGAAGCCACTAGAATGGCCTCTGCCCAGGACCATAGTATAGCTAGTGCTCGACTTACGACCATGATTGGTGCCGACAGACTGGTCGTAACACGATTTGGTCGTAAGTTGAGTAGGCTATATGTACAGTACTGTGAAATGATGTTATAAAAATCTTTAAGTCATATTTTATCATAATTTTCTTTCATTATTGTTATATATCATAATTTTCTCTGTTCATTTTATGCCATTTGTATCATCTCTACACCATTTTGTTTCTTATTTTTACATTCGTCAGGTTTAAGTAAAACTGCATTACCAGTACAACTGGTTTAACATTTGCAAAACATACAAAATTACAAAATACAGATGTAAAAAATACCATAGGAAACATTTTCCCAATTGCAAAATATATCAAAATATATAAACATGTACGAAACATCTTATTGGCCGCTGGTGCTTGGCTGCGGATCGTTGATGTCGTCATCTGAGGCAGCAGTTGGGGTTACCGGAGTTGGTTTTTTCATAAACATGGTGAGCTTTGTCTGAATTGTATGTTTCTTTTTTTCTTCATAAATTTCACAATACGGACGAAACACATCGTGCGCCATCCGTTCAATCCTTGCAAATCATTCGATGTTTGAGTCCATTGCTTTGAAATGTATAAGAAGTTTATTGGGAGGGGTTTGATGAAAAATATCCAAGACACAAAACACAAATTGCTGTACCGAGTCTGGGATAACAGTTGAAATGGTGCACGCAGAGACGGTAGTGCTGCCGGAAGCTGGTCCGCACTGTCGTACGCCCAGCTGGGCAACGTTTGCGCTGCCAGACGAATGGTCGTAAGTTGCATAGGTCGTGTAAGCCGATCAATACCTGTAAACCGAAAGCAATGCTGCAATCCTGGGAGCACTGCAGCTCTCCGTGCCGCCCTCGGGGACTTGCAGGCTGCAGGGGCGGTGGGCCCTGCCGCGTCTTCACTGCAGCTTATTTGGCCTGTGCAGAAGACAGCTGGATCCTGAAACATGGCACTGGCTTATGAAGTCACCTAGCCAAGTGGGGGGTCGCCGGCCGCTGCTGTACCAGATGTGGTTTCACTGCTTGAGCTCAGGGATGCATCCTGTGGTCCCTGGTGTGCATGCCCAACTTTGTGGCTGGGTGGGTCAGACAACACCCAGTTCATGATGGGCAGCTCAGGTCACATGGTCACTGGGTGGCTCCTGGTTAAGTGTTCCCTCTGTGCCAAGGCCCAGCAGCAGGCCCAGAGCTGCTTCTCGAAAGCAGAGCAATGACGGGGGATGGTGGGGCTTTGCTCCCGAATCCTGAAAGATTCTGCACTGTGAGTTACCTCTGGGGCCTGCCGAAGGCTCCACACCAGCCCTGTCTGCTCCTGACACCTCAAGCATCACTGGGTCTGCTGGGTCTCATGGCCCAAGTGGCAGAGAGCCTGACGTGTGAATGTCTTCCCCGTAAGTCACGAGTAATTACTGCTTCGTGCTCACTAGGTCTCATCAGCATCAAGTCATCCACGGAATGGACGAGTGTGAGCACTGGTCAAAGTGGAAGGTGACTGAGATGCTAAGACCTCACTTCTGACAGAGGCTGGAGAGCTGACGGACCTCTGGGGAAGCCAGTGAAGGTGCCCGGCTGGCCTGGCCAGCTGAAAGCGAACTGCCTTATGGATGGGGATGGAGAAGAAGGCATTTGCCAGATCAGTATCTGCGTGGCAGGGCTCCTGAACAAACTGCCATGGTGCCAGGGATGAAGGCTGTGCTTTGGCTCAGAAACATAGACTCCCACTCCCCAAGGGCCCCCTGGCGTGAGTCATCGTGCCCAGCCTAGGTTTTTGACATCTGGAAGCAACCGGAAGCTTTGAGATGTGCTTAGGACCTCCATGGGACGGGAAGGGTGTGGGCAGAACTCAGTATCAGCTCATTTACTCTCAGCCTTGAGAACAAATGAACCTGCTCTGCCGTCTCCGCCGAGGCTGGCTTCTCTGCTCCTGGAATAAACTCGTTGGTCTGTGATGGATTATCCATCTAAATATACTACAGGATTTGATTTCTTATTTAAATTTTATTGAAGATTTTTGAATCCGAATTTAGAAATGAAATTAACATGTAATTTGTTCTTCCTTTACTATCGTTATCAATCTTTGGCATTAAACTTTCCATCTTTTCGTGTGATCTGGAATGGTTTAAATATCACAGGAATTAAAGAATAACCAGAATACCGTTCAGAAATCATTAACTCCAGGAGTCATTTTTATTAGGTGATTTTTAAAACAGTCCCAAGCTCCACTGTGACCAGAGTCCTCCAGATAAAAAGCACTTAGGGCACAAAATCAAGGTGAGAAGTGGCCACAGCAGGAAGGGCTGGGGGAGAGGAGCTCGGTAGAACAAGGACGGGGAATTTTCACTCCTCATTTTATAGGCATATCTATGTTATTTTGTTAAAATTATTTCAGATGTAAGACAAGAATATAAAGGAGATAAGAAGCACCCTTTTGCCCACCACCTAGCTTAGAAATCACGATACGGTTTACTTAAGAAATTCTCACATCAACTTTGTATCGCACCATCGAGAACGGATCTGAGGGCCGGCTCTCTGGGTGTTCACAAGCAGGGCACATCCATGGGCCCAGATGGAGGATCAGGAGCCAGAACCTAATCACCCCCAGGAGTCCCCAGTGCTCCCCTCACCCAAACAGAGGCTCCAATCTTCCCTGTCATGCCCTCTTATCCTCCATGAGAATGGAATCAGAGTCCCTTTTTGCTGATGTGATGTTTGTGGGGGTTCCTCTGGGAATGACGTGTGCATGACCTTGTGACCCCTGCACTCCCGTTGTGTGTGACCGGGTCGTGTGAAGCGTCTGGTGTATGTACCCATTCTCTGGATGAGCAGGCAGCAGGCTCCAACTGGGCACTACCAAGAGAAGGGCTTCCAAAATATTCCAGGAAGCGGCTCTTGGTAAACACAGGGATCCATTCTGCTGGGTTACTACCCAGGAAGGGAACCGCATGGTCATCGAATGTGCTTGGTTTTGGCTGTAGGAGGTGCTGTCCAGGGGCCTCCCAAAGGGACAGTAGCAGACTCTGCAGTGCAGCAGGGAAGAGGTGGATCCCAGCACAGTGGATCACCTAAGGTCAGGAGTTCGAGACCAGCCTGGCCAACAGGGTAAAACCCCATCTCTACTAAAAACACAAAAATTAGCCAAGCATAATGGCAGGTACCTGTAATCCCAGCTATTCAGGAGGCTGAGGCAGGAGACTTGCTTGAACCTGGGAGGCAGAGGCTGCAGTGAGCCAAGATTGCGTCACTGTACTCCAGCCTGGGCAACAGAGCAAGACTCCGCCTCAAAAAACAAAAAGGTGGAGCTCCTCACCCCTTCACCCCAGGCATCTTCCCAGGCTCTTGAATACACAGCGGCAGCTCACGGAAGCCGCACAGGGTGCGACGGCGCCTCGGACGTGCCCTCTTGTGACATGCACCCCACTTTCTGTTGCATTTTTCAAGACAGAGCTCTGTCGCCCAGGCTAGAGTGCAATGGCACCACCTCGGCTCACTGCAACTTCCGCCTCCCGGGTGCAAGTGATTCTCCTGCCTCAGCCTCCTGGGTAGCTGGCACTATAGGTGCCCTCTACCCTGCTGCATTGTCTTTCTTCCGTCTGAAGTTCGTTACACTCGTCGGCTGCCTGGTCGGTGTCCCCGCCCTCCCTCAGCTGTCTTCTCCCTCTCTTCATGGCGTCTTCTGATAAACGGGGTGCCCTCATGTTAATATAACTCAGTGCTTCCACTTTCCCAGTGCAGGCCTTGTTTACGAAACCGGCCCCCACTAAGATCACAAAGCTGTTCTCCTACGCTTTCTTCTAAAAGCGTCCCTGTTTTCAGACAGAGACCTGGAATCCAACCTGAGAGGTGAGGGCAGCATGGGCAGTGGGCCCCAGGGTTCTCCAGGCCCCACACCCCAGTAGTCACAGAATGTTCATCAGCACGTGTACGTGAGGAAGCTACATTCATGTCCTTCTCTGGCTACAAAGTCAGAGCAAGAACCACCTGAAAGGATGGAAGGAAACGATGCCCCAAACTCACCAGGACGAGAACATCGTCGGTTCCCACCAGTCAACGGGAAAAGCTCAGAGTTCCTGGAACATGGAGTAGACTCTTCAGAAAGCTCATGCGTGTCCCTAAACAAGGGGAAATTAGCCCTAGACTAAATATTGCTCTCATTCTGCCTAATCCATGGGGAGGGCAATTTCTGAAAGGATAAAACAATTTCCAAGAAAAGTAACTGTATATCAGAACAAAGCTCAAAAATAATGTAAGAATATAGAAAAATTTAACACCAAACAAGATAAAATTCATAACATTTGGCATCCAATCAAAAACTACCAGGTAGCCCAAAATGAAGAGTGAAAAAAATCAGTTAAAATCAACCCATGACTGACACAGATGTTAAAATTAGCCAAAAAGGTCATGAATATAGTTATTTAAACTATAACCACAAGTTCAAACCACTACAGCAAAGACAAGGCATGTTAACACAAGACTTGGAGGTGGTTGAAGCACCAAGTCAAACATGAAAATGTGATGTACAAGATGAAAATACACTGAATGAGATTAATGAAAAATTAGACACTGCGAAAGAAAATATCAGTGAACAAGAAGGCAGAGGAACAGAAACTATATAAAATGAAACATATAAAGAAACTAAAAGAAGATTAGTGAATGATTGAGAAACTTTTTAGTAGCCTAATATATGTGTCCATGGAGTCCCCAGAGAGACAGGAAAGAAAGAAAAACATATTTGAGGAAAAAATGGCTGACATTTTTGTAAATTTCTGGAAAGCTATCAGCCCACAAACACAAGATGCTCATGAACCCCAAGATTAAGAAATAAGAAAACTACCAGGTGCCTCCTCATAAATTGTTCAAAGCTACTGATAAAGAGAAAAATTTAAAGCAGCAAAGTAAAAAAACTTGTATTACCTACAGAAAACACAGGCAAATATGGCAACAGATTCATCATCAGAACATCCGAGCAAGAATTCAGCAGAGCAATGTCTTTAAAGTGGTAAATGCCCACTTTCATTTCTGTATCCAGTGAAAATATCTTTCAAAAATGAAGGCAAAATAAAGACTTTTTTAGACATACAAATAATGAAAGAATTCATCATGGCCAAGAAATATATATACTAAAAAGCTACTTAACTAGCAAATGAGTTTTGCAAGGTTGCAGAATACAAGATATGTGTACAAAATCAGTTATAGTTCTATATACTATCAAAGGGCATTTGGAAATTAAAATTTTAAAACACCATTTGCAAAGGCGTCAAAAATATAAAATACTTATGGCTGACAATATATAGGTTAATATGCAATTTCGCCAGCAGGAATTTTTTGTATCTGATTCTAAAGTTTATACAGGAAACTAAAGGAACCAGAAGAGCCAAAAAACTGGAAGAGAACAATGAAATGAGGGAAATTGCACTACCCTGTTTAAGACTTAAAGACTTACTCTGTAGCGGCAATAATGAAGATGGTGCTGTGTTTTATAATTGTGGATAAATACACCCACGGAACAGAAGAACGTAAAACCTAGTTTTCAACACTAAAAATGCCAGAAACAATGGGAAAACACAAACAGCGGAAAGGTCAGTGTTTTGCAATACATGTGACAAACAAATTAAATTTGTATAAGCTTCATTTACAATAAGCTTATACAAATCAAAAGATAAACAACCCAAAAGAACCTGCCAGGGACCATGGCTTGCGCCTGTAATCCCAGCACTTTGGGAGGCTGAGGCGGATGGATCACTTGTGGTCAGGAGTTCGAGACCAGCCTGGCTGACATGGTGAAAACCGGTCTCTACTGAAAACACAAAAATTAGCCCGGCGTGGTGGCACACGCCTGTAATCCCAGCTACTTGGGAGGCGGGGTCAGGAGAATCACTTGATCCTAGGAGGCGCAGGTTGCAGTGAGCCGAGATCTCGGCATTGCACTCCAGCCTGGTGACAGCGTGAGACTCTGCCTCAAAAAAATAAAAATAAAATAAAAAGAGAACTCCAGGCCAAGAACTAAAACAGGCAGTTTCAAAAGAAGAAAGACAAATGTCCATCTAACACGTGAGAAGGTATTCAATCTTATTTACGATTACTGGAATTCAAATAACAACAGCCAAAATGAAAAAAAAAATTTTCTTCCTCACCCAGCAGATCGGCAGCGATTTAAAAGCTGTGGGCTGAGAAGTAACAAGCACTCCCATATCCTCGGGGAAAATGGAAATTCATGCCGCCTCTGCAGAGGGCGAACGGTCAGCACAGACAGCCAGCGGTCAAGAAAAACTAGTCGTCACGAGACCCACTCACTTAGAAACAATCTGAATAAAAACCGGAAGATCGCAGCAGATTATTTTAACATTTAATTTGCATTTTATCATTAACAATATGTAAAATCTATGAAGAAAATTTTGTCAATCTGTACTACAAATTTCTTCACGAAACTCATTATCCAAAGAATCAAACCTTGGCTGTGGATTTTCAAGCATGGTTTTCCAAGTGAATGCTACAATGGTACAGACCTTTCCCACTGTTTCAGGGTAGGAATGCAGGTTGGTTGGTTGGTTTGTTCTGAGGCAGAATTTCGCCCCTGTTGCCAGGCTATAGTGCAGTGGCGGGATCTTGGTTCACTGCAACCTCCGCCTCCTGGGTTCAAGCGATTCTCCTGTCTCTGCCTCCTGAGTAGCTGGGATTACAGGTGCCCACCACTACACCCGGCTAATTGTTTTTGGTATTTTTAGTAGAGATGGGTTTTCACCATGTTGGCCAGGCTGGTCTTGAACTTCTGACCTCAGGTGATCCACACACCATGGCCTCTCAAAGTGCTGGGATTACAGCATGAGGCACCGCACCGGCGATGGAATGTAGTTTTATGCAATAGGCATTGGTGTCATCTGGTTTCTCAAGGGCCTCTCTTGGCCCTGACATCAGCACACCTGCCTTGTGTCTGTTAGCGAATTCGTTGTTTTCTTCTCCACAGTTAACTCTTCCAAGTCCTCACGTCAGTGACTTTGTGGAATTCAAGCAATTCTGCAGCGTCGCTCTCATTGACTTCATCAAAGTTCTGACTCCTTTGAGAAACTTGAAACACCAGGTCGTGTTTGATCAGCACCCTTATTTCCCTACGTCAGTCACCCACTTTTCAACTCCAGTATTTCATCTGTCCATTTGGCTTCTAATTTCAGTCATTACAATTTTCATTTCTATTGATTTAGTTAAGTCTTCTTCCAACTGAGCCCTCGTTTTCAAATAATGTATTTGTTTTAATTGATAGCTGTACATATTTTAGATGTACATATTTTTGGGGTACATAGGATAATTGGATACATTTGTATAATCGAATGAGGGCAATTTGGGTATCCATCACCTTAGATATTTTCTTTTCTGTCTGAGAGGATCATTTGACTTATTCTCTTCTAGCTTTTTTGAAATATACTGTAGATCAATGCTGACCACAGTCACCCTACTGGTTAATGAAACACCAGGTCTTATCACCTCTATCTAAACATATATTTGAATCTATTAACCATCCTCTCTTCATTCCCTGACCTACTTCCCTTCCCAGCCTCTGTAACTGTCAAGCTTCTGTCCGTCTTCAGGGGTAAGCTCTCATTTCTAATAGTATGGGGGCAGGGACAGAGTCTCGCTCTGTTGCCAGGCTGGAGTGCAGTGGCGTGATCTCAGCTCACTGCAACCTCTGCCTTCCAGGTTCAAGTGATTCTCCTGCCTCAGCCTCCCAAGTAGCTGGGATTACAGATGCCCACCACCACAGCCAGCTAATTTTATATTTTAGTAGAGATGGGGTTTCACCATGTTGGCCAGGCTGGTCTTGAACTCCTGACTTCAAGTGATCCACCCACCTCGGCCTCCCAAAGTGCTGGGATTACAGGCGTGAGCCACCATGCCCAGTCTCTAATAGTATCTGGTTCTCTACCCATTTTATGTTTCCACTTAAACACATGAAATATGCTTATTTATATTCCCAACATCTGCAGCTGCTGCAGGATGAAGGCAGGGATGTTTCTGTTTCCCTGTATGGTGGTATTCTGTGCTCTTGTGAGTTTATGGGTTTTAAACGGGTCATCCTCTGGACAGATTCTGAGGCCTGGGTTGTGGGTCTCACTACATAAAAGACTGCTTTTCCTTCCGTGAGCACTGTGAACCTGGGTCTGACTGGAAAATGCATCCGCTAGACTGTTTCTGGACTATGAAGAAAATGCAAGCCCTAACCGTTCTCTGGATTTTTGAGGTCTGAGTTTTCAAAGGAATCGACGCCCTCTTCCCCGCCCTCTACCAGAGCCAGAGCTCAGTGACACAGCTGCTGTCTCTCTTGCAGGTAAGGTTTTTCTCTAAATTTCCCTTTTCCTGAGAGTAGCAATTTGAGTCTTCCAACCACACACAATGATCCTTATTTATCTCCTCACCTTGGGTCTCGCACCGTTGTCAGAAACCCTAACTCCCTGTGACCGTAGCCGGCAGCTTCCTTGATGAGCCACCCATGTCTGCAGAGCCTGCTTGGATGCTTTCCTGTTGTGTTTTGTTTCTGAGGATTGCACTTACTATTTTAGTCCAGTAAAGATTAGCATTAAAAAGCATGTATTTTGTACTCTATCCACCATTCCGAAGTGTATTGTAGCAGGATATTTTGTCCACCATGTAACTATCAAAAGAAGCCTCTTTTAGATATTGTAAATGTTCCCTTTTAATATTAGCTTTCAATATACCCAAACATTATTTTTAAGTATGATATAAAATGTTTTTCACATTATCTATACACATTTATTATATTGATTATTGAGATATCATTTTATTAAAAAAATGATTTCACCTATCTTGGGTCCCTCCCGGGCTGTTTCTTCCTGTGGGTTCTGTTCATCTGTCACCGTTCACGCCGCACACCATCTCAATTCCATAGCTTTCTAGAATGTATCGGTATTTGCTAGGACAAGCCTCCCTTCTTCCTCTTCACAAATAACTCAACTATTCTTTGCCCTTCTCTATTATGTGATAATAAATGTCATGCGCCGTGAAAAGTACTACTGGAATTCTGCATGGACTCACATTAAATTTATAGACTAATTTAAGGAAAATTGACTTGTTCACGCTACTGACTTTGAATCCATAAATACATCAAGCCATGCAGCCAGAGCTATATGCACAATCTTCCCTCAGTATCCATGGGGATGGGTTCCAGGACCTCCCACACACACCAAAATCCCCAGATGCTCAAGTCCCTGGTAGAAGTGGCACAGTATTTGCATATACCCTCCACACACCCTCTGTACGCTTTAAATCATCTCTCAATCGCTGATAATGCTTAATACAATGTCAATGCTATGGAATTTTCGATACACTGCAGTGTTTAGGGGGCAGTGACAAGGAACAAGTCCACACGTCATCAGGACAGACACCACCAGCCACTTTTCCAAATATTTTTGATCTGCAGTTGGTTGAATCCACAAATGTGGACCCCACAGATATGGAGAGCTGACTGTGTGTCTTTTGAAGTTCATAATCCTGCTTGTAGGGACTGGGAAATCTTTGGCATCTTATGGTATTTTGTGTGAAAGGTAAATGAAAATTTGCTTTCCTGCTGTATTTTCTATTTATTTTACCATTTGGAATGTTACTGACGTTTCTAAAAAGTACATATCCAGAAACTTTCTTGGTAGCTTTGTTTCTTTGATGGTCATGTATATAATGATATTTTCTGCAAATAAATATAATCTTATTTTTATAGTTTTTTGAATCAATGTTTTCTTGCCTTATTACATTGGCTTGAGTCCAGTGAAATCTGAAAAGGAACAGTTGGAGCTGGCTCCTGAGTCTCGTTCCTGACTTCAGAATGAATGTTTTTAAAATTTTACCCCTAACGGCGGCTTGCTCATATCCCTGGTAGATGTCCTTCCTCAGGCTGAGAAGACACCCAATCCTGGCTGGTCAGCAGTTTCCATCCCGAATGGATCTTGGACTTTTTTCAGTACGTTGTTCTGACTTTTTTTTTTTTTTGAGACGGAGTTTCGCTCTTGTTACCCAGGCTGGAGTGCAATGGCGCGATCTCGGCTCACCGCAACCTCCGCCTCCTGGGTTCAGGCAATTCTCCTGCCTCAGCCTCCTGAGTAGCTGGGATTACAGGCACGCGCCACCATGCCCAGCTAATTTTTTGTAGTTTTAGTAGAGACGGGGTTTCACCATGTTGACCAGGATGGTCTCGATCTCTTGACCTTGTGATCCACCCGCCTCGGCCTGCCACAGTGCTGGGATTACAGGCATGAGCCACCGCACCCGGCCGTTCTGACTTTCTTATAATGGAAGTAGGTCTTAATAAAGGAGGGCCGGTAGTTACCGTGGGACAATATAAGACACTAATATGTCTCTTTAAAAATCCTCCTCAAAATCCCTCCTTCCCTCCCTGACCTCATATACCTTCCAGACTGGCAATGCTCTTCAGAACTCCTTACTCGTAAATTTCTTTCTTCTTTCCCTCCCTCCCTCTCTCCCTTCCTTCCTTCCTTCCCTCTCTCTCTCTCTCTCTCTTCCTTTCTTTCTTTCTTTTCTTTTTCTGAGACAAAGTCTCACTCCCTCATCCAGGCTGGAGGACAGTGGCATGATCCCAGCTCTCCGCAACCTCCACCTCCCAGGTTCAAATGATTCTCCTGCCTTGGCTTCCTGAGTAGCTGGGGTTACAGGCATGTGCCACCACGCCCGGCTAATTTTGTATCTTTAGTAGAGACGGTGTTTCTCCATATTGGCCAGGCTGGTCACCAACTGCTGACCTCAGGTGATCTGCCCGCCTCAGCCTCCCAAAGTGCTTGGATCACAGGCGTGAGCCACCGTGCCCGGCCCATTAGCTTAAATTCCTATGTGGTGATCTCACTTTGAGGCGTAAAATTGACTATCTTTGTATCTGTGCTAAAATGGAAACAGGCTCATTTCAGCATCTGGCTGTAACTTTGCTGTATCTTGGATGATTTCCTTTGAACGCTCTTCCAATTCACTACTTCTCACTTTTACTGCATTCAGGCAGGCTAGACTTTCACACATGTACGGCTTTCTTATAAAATGTATTTCAACGACTCGTTTTTAATTCATGTTTAAGTCTTTGAATTAGTTCCTTTTCACAAAAACAAGTCATTGCATTTTGTCTGTTTTTTATTTTTTTATGCATTTGTAAATATGATTTCACCTTCAATTCTCTCTTGAAACAACTTCAGCTTATTTTGAAGCCTCTGTTTTTATGTAAAGACGTGAATGGTTTTACCTAGAGTCAATCTATGTTCCGAGAGTTGTTTTTCTTGGTTATATTTCTTCATTTCTTATAATTCTATTCATTCATGCCTGTCTCAGTTTGGACCTCCCAGCCAAATGTGAGTGGGGACAGTCTGGAGGGGTGCCCCTCCCTGTTTCTGTGTCTCTTTCCTTCCTCTCTTCCTCCTGCCTCTGCCTAAGGACGGCGCCTCCACTGCACCCCCTGCACAATCCTGATCCCGGTCCTCCATCAGGTCTGCCGGGTTCCCGCAGGGGTACCAGGTTGTCTTGGGTCCATCCACAGTGCCAGCAGGGGCTGGGCTCAGATCCCAGTCATGCGGTCTCCCCAGGCCTGCGGCTCACTGCTAACTGTAGACCCTGGGATTTTAGACCGTGGTGGGCTTCATTTATGTATTTATTTATTTATTTGAGATGGAGTTTCTCTCTTGTTGCCCAGGCTGAAGTACAATGATGTGATCTCTGCTCACTGCAACCTCTGCCTCCCGGGCTCAAGTGATTCTCGTGCCTCAGCCTCCCGAGTAGCTGGGACTATAGGCGCCCACCACCACAACCGGCTAATGTTTTGTATTTTTTTAGTAGACACCGGGTTTCACCATGTTGGGCAGGCTGGTCTTGAACTCCTGACCTCAGGCGGTCCACCTGCTTCGGCCCCCCAAAGGATTACAGGCGTGAGCCACCGCGTCTGACCACCCCTGGACTTAGGAGCAAGTTTCTGCTCCGATCTCATGAGGTCACTCACTCTGGCCTGTAGGCAGTGAGCCTGCCCTAGACTCCGTTCTGACCCTTCTGGTCACCATCACTAGGTAGGGGTCAACCCCACCCACCTGTGCCTGATTCTGGACTTGGAGACCAGCTATTCCTTGGGTTTTTTCTGAAGGGATGCATCATTTCCAGGAGCATGGAGAAAAGGGGTTATGACAAGGTGAATTCTCTATGCTGTCTTCATAGAAAATCCTTGCAATTGCTTTTAAGTGACAGAATTTTAAATAACAAATGCTTTCATCTTTTATTAAGAAATTCTCAAATACCTATCATAAAGAATGGTTATTTTGTAGAACAACATATTAAAAGTAACAGAAAATGACTATGCAATATGCAAGAATAACACATGCCTATGGCAAGCCCTGAAAGAACTTGGAAAATTAAGACATGTAATTTGTAAGTGTTACAGGATTCTGGGTACATTTTTCTCTTGACTAAAACTATAATCATCAAGAGCATACAGTAGTTTGGTAGACTGAAGAGACAGAAGAATGAAGTAATAATTGTATTTAATGATTAGGTGATTTTCTTTTTCTGCAAGAAACAGGTCAAGTCTGCAAGCAGCTGGGATGCCAATTAGAAAAATCTTAGCAGTTATAATGAAAAATGAAAGAAAAAGTAAATTAAAAACATTAAGATTGCAAAGAGAAAAAAGATTCTGAACCAAGCAGACGAAACCCCAGGAGTTGTCCTAGAGACCTACAGGAGTTTGTCCTTTGCCATGGGGTAGGTCCAATCCCTGTGGTGTGTGGGGGGGCTGCGGAGGACTCAGCCCCAGGAGCCTGGGAGTGAGGGGGCCAGGGTGGGGCCACCAGGAGTCAGTGGGAGGCCACCCTGGAGGAAAAAAGACCAGGCTGAGTCGAAAAGAAAGAGCAGAAAAAGCAAGGGGATCTTCGGACAGTTAGGGGCAACTCTACCTTTTAGTCATAATAATGTGTCTTCTGTTTCTGCCAATGACCAACAAATCCCAGTTCACTCACAGAAGACCACGGAGGGCGCCGAGTGGGGGCTGAGCACTGCCTGGAGCCCACTGAGAACATTTTAGAGCATGTTACTCCGAGGCCCACAGTCACGCAGCCAGCTGGGCAGGACAGGCTTCTGACTACTGGACCTGGCCTTGGCCGGTCTGCCTCTCACAGTCTGGGGGACCCCGGTCAATGCATCCCCGGGGAATTCCCAACAGGCTGCACCTGGCACACACCTCTCAGGCGGCTGGAGCACCTGCTCCTCCCGCTGTGTGCCCTGCCCTGGGGGCAGGGTCCGCGGTGCTCCCAGAGTAGAGGGAAGCTGGACCCTGGCCTCCCTCCGTGTGGGCTCTGATCACTCACGTGTCCTGGTGTCCTCTGCACTGAGGGCTCCCCTCCACTCATGGCTGGGGACTGCCTGCCGCCTACCCCTCCACAGTCTCCGGGGAGAGAGTCAGTGCAGCTCCTGGCTCCGGAAGCTTCCACTGGGCTTCTGTGGGTTTCCCCGCTTCTCAGTAAGCCAGAGTTTCAGCAACGGGACATCCCATTTATCAATGCGCTCCTCATCCATCAATGCTCTCTGCTAACTGATGTGTTGAAAGCAATTCATGTTACTTTCTCCAAGTGGAATCCCATTTGAGTATCATGGACCCCAAGTCCTAAACATTGATACCTGGCAAGGGTGTTCTTTAAAAGCTTCTTTTTGCCCAACAGTGAGGGGCTGATGGCTAAGCAAAGCATAGCAAGGCAATGGGACAGTTTTGCTTTACCAGGAGGCTGCTGCATCGAGGCCACCTCCAGGCTGCCAAGGTCCCAAGCGCTTGCCCTTCCCGCCTCCCTGCACAGGCCCAGGCCAGCCCAGGGCTCCGGCCCCACATCCTCCGAACTCCTCCAAACACGGCATATGCAGCGGTCCGCTCGCTTCCCAAACATCCCTGGAGAACCACAGGAGGTGCCCGTGCTTTGGAGACGCACTTTGACTCTCACAGGCCTGGTTGCAGCCCTCAGTTACATGGACAAGAGCTCAGGTTCAACCTGGAAAAGTGAGGTGCTTTGCACGAGCCTCCATAGCTGGGGGTGGACACCGTGTTGTGGTTTGTGACGGCAAACCCCAGGTCACAGAAGACCATGGAGGGCGCAGAGGGAAGGGGTGGGCGCTGCCTGGGAAGGGGGTGGCTGAGATGGCAGCTGGGCACAGCCGCGGCACTCAAGGGCCTTCACGATGGCGCCCGTGAGCTGTCTGCGTGGGCAGTGAACCTCCCACCTCTGCCCTGGCCACAGTCCGGAAAAGACGAATTAAACCTTTCTCATCAGAGAGAAGGTGCTGAGTGGAAGGAAGGGCGGCCCCTGAAAGATAACTCTGCATCCTGAGCCCAGAATCTGTGAATGGGACCGACCTTGGGGACAGGGTCTTTAAGTTTTGTCATTATGTTAAAGATCTCGAGATGGTGTCATCCTGGACTGTTCAGCTGGTCCCCAAGTCCAATGACAGGTGTCCTAAGAGACGAAAAAGAAGACACAAAGAGAAGAGGAGATGGCCGTGTGGCCACGGAGGCAGAGATGGAGTGAGGTGCCTGGAAGCCCAGGGTCACCTGTACCCCTGAGAGCGGGAAGAGGTGGGGACAGGCCTCCTGAGAGCCTCCCTCGAGCACGGCCCTGTGGACACCGCATACGGGTTTCCGGTTTCTGGTCTCCAGCGCAGTGGGAGGATCAGTTTCCGTTGCTTTGAGCCCCACAGTTGTTGGTCACCTGTTACGCTGCCTGTCCCAGGAGGGCGAGGCTGGGTGCCTGAACCCTCCCTCAGGTAGGATAGAGAAGGACCCAGAGCAGCCAGGGTGTGGCCCTATGCAGACCCCGCCACTGTGGGTTGGACAAGGCTCACCTCAATGGATGACTCAGCCTCGCTAACCTGCATCCGCCACTGGCCCCAGCAGTTGGACTGGGAGGGAGGAGAGCGAACTGCCCTCGGAGGTCCTGTCAGCCACGGAAGTCTGTGATCAGAGCCCCTGCGGGTTGTGGGGAAATGGTCAAGTCAGATGCCCTGAATCTGCTGGTTTCTCCCCACTGCGCCCTGAATGGAGGGTCATGAGCATAGGGAGACCCAGAAACACTGAGCCCTCGGAGTCCGGGGGTGCATGAGCACAGGCCATGTGGGGCTCCTGGTTCCCACGAGACTGTGAAGGAGGATATCTCAGAGGGCCCTTTCGTCCGGACACCTGGTGACGGTGAACAGCAGTGCTGGCCCTTTCAAGGGAGGTGCAGCGGGCAGGCCCGTGCTGCCTGGCCCTGGTGGCCTGTGGGGCCCCCCTCCACACGCCTCATCATCAGGCCTCTGGGTTGTCAACTGCAATTGCGCAGATGGCCTTCTGGGGTGTCCTGGGCAGCCTCGCCCATGGAGCCAGCCTTGGCCTGGAAGTAGCCACAGGAAAAAGGCCTTCGAGGGAACAGATCTGCTTCGACTGTAACAAACTGTGGCAGCGCCTCGGGCTGCATCAAAGGAGCTACGGACAGAGACGGGGCCCTGGCTCCCGGCCCGGCCTGCCTGCGTCTGCTGGGTCACCTTGGACAGGCTGCGCCATCTCACTTGGCCTCAGCCCCAGCTGGAGAGTGAACAGGACGGGCTTCTGGTGCACAGCCCCAGCCTCAGCCGCAGAGTTCAGCGGGCCCTGGGTGGGCCATGGCTGCTGAACTCAGGGTGACTTGAGACTCCTAAGCCAGCGGCCACAGGGTGACCTCTGGCCAGCCCTGGCAGGAGGGGTCCTGGCAAGTTTTTCTAAATGAAGTTTGCAAAACTCCTTGAAACATTTTTTTTTTGAAAAGACTTTGATTAAGAAGCTTCTCTCTGGGGCACACCGCAGTGCCCAAATGAGGAATTAAGGTGTTTATCCTTCTTCACAAAAGAAATGGGTTGTAAGTAGAATTCCCTACCATTTATTCACACAACAAAAAATTAATGAGCATTAGTAAACTCCTTTCTATTATAAGAGGAAAAAAAGATGCAAATGGTGATTTAATGAAGGAATTTGCTCTCTGTGCTATTTTCCACCATCACAAAAGGGACGTTTCTTATTATTCAGAAAGCACTTGAACTGAGAAGAGAAGGTTCCATAAACAGCCATTAGCATCTTAATTACACGATAATTCAAAAGACAGCTCCCCTGAAAAAACTTTGGCCCATAAATCTCTAAGCTTCAATGTCCAAGAAGTGAGACCGTTTCTCCCGAGGACGCGGCCCAGGCACTCAGTGGGTCCTCCTGGTGCGGTGCCCGGGGGTTTGTCTGGCCGATGGATGGCCACCTGATGGGACACGGTGCCCAGCCCCGGAGTGTTCACTCACCGCAGTGAGAGGCCGCGGAGCCGTGTGCAGGCAGGGACGTTACCCAGGCTGGTCAGAGGTCAGTTCACCGCCTGAGGTCTCTGAGCAGCAGCGGGAGGCTCTGGGGGTGGGGAGAGAGGCTAGTGGTTCACTCCCTTTCCTGGATGGGCCTTTGCTATTTCTGGAGCACATCCTAGACCAACCACCTTGCCGTGGTAGACCCTTTCCTTGTGAGCGGGAGACATCACTCAAACCCACTTCTTCGTAACGGGAAATGTCTATGCACAGCTGTACAAATGCCAAGGAACAGAAGAAAAAGCTGTATCCTTAGCGGCAGTCACCTGCGGTCACTTCCACCTGAGGCTGTGGGGCGACACTGTCCTCAGGCAGCCCCCTGTTCCCGGGGCTTCTTGACAGCTCTGGTGGGTCCCACACATGTGGCAGGGCCAGTGACCAAACTCTGCTTCTTTTCTAGCAATCTCTGCAAAAGCCCTGACTTTGGCTCCTGCTGGAACCAGTCACAGGCCGGCCCACACGAGCCCCTTTGAGCTTTGACTGAAGGGAGGGACTAGCCCCACCCATCACGTAGGGACAAAGGAGTGGAGGAGCAGTTCCCCAAGGGACAGTGCAGCTGGTCAGAGGTCGGGGGCCAGAACCGGACAGCAAGAGGGCAGACGTGCCCGAGAGACAGGCCTCCTCCAGGGACACCCAGAACCCCACTATGAGCTCTTCTTCAAGTGAAGTCTCAACCCCAAAGCCAACTGCCACAGCCTTGGTTGAAGAGAGAGACCCTCTGGCCACCAGCCCCACCTCTCCTTCCCCTTCGGTGGAGGCCAGGCTCTTCCCCAGAACCCCCAGGGTGCCACCAAACTGAATGAAAACCAGAAATATTGTCCTTTCCATGAACATTCAAGTCTTGGAGACCCTCATCCAGGGACCATGTCCAAGAATGACAGGACAATCCACCAATCCCGACCTGCCCTGAGCCAGCAGCCAGCACCCACAAGCTGAGGATGGGTTCTGGGGTCACTTTTCATCATGTCGAAAAAAGAACTCGGCAGGAAATACAATTTCATCTGCAATAAGGCTGCCCAAGTCTTTGTTTTTTGAGATGGAGTCTCACATGGTGCCCAGGCTGGAGGGCAGTGGCATGATCTTGGCTCACTGCAGCCTCCGCCTCCCAGATTCAAGCGATTCTCTTGCCTCAGCCTCCCGAGTAGCTGGGATTACAGGCGCTGGCCACCCGCCTGACTAGTTTTTTGTACTTGTAGCAGAGATGGGGTTTCATCGTGTTGGCCAGGATGGTCTCCCTCTCCCGACCTCCTGACCCGCCTGCCTTGGCCTCCCAAGGTGCTGGGATCACAGGCGTGAGCCACCGTGCCCAGCCAAGGCTGCCCATCTCTTAAGCAACCAGCGGATGTGGTTTTCCCAAGGCTGCACGAACTCAGGATGTCCTCGAGGTCATTGCCCGCTATTACGGCCGCTTCGTTATGCAGACAGGTGGACAAACGGAAGAAACAGCTATTTTAAAATAATGAAAGCGCTGGAAAGAAAAAAACCCTGCAAGGCCAGGGGTGTGTCAAATGGATACAAGACACAATTAAAGGAGCTCCTGACGGTCAGAGCTGGAAACGTCCGCTACAAAATAAAAATTCAGTGTGAAATTACAGCCCTCAGTATAAGTACATTTCCAAGAATCATGCTAATTTAAATTAATGATTGAATGAATAAATAAACAGGGAGAAGAGACAGATCTCCCAGGCAGAAAAGTCTTGAATCATTTGTAGCCGGCCTGCCTTGGGGAGTTTGGGAAGGAGTGGGGCTCAGCGGAGAAGCCCCGCCAGCACCCCTCAGTCAGACACTCAGGCCACAGCCACGGTGGGGGCGTTCACTCTTAATGTGATGAAAAACGCCCTTTACCTGGTCGGTCTTCCCCCCAAGAACCCACCTCCCCTCAGCCGAGAGGGGAGAGAACCAGCAGACAAGTCCCTGCAGATGGGACGTCCTACAAACACCTGACAAGCGTTTTCAGGGTTGCTCAGGCCATCGAGGGCAAACTCAAGACGCACTTCCAGCCAGAGGAGCCCCCGGAGACCTGACGGTAAACAGATCCCGGATGGCATCTGGAGACCGACAGAAGCGGAAAAGAACGCGTGACGGGGCGGAGCCCACAGGTGAAAACGAAGGAAATGGGAAGAAAGTCTGGATGACAGCTGATGACGAAGTGTCACTGTCAGGACGTGACAAGGGCCCCCACCAGCGTTTCACGTAACCAGTGGGGGAGGCAGGCGCGGGGTTGGGGGAGCTCTGTATACCTGCACGTTTTCTAAAACTGTTCTGAAATAAGAGGTTGCTATTTATTTGTATATTTATATTTTGAATTGGAGCCTCACTCTGTCGCCAAGGCTGGAGTGCAGTGATGCAATCTCAGCTCACTGCAACCTCTGCTTCCCGCTGCAAACTCAGCCTCCCAAGTAACTGGGATTATAGCCACATGCCACCACGCCCAGCTAATTTTTGTATTTTTAGTAGAGATAGGGTTTCGCCATGTTGGCCAGGCTGGGCTGGAACTCCTGAGCTCAAGTGATCTACCTGCCTCGGTCTCCCAGAGTGCTGGGATTACAGGCGTGAGCCACCCCGCTTGGCCTAGCTCACTTTTTGTTTTATTATTTATTTATTTATTTTTGAGACACAGTCTCCCTCTGTCACCCTGGCTGGAGTGCAATGGCGTGATCTTGGGTCACTGCAACTTCTGCCTCCCAGGTTCAAGCAATTCTCCTGCCTCAGCCTCCCAGATAGCTGGGATTACAGGTACTGGCCACCACGCCTAGCTAATTTTTATATTTTTAGTAGAGATGGGGTTTCACCATGTTGGTCAGGCTGATCTAGAACTCCTGACCTCAGGTGATCCGCCCGCCTTGGCCTGAGCTACCACACTTGGCTAAAGTTGCTTTTGAAAGGGATGTAATGAATGCAATTTGGGAGAGTCCATGCAGGCTGGCCACCTGCCACAGACACCCTCACATCTCAGCACCCAGAGGGACCGCAGCGTCTGGCCTGGCCTTGGAGAAGCCCCGTGGCTCCATGTTTTCCTGTGTTAGCGGCCTTCTGGGAAGGGCTTAGGAATTGGCTGGAGGTCGTAAGGCAGGCAAGGGGCCTGTTGTACTGTCTACTGTGAATGATCATGTGCCTGTTCAAAATAAAAAATCAAAGAAAACTGGAAGAATGGCTGAGGGGTGCTGCTGGCCAGCGAGGCTGAGAGATGGCGGGTGTGGAGGCTCCGGCGCCAGAGGCCCTGTGGGGAACTGCTGGGGAACTGCCAGGCAGGTGCGTAGGCAGCAGTGGCTGGATGGTCCAGAGCTGAGGCCTTTGCCTGGCCAAAGGGACCCCACAGGGTGTTGGCCGGAGAGAAGAAGCCCATGCCCACACCGGGCAGACTCTCAGTGCCCATCCCAGATCCAGGGCTGGACGCAGCACTCACAACCATCAACGTGTCTCCCTCCCTCCCCTCTCCCTCTCCCCACCCTTCCTCCTCTCCCCTCCCCTGCCCCCCACCTCCCCCTCCCTGCCTGCCCCAGGAATGCCTGCCCATCCGTCTGCCATCTGGAACCAGCCGGCATCTCCTGCTCTGAGCCGTTCCCCAAGCAGACAATGCCACATGCACTTCCGAGGCTCCTTGTGGAGGTCCCTGTCACACCCATGAGGACTGTCCCTAGCCCTGGGAAGACACTGGGGATGGCGGCTGTGGCCCCTCGCAGGGGATAGCACTTAGTTCTGCTCCATCCTTTGAATTCTGAGGAACTGAAAGAATGACTATTTTATCTCATATTTCACGGGGTAAAACATTTTTTATTATAAAAAAATACCAAAAAAAAAAATTGTTTCCAAAACTGACAACATAGAAGTGACTGAATATTCCCTCCCACCTAAAACTACCAAAAAAAATGGACCACATACCTGAAACACTGGTTTGAAAGATGCTAAACATCAGGCAATGAAGGACAATGATTCCTGAAAGACGGAGAACAAGCCAGGCTGCCCCAAATGACTGCCTGGAAAGGGGCCCCCGGCTGCGGGGCAGGGAACTGACTCC
>NW_016107644.1:1491933-1503320 GCF_001604975.1 Cebus imitator
GGGGCAGGGAACTGACTCCCTGGAAAGGGGCCCCAGGCTGCGGGGCAGGGAAGGGGCCCCAGGCTTCGGGGCAGGGAGAAGGAAGCCAGGAAGGGCCTGCCGGACTCTGTGGTGAGGACAGAAAGCTGGGAGTGCAATGAGGCACAGATGCCTAGCATTCATCCACAGGGTACCTCATAAGTGAAATCTGTCCAGAGAGAGGGCTGTGGGGTCCTGCATGGGACTGTCTTAAAGCATTCGCGTGAGAACTCCTTGGTGGACGCATCCAACCACCCCAGGCCAGAGAAAGAAGCACCCAGAAGAATTAGGTGTATTAGTCCCAGTTGTGAACACAGGGCCAGGCATAGTGCCCGTGCCCGCTAATGAGAAGACAGGAAGTGAAGGTTCATGAGGCCATGGGTAGAGCATCCAGAACGCGGGAAGAATGAGCCCTGCACTCCATACCGCTCTGCTCCTCCTGAAAATCTCGAAAAGTAAGACCCCAAAAGACCAAACTGCTCCCAAGTGAATTAACTGCAACCAAGAACATGACCCAAGAATATTAACAAGAAATTTTATATATCCAGCATTCGACAAGCAAAACTCATGTTGTCTGAGGCCCAATCAAAAATCACCAAGAATCCTTAAAGCATGAAATTTCAGCACTCGAAAGCATAAATCAATCAATTGAGACCAACCCAGGACTGACACAAGATGTTAGAATTAGCAGAAAAAGGCATCTTTAAAGTTATGGAAACAGTAACCCATATGTTCACAAAGCCAAGTAGAGACACGGAACCTATAAAAAGACATAAATTGAAATTTTAGAAATAAAAAGCACAGTGCCTGAGCTGAAAACTACACTCTCGGGATTAATGGCAGAAGTAAAGGTTAATGGATTTGAAGATCTAGCAACATAAACTATTCAAAAGGAAAGAGAGAGGGAAATCTTAAAAATAAACAGTGCATTGTTAAGCTATAACTTCAGACAGTGTGTACTGGGAGCCACTGGGGGGGAAACAGACAACAAACTGAAGAAATAATGGCTGAAATATTTCCAACTTTGATGAAAATTATGAATGCACAGATCCAAGTCAAAGAATCCCAAATACAAGAAACAGGAAGAAAACGACACAAAGACTATCAATTTTCTGAAACCACCAATAAGGAGAAAAATCGTCCGTGCTCGGCTTATTTCACTTAATGTCCTCTAAGTTCGCCCAGATTGCTGCAGATGACGGGGTTTCCTTCTTTTGTTATGTCTGAATAGCATTCCATTGTGAATATACCACATTTTCTTTATCCGTCCATCTGTTGGTGGACACAAGTTAATTTCTAATCTTGGCCGTTGCGAATAATGCTGCAATGAACGTGGCAGTGCAGGTATCTCTTTCCTGTGCTCACTTAGTTCTTTGGATATATATCCAGTAGTAGGATTGCCACCATTACTGTCATATGGCAGCTCTATTTTGAATTTCTTGAGGAACTTCCAGGCTGTTTTCTACAGTGGCTGCATTAATTTACATTCTCACCAACAGTGTGAAAATCACTGTTAACATCATTATTGTGCTTGTAGTGCTGGCCCAGGCCATAAGGCAAGAAAATGAAATGAAATCATCCAAATTAGAAAAAAAATGAAACTCTTAATACACAGATGATAGAATTGTTTATGTAGAAAATGTGATGGAATCAATAAAAAACAATGATAGGTCTAATATCTGAGTTTATCAAGGTTGTAGAATACAAGAATGTAAAAATCAAATGTAGTTCTATGTAATAGGAACAATCAAAAATTAAAATAAAAATTAAGACAATAGAAAAATATTATTTAAAATAGTACAGGAAATATGATAAAACCATCACAAAAGATGAGAAAGACCTGTACACTGAAAACTAGAAAGTACTGCTGAGATCAAATAAATAAGACCTACGTAAATGGAGAGACACGGTGTCTATGGGTCAGAAGACTCACTATTGTAAAGGTGCAAATTATCCCTCAAAATTGATTTATATATTAAATAAAATCCTAGTTTAAAAAGAAAAAAAACAGTAAGCAGCTGGGCACAGTGGCTTGCACCTGTAATTCCAGCACTTTGGGAGGCTGAGGCAGCAGGATCACTTGACACCAGGAGTTCAAGACCAGCCTGGGCAACAGCACAAGACCCATCTCTACAAAACATTTTAAAAATTAGCTGGGTGTGCTGTCACACACCTGTAACACCAACTACTCAGGAAGCTGAGGTGGCAGGATGACTTGAGTTCAGGAATTTCAAGTTATGATGAGCTAGGATCACACCACTTAACTCTGACCATGTCCCCCAAAAAAACCAAAAAAAACAAAGAAACAAACCCCAAAAAGTAAGCTTATTCATGGGAATTGACAAACTGAATCTAAAATTCATCTGAAAATGCAAATGATCTAGAAGAGCCCAAAAACCTCTTTACACAGAAACAAATGGAGTTCTAACCGGTTGCGTGGCTTACTGGAAAGCTGCGGCAATCACGACACTGTTAGATCCACAGATCGACGGTACACAGCAGAGTCCAGAAATAGACACAGGCAAATATTGGCAACTGATTATTGACAAAGAGGCGGAAGCAATTCGGTGGAGAAAGAATAATAATTTCAAACAAATTATGCCAAGACAAATGAAAATCCATATTCAAAAAATTAAACTTGAGCAAATGGTTTGCTCCAAATGAGTCACAGATCTAACTGTAAAACCTAAAACTGTGAGACTTACAAAAGTAAACATACCTTCAAATGTTACGAACTTGGGCTAGGCATAGATTTTGTAAATATGACACTAAAAGATGCAATCCATAGAACAAAAAATTGATAAACTGAAATTTATGAAAATTAAAAACTTACACTCTTTAAATGACATTATCAGGAGATTGAAATGACAAATCATAGACTGGTAAAAGTATTTGGAAATTATGTCTCGTAAGGCCTTGTGTCTAGAATATATAAAGAAATCTCGGAAATCAAGAAAAATTAAAACTGTGGGTAGTTCACCACAGAAGATGCATATAAACACATGAAATAATTCTTAACATCATTAGTCATTAGAGGAAAGCAAATTAATATCCTATGAGACACTACCTCTTACCCATTACCAAGCGTGCCAGGTCATGGCAGGAATACAGAGCAGCGGGAGCCCTCACACACGGCCGGGGCACAGGTCAGACGGTGCAGTCGGGCTGTGAAGGAGCGGGGTGGTCCCAGGAAAAGTTAAAGCCCTTGCTATCCACCCACAAAGAAAGCAAGCGTGTGCTCTTACACACACTTGTTCACAAACGTTCACAGCAGCTTTGTTTGGAACAGTCTACACAGCGAACAACCCAGTGTGCAGCGCAGGTGAGTTCACCTGGCATATCCCTGCGACGGTACGGTATCGGCAATAGGAAGGAATGAACTATTTGGGATACGTGCACCCCAAAATAATTATGCTGAATCACGCAAGCCAGAAAAAAGGAGTATATACTGGATAATTCCATTGTTTATAAACTTCTAGAAAATTCTAACCTATGTGTAGTGATAGAATCCATGGTTTCCTGGGAGGGAGGAATGACAGGGGGCAAAGTGTGGCTGCAGGTGATGGCATCAATGTGTTCATTGTCTCGATGGTGGTGATGCTTCCACCGGGATCTGATACGCCAAAACTTACCGAATTGTCCATTTTAGATGTGGGCGTTGTTGAAAGCTATTTACGCGTCCTACGACGGTTAGTTTTCCGAGTCACCTTGGCTAGGCCATGGGCGCCAGTTGCTTGGTCAAACACAAGTCTAGATGTGAATTTAAATCCGCAGACTCTGAGTAAAGCACATCACCCGCCGTAACGTGGGTGGGCTTGTCCAATCAGCTGAAGACTTAAGAGAAAACGGACTGAGAGCAGCCACAGGAGAGGACGTTCTGCTCACAGGATGCCTTCAGACTTGAGCTGCACCGTCAGCCCTTTCCCGGGTCTTCAGCTGCTGGCCTGCCCTGCAAGGTCCCACAATTCCACCAGCCAGTTAATCTCGCTCTCTCTCTCTTTCCAGACAGTCATGTGCTGAATGGTGATGTTCAGGTCAACAGTGAACCTTAGGTAGGATGGCGGCCCCGTAAGATTACAACACTGACCGGGTGTGGTGGCTCACGTTTGTAATCCCAGCACTTTGAGAGGCCAAGGCGGGTGGGTCACATGAAGACACGAGTTCAAGACCAGACTAGCCAACATGGCAAAACCCCGTCCGTCTCACTGAAAAGTACAAAAGTTAGGTTGGGCGCGGTGGCTCATGCCTGTAATGCCAGCACTTAGAGAGGCCAAGGCAGGCAGATTGCCTGAGCTCAGGAGTTTGGGACCAGTCTGGGCAACATGGTGAAACCCCGTCTCTACTAAAATACAAAAAAATTAGCCAGGCATGGTGGCGTGCGCCTGTAGTCCCAGCTACTCAGGAGCTGAGGCAGAAGAATCCCTTGAACTCAGGAGGCAGAGGCTGCAGTGAGCCGAGATTGCATCCCTGCACTCCAGCCTGGGCAACAAAGCAAGACTCTGTCTTAAAAAAAAGAAAAACAAAAAAATTATCTGGGTGTGGTGGTGGGTGCCTGTAGTCCCAACTACGCAGGAGGCTGAGGCAGGGAGAAGCGCTTGAACCCAGGAGGCGGAGGTTGCAGGGAGCCGAGATGGTGCCACTGCACTCCAGCCTGGGCAGCAGAACAAGACTCCATCTCAAAAAAAAAAAAAAAAAAAAATTATAATACCATATATTCTATACATTTTCTACATTTAGATAGATAAATCTATAGTGTTACAATCGCCTACTCAGTGCACACGGTGCAGGTTTGTAGCCTAGGAGCAGCGGCCTCTGCCTACCGTATTGCCTGGGTGTGTGGCAGGCCACCATCTTGATCTGAGTAAGTACCAGTTCACACGACAGAGTCGCCTAACACCGCGTTTCCCAGAATATATTCCCACTGTAAGTGATGCACCACTGCACACACACACACACACACACACACACAGCCTATTGGTTCTGTTTCCCCAAAGAACCCCCATCAACACACCTCCATGAAGCTGTTTAAAATACAAGATAGAAAACACGAGGCCCTCCGGGCACGCTCCCACTGACAACAAACGTAAACCTCCAAGGGGAGAAATGGACACGAGACACTTCAACAAAGACAACTGAAAACGTGATTTGCCACATTATGATAACAATAGTGTTATATTATGATATTCTCGTTTGTTTCTTTCTGTTTTAAAACCTCTCAAATTAAAGGAAGATATCCCATAAATGCATTGAAAGGGTTCTTGCTAATCAAGAATAAAAGACAAACCCACTAAGAGAAAACTTGAAAAAGAATAAAAACAGTTGATCTACGAAAGGCACTGAAAGGGCCTACATAAAAATTGTGAATCCTCATTAGACAAATGCAAATGAAAACAACAGTGAAATTTCTTCCTACGGGCAAAATTGTCCGAGACACCCACGCCAGGGATCATATCCGGGGCCAGCGTGAACAGACCGGCGCAGGGAAGCCTCCCACGTGCTGTCCGGAGGGGTACAAATTAATATTAATCTTTTTGGGAATTCATTTGGCAATATAGAGCAAGTCCTCAAAATGATGTCCTTATTTGGACCTAAGAGTTCCAGCTCTGTAATTTTTTTCTGTAAATAACCATAAATATAGAAAATGATTTCAGTAAAACCGTGTTCATTTCTGAAGTGTTTTCCAAACACTAGAAATCGTCACAATGTCCAAAAATTAAGGTTGATTGAATAAATGGCAGTATTTATGTGTCACAGAATTTCAGGCTGCCAGAAGACATAATATTCTGGAAGGATACATAATGCCGTGAAATAATATTCGCTATGTGCTAAGAAATCTGTTTACGAAATATTTACAGGATGAATGCATATGTGCAAAAGGATATGGAAGATATTAACAAAACGCTCAATGTGGTAAACTCAGAGTGGCAGAACTGAGGAACATTCTGTATTCCCTTTGCTTGTCTCTCAATTTTGCTTTTTTTTGTTTTTTTGAGATAGGAGTTTTGCTCTTGTTGCCAGGCTGGAGGGCAGTGGCCCCATCTCGGCTCAACACAACCTGTGCTTCCCAGGTTCAAGTGATTCTCCTGCCTCAGCCTTCTGTGTAGCTGAGATTACAGGCGTGTGCCACCACGCCAAGACAATTTTTTTTGTATTTTTAGTAGAGATGGGGTTTCTCCATGGTGGTCAGGCTGGCCTCGAACTCCCGACCTCAGGTGATCTGCCCGCCTCGGCCTCCCAGAGTGCTGGGATTATAGGTATGAGCCACCGTGCCCGGCCCTCCATTTTGCATTTTTTTTGATGAATGTGATTTGGTGATGAGAGGTCATGGGCACAGTCCTCAGAGCAGGTTCTCTGGAGCAGACTACCTGGGTCCCAGCCTCAGCTCCCATGGCTGCCTACAAATCCCAGGGCAATTTGCTTCACTCCCCCATGCCCAGGTTCCAGGTATCGACTGCGTCCCAGGGCTGTTATGAAGATGAAGTGAGTGTGTACATGCAGGCCCTTGGACTAGGGCCTGGCCCGTAGTATGGGATAGATCAATACTACTTATTGTCATTATTAGACGGGATCAATACAATGGATAATTATCGTTAAATAATGCATTCATGCCATTTATCAACTCTCTGCAAAGCACTGTTTTCAGGGCTGAGAATTCAGCAGCCAGGTGGGCTCTGTCCTTGGGGGCACACAGTTTGTGCCTGCTGGGCCTCGCCTTCCCCATGTGCATCTTCTGGCCTTTTGTGCTGTCTTTCCTGTGGCCTGGAAGCTGGCTGAGAAGCTGCCTGAGCCCTCCAGTGTTCACAGCCATCCCCAGCAGCTGGCAGGGTCCATCTCAATGGCCATCCCTGCTAGTTCCCTGATCTGCCTGCCTCCCTTCCTCTTTCCCTCTCTCCCTTTTTTCCCCTCCCCCCCCCATTCCATCCCATGTTTCCTCCTTCTTTCCTCCTTCCTTCCCTCCCTTCCTCCCTTCCTCTTTCCTTCCTTCCTTCCTTCCTGCTTTCCTGACAGGGTCTCCTCTGTCACCCAGGCCAGAGTGCAGTTATACAATCAGAGCTCAATGCAGCCTCGAACTCTTGGGCTCAAGCGATCCTCTCACCTCAACCTCCTGAGTAAATGGGACTACAGGTGCGCACCACCATGCTGTCTAACTTTTTGATTTTTTGTAGATATGGGGTCCTGCTGTGTTGCCCAGCTGGTCTCGAACTCCTGGCCTCAAGCTACCCTCTCTTCTTGGCCTGCCAAAGTGCTAGAATTATCGGCTTGAACCACTGCACCCAGCCATGCCCAGGTTCTGCAGCCAGAAGCCTGGGGAGTCTCTTGGGACCTCTCTGCCATGCCCACCACTCTGGAGTCCCCACAGCTCATCAGCTGTACTTCCTGGAGAGCTGCCAAGACCCCTCATCCCTGTCCTCACAGCTGCTCCTGAGAAGCTAGCCACCCTGGCTGTCACCTGGATTTTCCCAGCCACTGCCAAGCTGGCTCCACTCCCTCTGCCAACCTGGGTCCTCCCCAGCCGTCAGAGTAAGCTCCTGATACAATGCATGTGGGATATGTGTGTGCAAGGTGAAGCCTGCAGTTGTTTTCAGAAGGCGGCACAGATCCAGGGGCGAGCAGGCACCGCAGCCAGCCACAGGCTCCCCGTGCCATTCGGACACCTGTGTGCTTGCTTTAGGGGACAGCGCTGGCCTCGCATAAAATACATTTTTCTCCCACGTATCAGCGGGACATCCTGACATGTCACCCAGTGAAAACATCCAGCTCCAAATTCAGGATCTCAGGGGCCCCTTGGTCAGTTGGGCACCCACAACCTAACGGCAAATATAAGACACACTCACTGCAGAGGAGCGGACGGAGGAGGGAACCACAACCCACCCCCAGCCGACCACAGCAGAACACAGCCAGCAGTGGACTCATATCCCCAGGAGGGCAGCAAGGACGCCACCTGACTGCAATACGTGCCGGGGGCTGCACGCTGGTCAGCCACCCTCCTCTCTGGGTGACGTCCCTTTCTATTGTCCTCCTCAGCCAAGCTGGGTACCCACCGTGCGGGACACCCCTCCCATGGGCCAGGCCTCCGAAGCATCCCAGGACCGGTGGCTTGGTGTGGGGTGAGAGCTGAGGACTCCCTCAAGGGTTAAACAATTGCCACCCCTGTGCTTTTGGGAAGGAGTGAAGGCGATGGTGTGATTATTTAATAGACTTATTTAGGGTTCAAAATCCAAACTCCTGACAATTCCAGCTAGTAATCAAAAACAGCCCATCAACAACAGCAAAAAATCGTCAATCTGCAGCGTGTGTTGGGATCCAGAACGGAGCTTTCTGTTCCCTAGCAACAGAATTCAGGCTGCGCTCAGCCCCATCCTCAATTTCCATCGTGGTCTCTCTCTCCAGGCCTCTGGAAACACGGCCGGGATGGGGCTGGACCAGGTACCTGCCTTTGCCTTCGGGCTGTCTGGGGTGGTGTCTCTGTAATTACATCAAGGGTGCTGTCCCACGGGAGGCCCCGCCTCTTCAGTCTGATCTCTGACCCCACACGTCCCCTGTCTCCCGCTCCTCGGCTCCCTCTACTTGTAACCTGGGTGGAGAATTCACCTTTTCCAGCATCGCCAGGTTTCAGACTCTTAACCATTCTGGACTCCAAGTCACAAGCACCAAGCGTTCCCCTTTCATTCCCTTTTTTTGGAAATTTTCAGCGCGCAATGCACCAGCCACTACATTCCCACAGCCCAGGGTTTCCCGCCATAGCCCTAATGCTGAGGTCACAAAAACCTCAGCGTCTGAGTTCCCGCATACAGCAGGCCGTGGACCGCACTGCACCCCTTTTCCTCAGCTTGGGAGCGCTCCCCAGCCACCCCACTGTCACCACAGCCCCTGTCCTTGGCAGGAAGGCTCCAGTGTACCCTCCCAAAGTCAAGGTAGACGGCATCTCTCTTCGAACCATATTTTTAAAACAAAGAAAATTACTGTAAACCAAATTATTGGGTGGGCAACCAGCATTTCGAAAATGGATTAGGATGGAATAGAGAACATCAGAGTATTGTTGGGGTAAATACTGCTCCGGAAACGTTCACTTCAAGCATGTGTGTGCATGTGTTCACGTGTGTGCACATGTGTGTTCATGTGTGTGTGCTCATGTGAGTGCACATGTGCATATGTATGTGCATGTGTGTGTGTTTGTCTTAAGAATGAGACAAAAAGGGTGTGGATAGCAGCCTACCAGAAGCCTGCCCTGGCACCGGAAGCCCGCCCTGGCACTGGAAGCCCGCCCTGGCACCAGAAGCCCACCCTGGCACACACCTGGCTGCGCTCGAGAGCATGATTCAGGGTAAATGCTCCCTCCTGGCTCTCCACTCCCTCCCATCGTGACGGCCGCCACATTGCACTGGAATTGTTTCCTTGTCTGCTTCCCAAACTGACAGAAACTCTGTGTCTTGTTGGCTTTCCCAGCCCCAGTGCCTGGCCCTAGTAGGTGCTCCACGAGTAGAGGCTGAATGAAGGCATGTCTGGTGCAGGAGTTCCGCATGGACAGGATGAAATGGAAGCTGTCACATTTTAAAAGCCACGTCCTTTTTAGCAGGATAAAAGGCTTCGGTGGAAGTAATGAAGTGGTGAAGGTGGAGACCTGGGCATCAGTGGTTGGCTCCACAGAATCCCATCAAGGGAGGCCCTCCCTGCCAGGGTCCCATGACCACCCTGCACATCCAGAGGCAAGGGGTGCGTGACCACCCCAAAGTTGTCAGGACCCCCAACCTCTGCAGTCACCTCCCTGCCAGGAAAGAGAGCAGCGAGAAGCCGCAGTTGAGAAGATACTAAACAGGAAAGTCAGTGTTTTAATTAAACAGGGATTGAAAACTGCTGGGGAAAAACAAGCGTGGAAACAATCATATTAACGCAAGAATCCTGTCGGAGCCCCTGGCAAGGACGCTTCAGTCCACACCAACCACTGGGATGGGGGTTAGAGGACCTGCAGTGAGCAACTGCCTTTCTTGGCCTCAGTTTCTCCAAAGTGTTGTGTGTGTATGTGTGTGTGTGCATGAATGTGTGTGAGTGTGAGAGACTGAAGGAGAATACGTGTGCACGTGTGGTGCGGTTTGTGCTCCAGGGGTGAATGCCCGCAGGCATGAGCTGTGCATGAGTGTAGGGCTGGGTCCACATGCCCTCACCAACCTGGACCAGGCCTCAAGATGCAGGGAGGACGCTGCTTCTCGCTGGTTGCTCAATCCGACTCGCAGGCCCTCTACTGGCTCCTCAGAAAAGGGTCTCTGGCTCCAAAAGAAGCTCTCGGGGTGCTCCAGGCCCCAGCCCCTGTGCCGGATGGAGATCTTGTGAGTCCCGGGGCAGGAGTCCTATTGGCCGCCAACCTGCAAGAAGGGAGAGCTCGGGGTGGCGCTGCTGCAGGTGCCCGCAGGAGCCAGTGCCTCCCCCGGCAGCAGGGCCACCCGGGCCTCCCGGACTGGGGAGCGAGTCTCCTGGGCTGCAGAGGGAGGTGCAGAGGGAACATAAGCAGCAGAGGTGGACATGGGGAACGTGTCCTCATGGGGCCCACTCTTCCCATTTTTAGCTTGTTGTTAGAGGGGTGAACTTGTTTTGCAGATGGTCATTGACTGTGCAAGTAAAATAGATGACGGTCACTGTCACCCTCTCAGAAAGCACACCTCCATAGGACCAGTCCCGGGACTGGAAGCCGGAGGCGCCACCGAGAGCTGGTCCTGCAGGGACTCCAGGAAGATGGGCCAGGAGATGGCTCAGCAAGGAATCGGCCGTGGCAGAGTGGTCCTGGGGCGGAGGACGGAGGGGACGTGCGCGCCTGTGCCCGGCAGTGCCACACAGGGGGGAGGAGGAGCCCTCATGCGCGCGGGGCCTCCCGTGAAGGTGACTCTGCTGCGGTCCGAGGCTGTGCTCCCCGTGGACTCAGGGACCCCACTGCACGAGCCCTACTTGGGGTGACAGGGCCCCCCCCTGGGGAACAGGCCCAAAGCACCCTCTACTTGGAATAAGCTCCGGGTCCAAGTCCCACAACCCACCTTAGGAGACGTCTGGCCCCCACCCTCAGCCTTCCAGGCCTCGGCGGCGGCAGCGGAGGGGGACCCGGAAGGCCCGAGTCCGCAAACTTCACCCGGCCAGGCCGTCCTCCGGGGTGCCCAGGCTGCGGGCGCGCCAGGCCGTCTCTGTCGCCATCCAGAGGAGCGGCTCGGGCGCGGCGTCCCTCCGCCCGCCTTCTTCCCCGCCAGTCCCGGGTCGGCGGCGGGAGCCCCCCGCGGCGGCGGGCGCGCGCGTCTCGCACGGATGCCGGGGCGCGCTTAGCCGGGGCGCGCAGTGACGCCCAGAGCGGGGCCGGCGTCCCCCGGGCGGGCCGGCGCGGGGTCGGC
>NW_016107644.1:1503455-1508311 GCF_001604975.1 Cebus imitator
CGGCGGCGGAGGATGGCGCGCGCGGGGCCCGCACGTGGAGGCCGGCGCGGGGGCGCGGGCAGGGCCGGCTGCTGAGACGCGCTGCTGCCCCCCGCGCGGGCGCCGCGGCTTCAATGGCGCCATCGCCCAGGACCGGCAGCCGGCAAGATGCGACCGCGCTCCCCAGCATGTCCTCAACTTTTTGGGCGTTCATGATCCTGGCCAGCCTGCTCATCGCCTACTGCAGTGAGTACCGCGCGGCCCGGCCCCGGCCCGGCCCTCGGCCCGGACCCCCGCCCCTGCCCCGCCGCGCGCCCCGCGGGCCTCCCGGAGCCGGCTGGAGCGGAGTTGCGAGCGCGGGGCGCGCGGTCCCCCGGGTCCCGGCGGGGTTCCCTCCGCGGCGCCGGGGAGCGAGGGTCCTCCGGGCTCCTGGGGTCGGACGCCCCTGCCCGAGCCGCCCTCCGTCCCCGACTCCCCGGCAGGGCCCCGGCTCCAGGCCCCGGTGGCGCGGCCCGTCCCTGCCCGGCGTGCGTTCGCGGCTGCTCCCGGCCCAGGCCCGCGGGTTCCCGGCGGGGCCGCGCGCTCGGGAGGGAGGCGGCGGCAGGTGCGGCCGGGGTGTCGGGGGAGCGTCCCCCGGTGCCTCCCGCCCGCAGCCTCCGGCCCGGGACGGGGGGGTCGCGGCGGCGGAGCCGGGAGAGGGGCGCCTCAGGCTCGGAGGGGCGGCCGCAGCTTCCGCCTTCCCGGGCAGCGGCTCGTCAGGCGCTTTCCGGAAGAGCCGACAAGTGAGGGTGGGATGCCCGGAGGGGTCGCCGCGGCCGCCGGCCGGTCTGGGGTCGTGTCTGGGGCTCGAGCTGGGGACCCACGGGGCGGGCGCGGGCCGGTGGGCGCCCGGGGGTCCGCGGGGGGCTGGCCGGGGGGGAGGCGGCCGCGGGCTCCCGTGGCCTGGGGGGTGGGGGCGGCCTGTGTCCCCGCCGAGGCTCCGCGCCGGGGGAAGGACCGGCGGATGGAGTCCCGGGTGCAGACTCCGGGCTCGGCCCTGGGGAGGGAGCTCAGCATCCCGGGGCACGTTCGCAGCTGCTGGGGCGCGTGGGGGCTGCTCGGCGTCGGCTCCGGGAGCCCCAGGCGTCTCGTCTTCAGCGGGAGAAAAGGACGGGTGCTGGGGAACACCTGCCATGGAGAATTGCCACGGGCGCGGGAGGTGATGGAAAAATATGGATTCTTTACAAAAAAAAAAAAAAAAAAAACATGAAAAGGCCAGCACCAAAGCTCCCTCCAGACACCAGCTCCCCCAGAGCCGCGGGCCTCCAAGCTCCCAGTCCCATCCCGTCCTTCCACTGTCGCCTAAATGACACGGCGGGCCCGGGAGACCGCGGGGTCGGAGTCCTGGGACAGCCCAGCCCGCCGGGCTCGCGAGGGAAACCCGGACCCCAGATCGGGAATTGTCCGACTTGTTTCCGCAGGGGACCTGCACCTCCCTGTGGCATTATTGTGGCACCGCGCGGGAGGGGTCTCCAAGCCTGGAGCTTCACAGCAAACAGGGGTCGTAACCCGAGCTGCCCAGGCAGGCCAGGCCACCGTGGGTGCGCCGGCGCCCCTGGGAACCCACTGGCCGCAGGGAGCAGGGTCTGGGGGTTTCCGAGACATTTGTGCCTGTCCCTGAGGTCTCCGCGGCCATCACGGGGCCTGCAGGCGTTCGTGGGGGGATTCCCTAGCAGAACCCCACGCAAGGCTTCCTAGAAGACAGAGAAAGGATTAATGGCAGGTCAACTGTCCTGAAGAGGAGGCATTTGAATGCACTTCCTCATTCAGCAGTGTGTGGCCAAGGGCTGTAGTGCCCTGAGCCCGCTGCAGGCTGCCCATCCCTGGCTGGCTTCTAGAACCCAGGACAACAGCCCCCCGCCCTCCGCCAACCCCCAGCAGCCCAGCAGGTGTAGAAAAGAACATCTGCTAATTGTTGCTAAGTACTTGACACCAGGGCTCGGTGGCTTCAACACTGCACTTCCCCAGCCGGCGAGGAGCTGGGTACACACTGTCTCCTGTCTCCCTACACGCGGTGTCAGCGTTCTCCCACCCCGCGCTGCAGCCCGAATCCCAAGGTGTTAGCATGTTGTTCATGCAGACGGCTGGCACCTTCCCGTGACTGTCGCCCGCTCTGCTGAGTGGAGTCCCAGTGTCCCGGTGCAGACATCTGAGCCTGCTGCCCAGACACTCGGAGGACAGGAGATCCAGTTTCCACACTCATCCCTCCCTAGGAGGCCTCCCCAGTGTTCGGGAAACAGCCCTTGTCCGGGGCAAGGACAGTCCGTAAGAAGGTCTTAGCAGAAGAACAGAAATAATTAAAAACAGAAGCTTGGGTGAGGCACATTTTTATGGCTGTTTGCATCTCCATGTAATGGAATAATTGACAATAAGAGACACACCCCATTACACCAGAAATGTACTTGGAGAAATTAAAACATTGCATTAAAATACAAAATAGACATAATAATAATTTATAGCTTGGAACTGCAGTCCTAGAGAAAAAAAAAACACCCCCACTTTTTTTTTTAGAACGGATAAAGCAAATTAAATGCGAATTAAACAGTTCCTATGATTTTCATTCTTCCAGTATATCTGGGATGAAGAAGAATAGTTCGTATCCTTGTTTGTAAATTGTTCTTGTTATCAGTAAGGATTTTTATCATTCAAAATGTCTTTGTGTTATGAAGCAGATGTATTCGAATCGTATTAATTAGGGAAACTGGTAAGTGTCATACAGGGCTCAATTATCCTGCCTGTTAAATCTGTGTGTTTCTCTGCAGCACACAAGGTGTTGGCTTCCTGGCGCAGCTAAGAGGAAACTGGATTCTTTCTTGGCCTGGTTTTCTGTTGGGGGGACTCTGCCGCTCCCAGCCCAGCGAGAGTCCGGCCTTTCTCTCCCCTGTGCTGGGATCCGTACGGAAGGAGATGAGCCCCACCGCCTGGCTGGAGAAAGACCTGCAGTCCACCATTGGGCCAGTTGCTATAGTGACACAGCCTTGTCATTTTCTCCTCCTGGGAAAGAATTGCCAGGAGACGCAAACAGGGGAAGGGGCCCCGCGTGACTCACTTTGACATGCATGCTTGGTGGTCTGCGTCCATCACGGTGACAGCAGGCTTGCTTTCTTCCGCGGCCGAGGCTGCCCGTGGGGGCTGCATGCTTGGTAATGAGTTGACTTGTGTGGTGAGGAGCTCGATTCGGATCTGAGGAAGCCCCTCTGGGTGTGGCTTAAAGAGTTGGTGTAGGTTGTTTTCCCCGTAGCCTATTGGGAATAGAGAGGTCTGTCTGCCTCGGTAGGTTCTTGCCTGGATGTGGAATGGGACCTCTTGACCCAACTAGAGCTGGTTGAGGGTGTTCTGTGCCCGCCACTGAGGTGTGATCTTTCCCCCTGGCATTTAGGACAGAACAGCAGCCAGGCAGAGAAGCAAATGGTGGCCTGGTGCCGTGTCCTACGCCACCTAATCCCTGACTCCATCTTTGTGTGAGGTACTGAAATCAAAGCAAAGGACACTGCGCACCAGCCTAGATGCCACGCGCCCTATTCAGTAAATCCCATCAACATGGAGTTGTCCCTTCCAGCTAAACGTCATGCCTTCAGCTGCAGCGATGAGAAGAAATTACAAACGACTTTGGAATTGTTTTTGATCCATTAGAATCCTAACCGAGCAGGCACTCTGGTGTTGCATTTTCTTTATAAATACAATTCAGTGCATATTTAGGAGCAATTAGAATATGCTACTTTCCTGCTGTTCAGATTTTGTTCTGGAGTTCGAGAAGAGGTAAAATGGAAAATACTGGGGGCTTAATGAAGTGATGCCACTTGGAAGTTTATTTCTCATCTTTTTTTTTTTTTTTAATTCTTACTGTGTTTTTATTTGATGAATTTGGGGCACAAAAAGATGGGTTGTTTGTTTCTGCCGGCTGCATAAATATAAATGATCTGACTTCGGGATTTCTTTTAGCCGACATCCTTGCCCTAGGATCAGTCAGGAGGAGGCAGGTTTGCCCCATGAAGGATTTTCGCAGGCAGGGATGCCTGAGGGAGGGGACTTCCCAGCTGGTCCACTCTAGACAGTGCCCTGGAGAGCAGCACTGACTCCTGTCAGGGAATCCTGGCGGTGCCCCACTGTCGCCTCCCCACACCCCACCCCTGCTCTTCCACTGATATAGAACCAGAAGGGGGGTCTGCACTGTTCCACGGTCCACACTGGTGTCACACTCCCACCTGCACTCATTCTGCTGGACTTCCCTGAGGCCAGAGGACACTTGAACCCGAGAAGGGGGCTCTGCTCTGTGGCTCTGTTTTCTGCCCCCAGCTAAGTGTTGCCCCAGAGTTCTGAGCTCAGGATCTGCCATGCGACATGCTTGGAATGAAATACGTAGATCAACTTTTGTGGCATGAAGTATTTTCAGGTGACTTTTATGGGCGTAATTATGGGAAAATGTTATGATAATGTGGCACTAGGAAAGGGAAGAAAAGCAAAACATTAAAATCCCCATTTCTTTATATAGCATCGCATCTGCGCCAGTGTAGAAGGGCTCATTTTTGCATTAAAATGTGGCGCTCTGGAGTTAATGACCTCTGCAGATTGCCACCTGTCGCCCAGGGCACTGTCAGTGACGGTCCAGCCCCAGCGTTCAGGGAGGAGATGGACAAGGAGGGCCGGGATCTGATCAGGTGGCTGGAGTGAGCACTGGGGTGTGGAGAGCCCCGTAGATTGATGACTGTTTATTTGGGAAAGTGTCATGGAGGCTGTCTCAGGGGCCCGTAGAGTCTGATTCGTCCCTTTTTTTTTTTTTTTTTTTTTTTTCCCACAGAAATGGACTAACATGTCCTTTATAGTCATATATATTGTTT
>NW_016107644.1:1508332-1535973 GCF_001604975.1 Cebus imitator
TTTTTTTTTGAGACAGAGTCTCACTCTGTCTCCCAGGCTGGAGTGCAGTGGCACTATCTCGGCTCCTCCACCTCCGGGGTTCAAGTGATTCTCCTGACTCAGCCTCCCAAGTAGCTGGGATTACAGGCACATGCCACTGTGCCCGGCTAATTTTTGTATTTTTGGTAGAGACGGGGTTTCACCATGTTGGCCAGGCTGGTCTCGAACTCCTGACCTTGTGATCCGCCTGCCTCGGTCTCCCTAAAGTGCTGGGATTACAGGCATGAGCCACCGCGCCCGGCCTGGTGCGTCCCTTCTTAAATGCCGCCTTGCATGTGGTCCTGGGGCTTCCCCGTGGACAAGGGCCTCCTGAGCTGCCGCAGGGTCGGTGGTTTCTGTGGAGGCCCTGGGCGGGCCTAGAGGCCGGGGCCGCCCACGGAGCCCAGGAACAGCAGCTCCAGCCGCGGCCTGCTCCTCCCTTCTGGACTTCTCCGCCCGGAAATGCGCTGAGACAAGCGGCACAAGCCGCCTCGGTGCTGGGCTTTCCGGAAAGCCGCCCAGCAGCTGGCAGCAGATACGGGCAACTATTCTCATCTCTCCTTCACCCCAGCGAATGGGTAGAGGGCTCCCCGAGGCTTTGTAGCGTTTACTTATTTATTAAAATGGCTGGCAGGAATCGGGTGTGGATTACTTTTATCTCCAACTAGGCGAGTGGGACTCTCTGGAATCCCCTGGTCCTGGCTCCAGGGAGGCCGAGTTCCAGCTTTGTATGCCAGCGGCGTCCTGCAGGACAGCGGGTCTGGGCCCGGTGGGGTGGCAGCCTGGCAGAGAGTATCCCTGGAAGAGGCCTCCCTGTCCCTTGGCATGTCACCCGCCATGGGGTGAGCCTCTGCTGTGGCGGGGCCTGGCTCTGCAGGTCTCCTTCCAGGCCTGCTTGAAGGAGGCAGGTGTGGCAGAGCCGGCTGCAGGCTTGTGGGTGATGCTGGAGACGTGGCTTCCAGAGTATTCATTTAATTAATCTTGGGAGAGTTCCAACCATGCGCCAGGCCCTAGAGGCAGAGATGGTCTCTCTCTTGGAGGTGGCATTCCAGAAGGGAGGGGACAGTCAGTTGGCACAAAGCAAAGGCAGAGGACGATGGGGAGCAGCCTGGCCTGGGCCCTGTATTCTGTTGGGATCCTCGCGCTGCCCTTCCGTGGTCCAACCCAGCCGCCACCTCAGAATGTCAGGGACCTCCCAGAGGCGGTGAGAGGCAGCCCTAGGACTAGCCTGGATCTGCTTTCCACCCAGGGAGCCTCCTCCGTCCCTGTTCCCCTTCCCTGGGTTCCCTGTGCCCCGGCCCTGCACCCAGCCTGCAGGTCCATTCCTTGTCCCAAAGACGTCTTGCCTGTCCTCTCTCTGTCTGGGCCGCTGTCACCTGAGACCTCACACCTGCTCTCCCTCTGAACGTATCAGAGTCATGCTCAGTGGCTTCTTGACCCCCAGGCCCCTGCCCTGAACCACGGCTTCCCTAAGAAGGACCCACTGCCTTTGCCCCTCCTCCCCAGCTCCCACCCTCTCCCCTGGCCCAGCACACTCCAGGGGCCCAAAGCTGAGCTCCCCCCTGCCCAGGTGGGAGTCTCTGTCCCTCTGTCCAGCCTTGGAGTCCAATCCTGAGAGCAGCCTGTAGCCTACAGGGCCTTCTAGAAGCTTCCCTGGAAGCTGGTGTGTCTTCATTCCTCTCCCACATCCTCCGGGTGGGACATAGGTGCTCTGCACTCCCACCGCCCGTGAAGGCCCGGCTACTCCCTGAGCGCTGTGCATGTAGGAAGGTGTGAGTAGGCTGGAAAGCTCGCACCTCGTGTGTTAGAGGATCCCCTGCTCAACGAGGCGTCCCCCCAGCATGCGGACCCGTCCGCTCTCCAGTGCTGTCCGTGGGCGTGTGGGGGCCGCTGTCGGGGTCACTTTCTGCCTTGTCTTGGGCTCGCAGCTTGGGGCATGGCTGATGGCCTCGGGCACTGAGTGGCAGGCTCTCTGGGCAAACGCTCCTTGCTCACACCCGCTGGGCAGTGGGCTGGACGTGAGGCAGCCACAGGGAACCTCCCAACCCTCAGTGAGCCGATGTTCCAGACGTCACAGGGATGAGGAAACCCGTCTACACAATGACGTCAGCCCCGCAGGCCGAGGGGCCAGGGGAGCTGGGGATGCATGGCCAGCTGTGGGGGCAGAGGAGAGCCCACTTGTGGTAGGCGATGTCTTCTGACGTCACCCACCCCACCCAGAGCTGGGCACAGAGGGGTCCAGCTCCACCCCTGCCGGGGCTGCTGCTTGCTTGGGGCACTGCGTGGTCCTGGTTTGCGGGTGCACTGCAGGGAGGGTCGTGAAGGGCAGGCAGGGTGGTCCAGCCATCAGGGTCCCTGTGCCACCTAAAGGCCCATGCAGGAATCAGTCGCCCACAGCGTCTTCATGCTCAGTCCAGAATCTCCGAATGAATAAAGGAAAGAAAATCAGAGAAAGCAACACCACTAACACGGCACCATGCCGCTGCGATTTCATTTCGCCCTTTAGAAAGAGCCTGGCGCCCCCTCACCTCCCAGCCAGCGGGGAGGGCGGCTGGACTGGAGGCCCCTCCTTATGGGGAGTGCTGGGGTCTACACAGGCACTGCAGGCGCCTGACTCTGGGTCTGGGCTTCTCCGGGTGTCAGCTCCGCTCCTCACGGGACTGGGGTCCCCAGCAGTGGCCCGTTCATGGAGATCGGCCCTGTCAGTGGTGTTCCAGGCGTTTGGGCCAACCTTGCTCCAGGTGGAGGGAGGCAGCAGGGAGGAGAAGGGGTCTGAGGAAGCTCAGCCCCGTCCGCTGCGCTGTGGCGGTCCCTCCCTCCTGTGACTGCTTCTCTCTGCAGAGACGGCAGGTGCAGCCCCTCCCAGAGTGGCGGAGCTGCTGGAAGGGCTGTCAGCCGGGAGGGAGGTCTCTGCACCTTTCCACACACCTCTGTTTCCAGAGCTCGGAACCAGCACAGGGACCACGAGTTGCTTGCAGTCTCTTCTCTGTCTTAATTTCTCTGCATCTCACATGTAGCCGTGCCGCCGATGGTGGTGAAGCCATTTGGAGGCAATCAAACCCTCCCACACCGACGGCAGCGCCATCTTCACGCTGGCTTCATTGCCTTTCCAGGAGGTGGCTGGGACCCCAGGTGTGATCTTGGAGTTTTCTGTGGTGTCTAGAGCCCGCAGTCTCTAAGCGGATTTCTCCCCAGGAAGTTCAGCTCTGCTGACGGGACCCTTGACTGCCTGGAGTTTGTTTTATGTCCGTCTCCGGGAAGCTGGAGCTTGTCTGTGCCTCCCCCAGGCCAGCACCAAGGTGCCCTTCTGTTCCAGCCGGCTCCCCTGACCCTGCTCCCTGGTTCCTTGTCCCTGGCTGGAGGCTCCATAGGCCCCTCCACAGGGAGGTGGCGTGGGGGTCAGCCAGCACGTGCTGGGAGAGCATTCAGCTCCACTAAGCCCTGTGTGCTACCTCCAGACTGCCAGGTTGTTCTTGTCCTGTGGGCAACCTCCTGCCCGGGGTGACGTCCATCACCTCCAACCCTTGTTGCTGAGTCAGGATTTTCCTGTTCCCAGGGCCATCTCCCTCCCCTCTTTTGAGGTCTGCAGGGCAGAGCTTCCCTCCCGGGTCCGCGTGTCATGCGTGTGGTGGGCAGGGCAGGGGCATGGAGCGTGCTCCCGTTATGTGGCGCAAATGTGCGTTCCGGTGTGTCAGACATCACTAGCAGCACACACACGCCCCAGAGCCTGCCTGCAGCCCCAGGTCTGCTCGGCTGGAGCCGCACAGACGCCGTGCGTCTTAACCCAAAGCCACCTTCTGTGCCCTTCAAATTCAGCAGTTCCCAGAGACCCTTTGCTTGGTAAGATGAAGGGAGGTTGAGGCTTTTCCTCTTTGGACCTCGGTTTTCCAGCCTGAAATTGATGGTGCTCATTGCTTTCCAGCCCCCGATTTTAGGCTGATAAAGGCGGAGCTGTGGCAGCCGGCGTGCACAGTTCTGTATCAGCCATCCCAGCCTCAGACTCCCAGGCCCCACCGTGCGACGGCAGGCCCCCCGGGCCCTGACCCTTCTCCCCTGTCCCTGACGAACACCAGCTGAAAGTGACGCCTGTTTGCTTTTTGCTTTGGCTTCACAGCCTGTGGGACCGATGGGATCTTGCCTGTGGTTCACACAATGAAGTTGAAACATTACTCGACAAACACCTCTAGTGTGTTTTCAAACAGGGGACGGGTCACTTGGGCCACTGTGGCACAGAGTGAGCACACAGTGCGTGCCGGCCTCCTTGGGGTGAGCAGCCCCGATGCTGTCAGGAGGGAGGGGCGGGCTGTGCTGGAGAGTAAACCCTGTGAAAACATGCACACTTAGCAGGCCTGACTCGCGCCTCCCGTGACGACCGGGCTAATTGGGAAGTGAGTCACCGGTATCTAGCTCGTAGTGGCACTGGGGGACTGGCTGACATCGAACTGTGTCCCAGAACTCCGCCTGCCACTGCCGCCTCGGGCTCCTGGGTGCACAGACGGGGCTGGGGGACTCATGAGGTGGGGGCGGCCTGGGGCTTGGTTCAGTGCTGTTTGCCATGGAGGGAGCTAATGGGAGGAGCTGGGGCATGCTTGGGGCCCTGTCAGGGGCACATCTTCCAAGGTCAGCCTCAAGGTCACCTTTCACTGACTGCCCCAGGCCCCTTCCCTGGGCACTGCCCCTCTGCCCCTGTCACCTCCAGACCAGCCAGTCAGGCATTCCAGGGCTTCCGGCCCTGCCTCCCTTGTTACCCCCTCCCATCCCCCCGACACCAGACATTCTGAGCCACTGACTGTCTCGAGCTGTGAGTGGCTCTGCCTCCACCCTGGTGAGCCCCTCCCTGCCTGCTGCCATAGGACTGGCTCATGTTCCAAATCCCTGAGGAGCTGTGGCCTGAATGCATGGACTGATCAGAGTGGGGCCTTCTGTCCTGGGCACCGTGCACCTGGGGTCAGCCCCTGGGGTCTGCCGTGTGCCCGGGCCTGGCTCCCCAACCTGCTCTGAGCAAACCCAAGGCCCATGCGCCTTTCAGTTTCTGGTGCATTTTCCCATCCTCACATCTGGGCGTTCTCTCCTGGAGACAGGCCCCAGTACCTGGGTGGTGCTCTGCAAAGTCCGACGGCGTGAACTCGGTGGCTGCCTCTGCTTGTCTCCTGGATGCCCTACTGGTCCTGGCTCACCTCTCCAGGGGAAGGGGCACTCGGGGGTACCCAGGGAGAGGTAGAGGAGGGATGAGGATGCAGTGGGAAGGGCTTGGAAGGCTGAGCTGTGCCGACATTCCAGGCCTCACAGGCCCCAGGGAATCTGATGGGATGCAGTGATGGGAACTGGGGCCGAGGCACAGTGCAGGAGTGTACAGGCACCTCCTTTCCCCTCCCCGGGGGCCTCAGGGGAGTGCGGAGTGAGGGCTGAGCCAGGCTCATGAGTGTGGCCGCTCTTCTCAGCCGCTCTCTGTGCTCTGGAGGGTCTGCCTGTCCCTGCTACACCCAGACCCGCAGCCCAGCACCCAGGCTTACTGACAGCCCCGGAAACAACGGGAAGAATGGGGGAGCTGCTGGGATGGGGCGTGCGTCACTTGAGGGCACCGTGGCTGTTCCGCCCCACGCAACTGCCTTGTCTTCAGGTTTGAACTTAGAGATGGAGGGGCCAGTTAATGTGTCAGTGTGGGTTTTCCCAGTGTCACTGCTGCCAGCCTGTGGCCCAGCTGCCGTCTCTACCATGACCGTTTTCACCTCATGTTTAGAAAAATCGATACCAGTTTTACGACAATGAACATCTCAGAATTTACTTATTTATTGTTAAAACTCCACTGGATAACAAGAGGCCTGACGAGCCTCCCTGACCTGACTGACCTGCAAACACATCTGCCCGGAGCTTTGTTAAGGCCGATAAATGCAGAATGAGATTGCACTGGGAGAGAGCTAGTTTGTTGTCACTTCAGTGTCTGTGTGTGTTTGGTTTTATTACACGTTGCTTGCCGTGGGCCGATGCCTTGGTGTTGCATTTCTGGGGAAGCTGAGCCTTCCAGGAGGGCTTTTCTGTTAGGGCTTTGCAACGGGTACAGCGGTAATGGCTCCGAAACTCCTAAATGCTGCTCAGACTCCAGAGTGGCCCCTCTTTGGATTTTCTTTTTTTTTTGAGATGGCACCTTGCTCTGTCTCCCAGGCTGGAGTGCAGTGGTGTGATCTCGGCTCACTGCAACATTCGCCTCCTGGGATCCAGTGATTCTCCTGCCTCAGCCTCCCCAGTAGCTGAGGTTATAGGCGCCTGCCACCACGCCTGGCTAATCTTTGCATTTTTAATAGAGACGGGGTTTTGCCATGTTGGCCAGGCTGGTCTCAAACTCCTGACCTCAGGTGATCCCCCAGCCTCGGCCTCCCAAAGTGCCGGGATTAAGAGTGGCACCCAGCTAAGAGTGGCCTCTATTCTGAAAAGACACTTTTGCTGTGTTTCTAGATCACTTCTGTAGCATTGCGTTCCCTGAGAGCACATCCCGGAATGTAGCTGAATACCATCATGGGTTGTGTAGGACTCTTGTTTATGTTCATTAATTGTGCTCATTTCTGCTTCTTGGCTGCTGCCCTGCAGAGGTGGGAGGATGCGGGTCCCAAAGCCACGTGGGACCTTCCCGTGCTCTTCCGTGCAGTCATCCGTGAGTCTTGTTGGCTCATTTTCGGGTTTCTGTGGCTGTGTCAGGAGGCAGCGGGCGACCCCTCTGTGCTGCACCGTTGAGGGCTGTCCCATCACCAGGCCTCTGCCACGTCTGCAAGCTGGGGCAGGCAGGGGCTTCCAGAGAGAAGAGTTCTAGACTCCTTGGGAAGGACCTCGGGAGCACAGGTGGGATGTGTGCATTTGCTGAACACGTGAGTTGTGAAAACTCGGTCTGGTGCCTGGTGTGTGGGAAGCCCCTGACCCATGGGCCCCTGAGGGCAGGTACGTCTGCCCTGGTGTTCGTCTTGCCTTATGCCAAGCCCATCATGGGCAGCCCTTGCCAGAGCAGATGTGAACTCCTAGCTTGGGAAGGTGTCAGAACCCACAGCCTAGAGACAGGGGCTCCCCACACGGAGGAAACGGGAAAACGTGTCACCAGAAGTGCCCGGGACAGTGGGAGCTGGTAGCCAAGGGCTTCCCAGTCTGCCCTCTGTTTCCAGCCACGGGCTGCCGTCCAGGTACAAACTGAGTCTTCAGAAAGACTGCGCTTTAATCAGAATTAGTGTTTCATTGATGAAAAGAGGCATGCATTTGCAGAAGGTGCTCATGCTTTGATCTACTTTGCTTCCATCATTTTGAGGTTCTCAGATGAAAAAGAAAGTGTTTTTGAACATGAAAGAATGTCTAAAAGCCCCAAGTGCCCCTGTCCCCATGGTGATGTTGGATGACGCTCACGCCCCCATCAGCTCCTCAGACGTCAGATGGCTTTTGTCTGTCACACTCTGGGAAGTAGCCCATCCCGACGACGCACTGGCACCATGGGACCCGGAGTGTGTGGGGTGCCGAGCGCGCTTAGGGCTGTCACCCAGGGCCACGCACTCACTCTCAGACGGGCTCCGTCAGCCAGGTGGGACCTGCTCTCTGCATCACGCCTCACCCAGGTTGGACCCTGGAACTCAGCACCCACCTGCTGACTCTTCATTTTTGGCACCAGCGGTGGAGCGGGCACTTCTGAGAGGCAACCAAGTGAGATTTGGGTCCACTAAGCTTTGAGGGGTGTGCGTTGGACTGGAAGCCATCCAGGAGACAGGCTGGCAGAGTGGGCCAGGCCACCTTATCTTACGGCTCAGAGATCACCCAGGGCAGTGTTTTCCCAGCACTTTACCTTAGGTGCCTGTGTTTTCATGAACTTGCGATCATTCTGTTCAGCACACATTCGTTCTTAATCCAGCTGTGCTGAGGAAGCCCTCCCCATGCGGGCTGCCCTGCGGCAGAAAGGCTTCTGGGGTCTGGGCAGGGGGAAGCAGGTCTTGGAGGGGGAGTTCCCCGGGCTGGGTGGCAGACACCGTCACCTGAAGGAGTCCAATCGCATTCTTTTCCTCCTGGGCAGTTGGGCTGGTGAGGGCATGAGTCTGGGTGCCTTGCTGGGTGGCGTCTCCCGCGTGCTGGTCGGGCTGGCTCAGCTTTATTGTTTGGGGGGAAGGACACAGCGCTGCACAGACTCCCGGGGTGTGCTGAGGCCTGGAGGGGGAACCCCTGCTTGGGGCTAACTACCCCACTGCCAGCTCTGGCAGGACAGGGAAGGCATGGGGGGTGCTCAGCAGAAAGTGTGTACAGGTTGTTCTAGGAGCTCATCAGTGCAGGTGGCTTTTCCCAGTATCCTGGGACGACTCCCCGAATCCCAGAGACCTGGCTGCTCTTTCGGTGTGATCGGTGTGGCCTCAGAGAAGAAAACCTTTTTCCACCCAGGAACGTGGGGTTCAGAACCTTCCCGCAGGCTTGTGCTCCACGGGGGACGTGGGCGCCTCCGGAATCCTTTCTGTAGGGCCCGGCTCAGGGTTCAAGCGATTCTCCTGCCTCAGCCTCCTGAGTATCTGGGACTACAGATACTACAGATACCTGCCACCACACCCGGCTAATTTTTGTATTTTTAGTAGAGACAGGGTTTCACCATATTGGCCAGGCTGGTCTCGAACTCCTGACCTTGTGCACAGAGTACTGCAGCTTATTTCTCCTCTTCAGCTGTGTCCATTAGCCAGCGTCTTCCTAGCCTCCTCCCCTTCATAGCCTCTCATAACCAGAATTCTCCTCTCTGCTTCCATAAGCTCGATATTTTTTAGCTCTTACGTGTGAGTGAGAGCAGGAGGACTTTATCTTTCTGTACCTAACTTGTTTTACTTAAATAATGCCCTCCAGGGCCAGGCATGCAGCTGTGAATGACAGGGTTCCATTCTTCTTTCTGGCTGCATACTATTCCAGGCTGTGTGTGGCCCCTTTTCCTCACCCGTGTGTCTGCCGATGCACACTTAGGCTGACTCCGTGTCTGGCTCTTGTGACAGCGCTGCGGTAAACAGGAGGCTGTGGCTGTCCCTTTGATACGCTGTTTTCCTTTGGGTAAATACCCAGTAGTGGGATTGCTGGATGATGGGGTGGTGCTATTTTCAGTTTTTTGAGAAAGCTCCGTGCTGTTTTCCTCAGTGGCTGTGCTGATTTACATTCCTGCCAGCCGTGGATAAGGGTTCCCTTTTCTCTGAATCCTTGCCAGCATTTGCTTTTTTTGTTTGGTTTTTGTCTTCTTGGTAATCATTATTCTGACTGGGTGAGATGGTATCTCATTGTGGTTTTGATTTGCATTTCTCTGATGATTAGTGATGCTGAGCCTTTTAACACCCATTTAAACGGGTGTTAGAGGGGACGGACACCCTCTTCAGTAAGTGGTGCCGGAAAACTGGGTGTCCGCATGCAGAAGAATGAAACCGCAGCCCTGTCTCTCACATTCTAAGGAAAAAACACTCACAATGGATGAAAGACGTAAATGGAACACCCGAAACTAGGAAACTTTAGAAGGAAACGTACCTGAAACACTTCTGGACATTGGCCTGCACAGAGGTTTTATGGGGCAGACTTCAAAAGCACAGGCAAGAAAAACAGAAACAGACGACTGGGGTCACATCAAACTCAACAGCTTCTGCACAGCGAAGGAAACGGCCCGGCAGTGAAGAAACCCACCTGTGGAGCGGGGCTGCGGCAGGTCCTCCTCCACCGGACCAAGGTCCAGAACATGTTAACACAACGCACTCCACTCAACGGCAAAAAACACCCACATCGTCTCATGAAAAGTAGACGAAGGTATGAACAGATACTTCCTGGAAGATGTCCGGGTATTCCCCACTGCTCTTGCTGAGGGTCGGTGCTCTCTGTTTTGGAAAACATACTGGCTCTTGGTGGTTATAGCCAGAGAAGGAACTGCGAGGCAAACCTTCAAGAAACTTCAGGTTTCAGAGAAAAGAACAGGACGGATCTCCCGTGAGCCGCTTGTAGGGCAATGCTGTATTCTAGGGTGGGGGAACCCGGCTGTGTCGCTAAGCAGAGAGCAGCCCCTGTGAGACAGGGTTTGCAGGCCTCCTCCTCCAGGACGCTCCCCTGGCTTCCCTCCCCCATGCTCACTGTGCTCTGAGCGACCTGGCTTCAGGCAGATCAGGAAAGAGGTGGAGGTGGATGTGTATGGACTCTGAGGCCTGCGTTCCCGAGAATTCCCTGACCTTCCCAGGCAGGCAGCTGTGGGCATTGCAGGCATTTGATAGACTTCCTTCCAACACTCAAAATCAAGCGCTTGAGGACTTAAAGAAATAGGTGAGTTATTTGCAAAAGTCCATCTTTGGAGGATTTCTCACTCCTTCCTTGATGTGAGGAGGGAGGGGCTGGGCACCCCGTGTGTCCTCGCCGGCATGGACATTGCTGTCATCTTTCATAGGGACATGCGCATCTGGTGACTCCACGCAGTTTTAGGGTCAGCCAGGACATCATATGACCTGGAGCTGGTCTCTGCTGGGAAGTGGAAATGCAGAGACTCAGGAGGCAGGGGCGGCCCTGGAGGAGGCCGCTGGGCGTCCCGGGCCCCAGTCATACCCCTGCGGCTTCTGCTTCATGCGTGGACAGACCCTGGTTGCCACCTGCCAGCAGAGAAACCGACCAGCCTGGACTCCCACTGGAAAAGCCACCTTTGTGGGGGCTGGCATCTTTTGTCTCCTGCTCCTTGGCAAACTGGGTCAGGTGGCTGATGTTTCCTGGAGCTTCCTCCTCCTCCTCCTCCTCCTCCTCCTCGATGTCTCCTAGGGCTGTGCGTCTGCAGGGAGAGGCGTGACGTGGCTCCCAGGGGGAGGGGAGGCTGCTTCTAAGGACAGGAGCTCATTCCTGTTGGAAAGCATCCTTCAGTCAGCTCCACACCACAGGCCTGCAGGAAGGCAGTTCTCAATTTGCGTTTCATGAAAGACACTCGCTGAGGCCAAGACCAAATTCTGTGCTTTTTCCAACAGACAGGGGCGTCTGCTGGGCAAAGCCCCTTTAATTCTGCCAGGCCCAACCCCTGAGCTCCCAGAAAGTCATTCTCCCTTCTCAGGGTTGTCACCCGGCCCAGCACCCACAGGTCCTGAGGCAGGCCTGTCTCTCCAGGTATCAGAAACGAATGTCACCTGTGGAGCCTCACAAGACTGTGCTGACAGTTTCTGTTCACCTGGGAGGGCCAGGGGTAACTGCTGAGAGGGGCCTCTGCCTGTGCCTGGCGCGCCCCCGGAAACCGAGGTTGATGTCTGGTCCTGGGCAGTCAGGTGGACTTCCCTACTCGGTTACAGATGCAGAACGGGGCTTGCTGTGGGGAGAGGAGCACTCACTACTCAATGTCGATAGGCTGAGGCTGGTGCCCGAGGTTGGAGCCCTGGGGCACAGAGCTGCAGGGAGGGCCACCAGGAGCTGACGGCTACAGCTCAGGTGGGGATTCGGGGCAAGTGGCAAGGAGCCCCCACCACCCTGATTCTGTGTGTGCCTGGCCTGGTGGACCAGGATGCAAGGTGACTGAGCCCCTGCTGGCTGCCTGGTGGGAGGAGGTGGAGGAGGTGCCCTGCCGAGTGTGGGGCGGCCCCTTCACGGCCTCTCCTGCAGAGAGGAAGGGATCCCCTTCTGCTCCTCCCAAGGAGAGGTGGCATTTTAAAGAGATTAACTGGCCTGAGCTGTGGCTGACACCTGCAGTCCCAGCAATTTGGGAGGCTAAGGCGGGTGGATCACTTGAGGTCAGGAGTTCGAGACCAGCCTGGCCAACATGGTGAAACCCCATCTCTACTACAAATACAAAAACAACTTTGGGAGGCTGAGGTGGGTGGATCACCAGGTCAGGAGTTCGAGACCAGCCTGGCCAACATGGTGAAACCCTGTTTCTACTCAAAATACAAAAATTAGCTGGGCATGGTGGCGCGCCCTGTCATCTCAGCTACTCAGGAGGCTGAGGCAGGAGACCTGCTTGAACCTGGGAAGTGGAGGTTGCGGTGAGTGAAGTTTGTGCCATTGCACTCCAGCCCGGAGACAGAGCGAGAAGCATCTCAAAAAGAAAGAGACTGACTGAAAACAAGAGGAAAGCAGCAACATCTGAAACACGGATGGTGCCAAAGCCTAGAACGCTTTGTGCTGGGGGAGCGGCCTTATACCTGTGGTCCGACACAGCCACTCCCTGGGGCGTTCCTCCCTGGCACGGGGCTGTGTACGTGTGGAGTGTTTCCTGGAGAGGGAAAGGGTTTGGGCCTCTCTGTAACCTTGAAGCCGTCAGCCCACCCTACACACCTGCAGGAAGTCCTCAGGCAGCATGGGTGAGATGAACTGGAAGCTGCAAGTCTCAGCAGAAAGGCAGCAGCAGGTCCTGGAGCAGCGCCGCCTCCTTCAGCCTGGTTTTCCTGTCATGCTGAAGCGTTTTGTTACAGGCTGTTTTGCTTCGAGTCGCAGTTGCCAAGACCCCCAGTCACGTTAAGTGAGGACTCACCGTATGCGCCTTGTTAGTGCCGTTTTCCTTCCTCTCGCTCAGAGGGTGGCCCTGGGAGCCCCCGTAGAACGACAACCTGGTGATTATTGGGTGCCACCCCATGCCGGCTTCTCCCTGCAGTGTGGCCAGACCCATTTCAGGCTCCAGGACCCGGACACTTCCCAAGGCTGAGGTCAGCCCAGGGCTCTGAGCGGGACATGGCTGAGCGAAGCTGAGCAGCTGGCCCGTGTGCCCCGGAGCCCGCGTCTGCCCTGTGGCTCTGACAGGGCCCGGGCCTTGGGCAGTCTGCAGGAGGAGGAGCCATGCCTTGCTCTCCCGGGTGTCTGCCCACGCTCACAGGACCGGTCCCCAGGGCTGAAGCCAGCAGCCCTGTCAGGCGCTGCGGGGGCCAAAGAGGGGTGCTTGGCCTGATGTCCTCAGCTTGGATGAGGGGACTCAGCTACCCAGCAGGGCAGGAGGGAAGGGGGCGACCCAGCCCTCAGAAGACCCCTCCTGCCCTTCCGTTTCCTGTCCCTTCCCTCTGAGATCTCAGCCTCCAGTGGGAAGGCTCCGCAGGTCTCTCGGGGGTGCAGACTCCCCATATTGGGGCTGAGACCTTCGAGGCTCTGAGAAAGAAGCTTGGCGCCTGGATGGAGGTCAAGGCTGGAGGTCAAGGCTAGTGTCAGGGACCTTGGCTGCACCCCAGGCCGGGCCGAGGAGCTGCCGCTGCACCGCTGAGCAGGCTCCGGAGGAAATGAATGCATGCTTCTCGGAAATTCCAGATTAGGAAATTTCCATCTCAATTAATGTAAAATAAGTTAAGGTGGTAGGCACTGGAAAATTAAATGACACCTTCTTGGCATCTCACGTTGGCGCAACGGCCAACTGATTATTTTTATATTACAATCCCCAGGAATTGTCAAATCGATTAATAAATTCATTGAAAACCCGTTCCTTCTTCATAGATTTAATTTTGGTAGTCAGGGAGTAACTTTGCCGTGACCTTTGAGTCTCAGCTCTCTGTCTTACAGTCAACATGGGGTTAATTGAGGTGGCCTTGGCTCCTGTCCCTGCAGGACCTCAGCCACCTCTCCAGCAGCATGGTTTTCAGTGTACCAAGGAAACAGGGAACCACCCCGAAGATCCTGCCCGGGGATGGCTTATAAGCCGGGCAGCGTGGAGAGCCTGGAGGTCAGTCCCCAACCCATGCCAGCCAGGTGACTTGTCCCAGTGGAGACCCACTGTCCTAGACTACTGGGAACTGCTGAAAATTGAGTGCAAAATATAGCTGTGAGCTTCCTGGCAGAAAAGACAAAAAGGGAAAATCCACTGGTCATGTGACCTTCCTGCTCTACTATGTCTGGCAGCGTCTTGGATTGTTGAAGTGGCACTAATGGGACTGTCACTCTAGGCTGACATTGGGGTGGCGCTCCCACAAATCATCTCTAATCTCCAAACCATATCAGGTAAGCGCTGCCATCTCCGTTTTTGGGGTGAAAACATGAATGTCCAAAGTTGGACTTGCCATGGATCTCCCAGCCAGCAAGTGGCTGAACCTCACTGAGGAATCATTCTGTGGACAGGAGCAGAGACTCAGATCAGCAGGTGCAGAGCTGGCAAATGCTGGAGCCCAGCGCTTGGACAGGCGGCGTCCCCTCAGCAGTGGGCTTCTGAATGCAGGCGGGTCACCCTGACCGCAGCTCCCTGTCTGCCGTCCTGCCTGACCCCTGCAGGGGACCTTTCTCCTGGGTCACCTTCATTGGCCCCTCTCCTTCAGCGCCTTGACTTCAGACCACAGGGACCTCAACTCTTCCATCCGCCCTGGTCTCCTTCCCCTCCCACAGTTCCTCTGCTGCCTTCCCACCTGCTCATCTGTTCTCCCTTGGGTCCTCCTTTCCTCGGGGACCTCTCTTTTCCAGGGGACCCCTGACCTTCTAGTTGCCCAATTCCAAGGGCACCTCTGAGGCCTCATTGCCGGCTCCAGGCGGGACAGGGAGTGTGGAGGGCATGCAGAGGAAGTGGCGGTGCAGGGACTTGGGCCCAGTGGGCACAGCTGCTGAAGACACATCTCAGAACAGGAACTGGCATTTGCCAGGAGGCGGGGGTCTGTGGGCTCCTCCTCTCAAAGCCCACCGCTGGGCTCCCCCAGGGGTCTCCATCAGTCTCCGTGGGCAGTGTCCTTCCTGCAGATGGGCTGAACTCAGAGACCCCCACCCTAATCAGGGAAAAGCAACCCAGGCAGCCACCCTACCCGTCCCAGCCTCACTCCCTGCGCCCCGCCTTCACCGCCGCTCAGCACCCTGCGGCCTTGACCTTACCCAGCGGCAGGTTGAGGAGAAACAGACTTGGTGAAATAAGGCCTCCACGCCGCTTTCTGATTGGCTCGGCAACCCGCTTGCCATTAACTTTATGGCGCGCTACCCAAGGACTAATTAAACCAGATGGCGGCGAAACCTGCGTGGAGGCACCGAGACATTTTTACATTTAAGTTGATCAAAATTAGGTGGAACGGCATATGCTCGTGGAGATTAGGAGTTTTTTAACTACATATTAACGGCTTTTCTTAATGCTCTTCCTGGTGATCTCAGCGCAATCCACCCGCTTTGTGCCATTTAATTCCTGCGAACCCCATTCCCCGTCACCGCGACCTCGGGGCCGCGTGGTTTTGGTGTAATTTAAGGGAGTGGAATATTCAGTGCAGACATCGTCACCATCGTCTGTGACATTCGCTGCTGAACGAAATGGGGGCCTGCCACCCACTCTCGGCAGGATCTGTGGGCCTCTTCCTTGTTGGAGCCCGGGAACGCCTTGGAGAAGGCCACTGTCACAGGAAGGTGAGCCCCGCTCTGAGCATTGCAGGGGGAAGCCAGGTTGCACAGGCCGCCTCTCCTGGCCCCCGCTTAGCGTCCCCTGTGTCTGGGCTCGGGGAATGTGGTTCAGGACAGGGGTGGCCCTTCATGGAATCCCCCCAAATTTAGATGGAGGAGGAGGCGGCCAGCGCCTTCCGGGAGGTTGGTGGCTGCAGCCCCTGCCAGAGCGGCGTTGACCTACCTCCGGGCCAGTGCGTGTGGCCTCACAGCCGTGCCAGGCAGTGCGTGGTGGGGCCTCTGGGAATGTGCACAGCCCCGTCCGGGGCCTGCTGTCAGAGGGCTCGGGCTGCCCTCACAGGCTTTCAAACGTCTTATGTATTTATTTTTTGCTTAGTGAAATTCGCATAACAGAATTAACCCTGTTCAAGATTGCATTCTGCTGGCATTTAGTGCCACCCCCATGCTGTCCAGCCCTACTGCAGCTGAGTTGTCATTTCTGTCACCCCAGAAAAAGTCCCTCCTGTGGCAGCCATTCCCCTGCCATGGAAGCTGTGGCTCTCACAGACCTTCAGAAGCAAAGCCTGCAGAGTCCTCTCCAGACTGGGCACTCGGACGTCCTCTTGAGGTCCTCTATCTCCTGCCCCCAGCAGGGAAGCCAGGGCAACTGCTACAGGGTCCAGTAGGGACCAGCTCCAGCCCAGCCTGTGCCAGCATGTGCTCTGCACGACCTGTCCTCCCCAGGTCCCAGGTCCCGGATCCCTGACTTCAGAGGGTCCTGGCCACCCAGGGCGGCTGGGAGGTACATGATGGGAAGCAGCCCTGAGACCCCCCCCACCTCCTCTTGGGACGTGCCCATGCCCTGCCTCTGTCGTCCCTCCTCAGCTGCCCAAGGGCTGACTGCCGTGAGCACAGGGTCCCAGGAGCAAACTGCAACCTGGCCCTGGGCCTTGGAGCCCCCTGCTGCTCTCCGCCGAGGATGCTGGGCTGCTCTGTCCTGCACACAGACATCTGGGTTCTGACGGCCCGCTGGGCCCTGGGCCACCAGAGGCCTTGAATTGCATCCTGGTGGGAGTCAGCCCCTCATGTGGGGCACGCACAGACCCTGGACTGGGCCAGGGCTGCCCCGTCCTGCTGCTGGGACGCTGGGATCCCCTCATCTAGCAGTCGTGGTGAGGCTAGCCTGTGTGCTTCCCAGGGCCGGCCCTGCCCCGCCGCCTCCTCCCTTTCCCCTGGCCCTTCTGTGGGTTGCTCCTCCCCCGCCCTCTCTGGGCAGGCACAGTGGGTGGGGGTGAGGTTCTGGCAAAGCCCGCTCTGTTTTCCAGCCCAGTGGCGCTCACATGTGACGCTGCGGGGGCAGCATCATGAAAAGCCCCTTTGTGTCTCCTCCCTGATTAAGAAATAGCAGCAGGCCCCAGGAACCCAGGCCCCACGTCCTCTCTGAACGCTGGCCATGGTCACAGGCGGCTGGGCGGGCAGGCCCAGCAGTGGACTTCAAGGAAGACTCCCCCAGGCCCACCAGGTGGCCCTGCCGCTTCCTGGGGGCTCCTCTCACATTGTCAGGCCACCCGGTAGGTCTGGGAGACCTTCTCCACCCTCAGGTTGCAGGAGCTGAGATGGTGCCCACAGGAGCCCACATGGGATCTGGGTATCTGGACCTGGCGTTTCAGACCTGATTCTCCCTCCTGTACTGTGGGGCCTCCCTGAGGCTCAGCCCTCCCCTCTGTGAAGTGGGGACAATAAGGCCCCCGGCCCCTAGAATCCGTGTGCAGAGAGCTAGGGGTGCTTCCAGGACTGTTCGAAGTGGTGCCTGTCCTCCGAAAACCACGGCAGGGGGATGTCTGAGAGGGTGACCTGAGTGCCCCTCGCCTCTGCCCCACCGGGAAGGTCCGTCTGTGTCTCCTCCATGTGGCTGCCCATGCCCACAGGAGAACGAGGGCTCTGGCCTCTTTTCCAGAACCTCAGCTTCTGAGGCAAAGACTCGGAAAGAACCCACAGTTCTCCAGTTCCTGTCACTAAGCGGGCCTTCCCCTCCAGCCTGGAAGGTCAACTCTCCAGAGCAGGGCTGCTCAGCAGGGAGGCCGACCGAGGGGAGCCCTGAGATCCCTGATGAGAACGGGGAGCCTGCAGAGGAAATGGGCCCCTACGGTCACCGTCACGCCCAGCGAGGCTCCAGCCCAGCTTCTGAGAGTGCTGTGTCCGGGGTCACCCTAGGATAGGCCAGCGCTGTCACCTCTTTGCCTGGCGACTCTTTACACCCATGGGGAAGAGAAGAACGATACTTTCACCCACCTGCAGGAGGGACAGACACAAGAGCCACCCCATCCCCCTTTCCCCCTAGGGTGACCAGGTGGCCAGCAGCCCCCAGCTCACCTGTCCCCCAGCTCACCTGTCCCTCAAGAGCTGTCGGCCACCCTGGAGGGAGGGCTGAAGTCTGATGTGAGGCCGGGAGGGTGCCCAGGGTCCCCACTGGCTGGGCTGGACCTCACCGAGTCAACAGCCTTCAGTGGGCTGAGCTATATCTTGGCCTGACCCCGGGCCAAGAGCTATAGGGTAGTTTAAATTTGAAAATTAACATGGAATCAAAAGAGACAGAGTAATTTTTCATTCTGCTTGAAAGGTTATTTGCTTTCTCAACTGATGCTTAGTGTACTGATACATGATGTCAAAAGGTAAATGATTTTAAACCAGATTCAATTTAAATTTCATTACATATTTGTAGGAGATAGAGGCTCCAAGAATCCCGCGTCTTCCCTTTGAGGACCTTTCACTTCTAATAACTCTGGTGCCTGACGCTCTAATCTGTTTATTACGCAATCGCCCAGTCGCAGGGGCCACGCTTCTCAGACTGAGAATCGGAGTGGCCGTGACACAGGCTGTGGTCTCCGGGCGGCCCTTCAGCCATCTTGCTGCCTCTGACCCTGGGTCTTCTCTGCCATCCCAGGCAGCACACATGTCCTTTTATGTCAATGGGGGCTGTCCTCCGTGAATGCAGACTTGGGGTGTGGGCCTTCTGTGGCTGCCAGGCCAGGGGAGGCGGGGGTGGTGGGAGGTGGGACAGGCGGGAGGCCTGGACGGGGACCAGAAGCAGCTCAGCCGGGCAGTGGCAGGAAAATGCATTCTTGGAGCCCTGGGCTCCTCATGGGCAGCTCGAGTGCTGTGAGGAGCGGAACGCTTCGGGGCCTCTCTGTCGGAGGGAGGTGAGCAGAGCAGGCTCCGTGCCTCCTGCCCGTCCCAGTCCTGGCTGTGCCTTGGACCAGTTACCCAGCCTCTCCGTGCCATGGAAACAGGGTAATGGCAGCACCACTCTGCTGAGCAGGAAAGTGTCCCCTCAAGATTCATGTCCCCTGGAACCTCAGAATGTGACTTTATTTGGAAATTGGGTTATTGCAGATTGAGTTAGTTAAGTTGAGGTCACACTGGAGTTGGGCGGATCCTGAATCCAATGCCCGGTGTCCTTAGAAGATGCAGAAACACACTGAGACCCAGAGGAAAATGCCCTGTGGAAACAGGTGGAGATGGGGGTGACGGGCTGCCAGCCACACTGGAAGCTGGAGACCACTCACTTCCCCTGGGGCTCCCAGAAGGAGCCCGTCCTGCCGGCACCTTGACCTTGGACTTCGGGTCCCCAGAACTGTGTGAAAATAATTGCCACTGCGTGAGGTGCCGTGTTTGTGGGAATTTGTTATGGCAGACACAGGACACTAACACACCACCCTCGGGGCAGGCACAGGGGTCCCAGGAACGAGCCGGGCCCAGGCCACACTGGGAATCTGTTGGCTGCATCCATCCTTCCATCCGTTCCACGGTACATGGGCTCACCCCAAAGGCCTGGAGCCTGAGGCTGTTCCAACACCCACAGCTTACCTGTCGGCTGGTGAAGTGTCCGACTGCCATCTGATTTTGCGGGTGGGACAGCCTGTCAGAGGGAGTGTTTCTGGAGAGGCCCCTACACCCAGCAGTGCCACGTCGGGAAGGGAGAGCCAGAATGCCTGCCGTTGGGGACTTGAGATTAATTTGGTGGTGGTCCTAGACGGATGTGAGGCATTTGGAGAGAGAGCAGTTGGGCAGGGGCTTTGGGGCAGAGCTGGGGCAGCCTGACTTGGCCTCGTGTGCAGCAAGAGGGGTCATAGAGCGCCCAGACTAGTGCAAAGGGGCGGAGAGCCTGCTGGGCCCAGGGGAACGGGCAGCCTTCCCTTATGTTGCCAGAAACTGCTTCCACGTCCTCTCGTCTTGTTTAGGGGCCGCTGTCCTGCAGACCCTGGGCTTCAGCACATTCCTCAGGCCAGGGCCAGGGGGTCCCAGAGTGGGATGAGAGGCCATGATCTACCCAGGGGAGGACCAGTCCCCATCAGAAGCAGCCAATCTCTGGAAGAGCCCAGGTGGCTGAGTTCTGCCCATGTTCAAAAAGCTGTCACTTCGTAGGGGATGTGTGTGTGGGAGGTTGGAATTTTCTTTGGAAATTAATTGCCTGTTGAATTCTCCCCACCATGGCTGTTGTTGGGCAGGATCGGGGCATGTGGGGAGGCTGTGAAGTTACTGCCGTACCATCACTGCTGTGGCTTTATTTACCCAGTAGGACTTTGCTTTTAAATGCACATCTGGGCACTTTTAAAAAATAATGTCGGTGCATTCCAGGAGCCCCTCTCCCCGATTTGGGTTTGTTTCATTTTGCAACATCAAACAGTGAGGAACGGAAGGTTCCAGATCGCGGCCCAGGGACCCCTGGGGTTAAGTTGGCAGCCGCCCTCTTGCCAGGCAGGCGCTTGCTTCCTGTCCGACTTTTGCTCGGCTTTGCCCCCACCTCGCGCTCCCATTTCCTCTCCTTTCTGCAACGCTAATGATATTGTTTGTTCTCCCTGCCACACAGAAAAAGCACAAGATAATCACCCAGGCATTAGTCATCATTAAGCTGGTGATAAAACCAAAAAAATTCTAAAGTGCCCTTTCCAGGATGGGTGTCGTGCCTGCGATGAATGGTGTTTATTACGAATGCGGGTTTCAGGGATCCATCCAGCCAGCCGCAGGAGAGACGGCAGACGCGTGGCTGCAGACGGACCCCATCCTTTAGGTGTCAAAGGTAAATACGGAGGGAAGCTTCCTTCGCCGCCCGGAACTGCCCCGGTCCTTGCTGGACTTGTCATTAAAGCATCGTGCTCACCTCTGGTGCTGTCGGGCTCCTTAGCGGGGCTGTTGGCTCTCATCTGGCATCTATAACCTTGGAGTTGGCATCGGGGCCAGGATGAGCTTTGTGTGGGGGGTGCAGAGGACAGGAGATCTGGGGCTCCTGCCCACACCAGACTCGGGGTGGGGCTCGGGCCACAGGGAGGACTGAGGCCGAGCTCCCGGCCAGCCAGTGCCCACCCTCCAGATGCGGAGGGCAGGGTGGAGGGCTGGCTCTGGCGCACCACTTCCCTTGCGGCCATATTCCTTAGGAAACGTATTCCGAGAACACTTGTCTGCAAGTAATGGAACGCATGACCAGCACGGGCTTGAGCAGCCAGGACGTTTTATTGTTTAGGTTTTTTCCCATGAGAAAGCTAGAGGTGGGCAGCCCAAGGCTGGTGATTGCTGTCCAAGACTGGAACCTCCCCCCCACCCCCCTCTGTCCCCAGCATCCACTTGTGGTCTAAGTGGCAGAGCCTGTGGCAGTTCTGGGCCTTGTGTCTGCAGGTGGGAAGGGCAGCACCTGCCTCAGAAGCTCTGAACAGGTGCGAGGCTCCCGGAATGCCATCTGTGCCCATGGGCTGGGGAAGGGCCGGAGGAGGCCACCTCCCATCCACTGGCACCCGCAGCCCCCTGTCCACTGGCACCCGCAGCCCCAGGGCTTGGCTCCGTCCTGCGCCGTCTTAGAGTCTCCTTCTCTCAGTGGGTGGTGGGCGCCTGAGGGCAGGGGCTGTGACTCTACACTCTCACCTTCCACTTCCGGAAACCGAGGCTGTCTGGGGTGGGTCGGGGCCAGGCAAGGTTAGGCCCCCCCCACGAGAGGCAGCCTGAAGCCCTGCCCTGGCGCAGGATGAGTCCTCTCATCTGCCTGGGGGAGGCAGGCACAGGGCCTGAGTCCCTCATCCGCCCAGGGAGGAAGGACATGCCCTTCACAGCCCAGGCCACGGGAGAGACTCCCTGAGAATCCGTCTGCACTTGCCTTGGGTTTTGTGGCCACTCATGGAGGGTCACGTGGGCCTGTGGGTGGAAGTTCGGGGATCAACTGTAAGTCTGCCCAAGGAGCCTGCATGGCCCCGGGCTGGCCTATCCCTCGGCGACTCTGGCTGGGCGGCCTCCCAGCTCCAAGGTATCGTGGGTCTGCTGTCCGCCATGTCCCTGACCTGAGGGAACAGAGGGCGAGCCTGCTGAGCACAGGGCAAGACACTTCCAATGGGAGGCCAGGAATAGCCCGAAGGGGCTGTGGCCTCTGGTGCCCTCCGGGGAGGGGCTGTGTCAGCTCCTCCCCAGCGGGAGACCGAGAGCCCGAGGGTGGAGGATGGCCAGGTGGGGTGGGCAGCAGCCTGGGAGCGGCTGGGGCCAGGGTCAAGACATCCAGCTCATGGGTCTCCATCCCCTCCCCTGCGGCTCTCACCACAGAACCCTCCTGCGCCCTGCACGGAGCCCCTGCTGGAGGCAGCCCGGCTTGGTGGGTACTTCATGGTGCTTGGCTCCTGTGTTCACCGGCATTGCTGCAGGACAGGGCTGGTTGCCGGGGGGACTGGGGTGCTGGGGGCCGGGCTCCATCAGGGCCAGTTCCCCTTGCATGCCATCCAGGGGACCCCACGGGGAAGGACGAAGCCAGCCCCTGAGTCAGCAGATGCCCCTGGGCCCCTTTTTGGCCAGCCCCTGACATTCTGCTGGGATGGGGGTGACTCACTTATCTCCTGGCTCTGGGCTACTTGAGCAGAAAGGAGGCTTTGGATGGAAAACTTTGGGCCATCTCTGTTCCTGGAGGCCCCAGGCTGCCCCCAGCCCCTGGCTCTCCCTTCACCTGTGCTGGACTGGGTGCTGCGCCTGGGTCTGCTGCTGCCCAGTCAGCCCCGTGAGCTGACCCCAACTTAGGTCAGGGTTGCACAAGGGGAGACATCCTGGTGGACCAGGAAGGAGCCACGTCCAGGATCCCCCATTCCTGGGCAGCCCGGACTTAATACCAAGAGGCTTTAGTGGGAAGCCCAACCCCAGCAGCTGAAAATAGGCCAGGCAGACGCCAGGCCAGCCTGGGTGTGGACGCAGGGTCCTTCCTGCAGAGGGGAGGCGATGAGAAGTGTCCCCGGGTGCAGGCGGCTGGCGCTGGCCTTTGAAGGCACCACAGCTGCCCAGGCGAGGTGCCCACAGCTGCCACTGCACGTGGTCCCAGCGTGTTCTGTGGCTGGCCGGCCCGTGCTGCTCGTCAGAGGGTGGAAGCAGGGTGGGAAGATAGTGTGATGCCCGCCCCCATTTTTTGTTGCCACAGATCTTATTTTAGTCCATTATTGCTGGTTTTTTTGGGATTCCGTCTCCTCCCTCCCGTCGGGCCAGTTTTCCTTTGTGTAGCTAGCAGCCCACCGCTTCCGACGCTGACTTCAGGGCCTTCATCTCCAAGGGCCTTGGGATTGTCTCAAAAGCCTGTGTGGCTTTGACAGCGTGGGGGCTGGTGGGAGGCTCTGCCGGGCTGTGCCTTTGGCATCTGGAGTGGAGAGGAAGCTCCTCTTGCAGGCGAGGGCTTCTGTGAGCTCCGTGCAGACCTCCGGGATAGAGACACTCTACCCTGCATTCCCCAAGGCCACCTGGGGGAGCCCAGCAGCACCTCGGCCTGGATGCTCAGTGAGAGACGCCCTGCTGGACACTTGGCAGTGGAAACAGGACCTCGGTGGCTTCCAGGAAGTTCTGGAACATTCACAGCCTGAGATTCGGAAGAGGCATCAGCCCTCTCCTCCTCCCAAAACGCACAGGATGGCTGGAAGCTGGCACCTCCGTCCATAGCCCCCCCCTTCCAGGGCCCCCCCAGATGGGGCTTGGTTAGTTCTCACGCTCAGGATCCGGCCTGGACAAGGACGCCCAGGTGAGTTGCTGCCCCAGCCTGTGGGTGAGACCCTGCACCGAGCTTCCCCAGGGCCAGCAGGGGCGGGCGGCCGGACCAGGGGTGTGCTCTGCACCAGGATCTGGAAACAGCGACTTCCCCTCTCTGCGGGCCGATGTGGAGAGAGTCTTCCTTACTCAGGCGGACCTTCTACACCCAAGGCTGTTCCTTCCCAGCCCAGGCTTCTAGGACATTCTCTGATCCAGGGGGCGGTCCCTGAGGGTAGCTGGGTGTCTATGCCCAGCCCATTCTCCCCCCTCTTCCTCCATCTGCAAAGCTGGCAGGGCCGACTTCTCTCTGCCCTGCCCTCGTCTTTCGTCCTCATGTGTCTTCTCTTCCTGGCTCTGACCTCCCTGCCTCCCCTCAACTCACCAGACCCCCTGTGATGTTAGAGCCCACCTGGGGGCTCCAGGGTCCTCTCCTATCCCAAGACCCTTGACTTAATCATGTCTAAAAAGGTCCCTTGCTCTGTAACACGACCCATTCACCGGCTACAAAATTAGGAGATGAGCGTCTTCAGGGACATCACTCACCCCAGGGAATGCACCCCCTGTGAGGGTCCCACCTTAGGCCAATGCCCTTGGGGTCAGGGAGCAGCCTGGAGCTGCCACAGAAGGACCCTCGGAGACCAGAGGGCTTGGTCCACACCCACTCCACCCCGCCAGGTGCCCACCTCTCGCTCCAGCTGTTGGACTCTGCTTCCAGTGCTCACTCTCGCAGAATGCCCCTCCCCCTCCTGGTCCTTCCCAGTCAGCGGCCCAGGTCCACCGTCTGCCTCAGCGGTCCCGAGGCTTGAGCATGCATCCTAATCCCGTGGGGGCTTGTGGACCAACAGATTGCTGGGCTGAACCCACGGTTTCTGAATCAGGGGTCGGACCAGGGACCCAGAAGCTGCGGCTGCTGCTGGCCCAGGGCCCCACCTGGAGAAGACCCGCCTACCTGAGCCTCCTGTTCTCTGCTTCCCAACCCCTGCAGTGGCGTGGTGATGTGGGCAGCTCATTCCCGCCTGACTCTCCCCACCTGTGGAGGGGGCGTCCTGAGGTCTCCCCAGCAGAGGTGAGGTGATGTGGGCAGCTCATTCCCGCCTGACTCTCCCCACCTGTGGAGGGGGCGTCCCAAGGTCTCCACTTACGCCGCCCTGCCTCCTAGATTGCTGTCCTGCTGGACAAGGGCACTAGATGGCCCTAGTCTAGCTTTGGTGAATGTGTGTAGGGCACCAGCCTTGGCAGGTTTCAGGGTCTGCACTCGCCTAATGTCAGTCACTGCCAGGGAAGCCAGGGCCTCAGCTTCCGGATGGGGAAACGGAAGGTGCATGCCTGTGGCGCTGTCTGGGTGCTCCCAGCATGAAGGGGCTGCCCAGGGCCGGGACCCAGTCTGGCGTCCTCTCTTTGTCCACCCTGGCACCCTCCTCCCTCTCTGAGCTGGGGCTCTACCGTCTGTGCCTTTTAGGAGGTTCCCTGCACCCTGGCCAGGAGCGCTGGGAGCTTCCCACCTGCAGGGATCCCTCACTGTGTACGCTTGGCTGGCTCCCAGATCCTTCTTGTGGGGGGTGGAGTGGGAGCAGGTTCCCCAGCCAAGCCTTCCTGGAGCTTTGGCCTCAGATGCATCTGTGTCCTGGCCACCTGAGCCCTCAGAGTCCCTGGTCCACAAGGGAGAGGCGGGTCTGCTTCTGCGTGTCACTTTGCTCACTCCCAGTTAACTCTGCGTGCCGGCCTCACCAGGCTGACCACACGGGCGGCCACTGCCCCCGGAGCTCCTTCGGGCGCACCCTTATCGGTACCTCCTTCCTGGTCCTTACAAGCAGAGACAATGTCGCTGAGTGCATTTGCATGTCGGTCACGCTGCCATTACGTATCTAGGGTTTTCATCATGAGAAGAAGGAGATAATCATGTTGTATATACTGAATAGACTTAGGAAGATTGCAAGACGGCACTTTCATTGGAAGAGGGGAATTCGTTTAAAAATATGCTGTCAAAATATGTTGTTCTAAATGCTGAGTTGATGGTTCTTTTGTTTTGCTTTGTTTCTTGAATGTGTCATTAGAAAAAATTAACAGTGACATCAGCTGTGAGATGGGACTGCGGCTTCTCTAAAGGGGGAAGGTACTGAGTCGTCCTTGGGATTTTCTTCCAGTGATTTCTTTCCCTTGATATATTCTCTCTCTCCTTATGAGGCCCACCATAACTTTTATTTTCCGTTTACTGGAAGTCAGATGTGTGCCTTTGCAGAACTCAGATGGAAGGACTTCCTGGTCACAGCCCCGCCTGTGCCACTGTGGGCCCCTGCTTGCCTCCCCTGGGCCAATTGACCAGGCCTGGGATGATGCCAAGTCAGAGGCGACCCCGTGGCCCTCCCTCTGTCTGACTGTCACTTCCCAACCTGTAAAGGTCGAGTTCTGTGTGGAGCCTAACTGCAGCCCGGGCCTGGGGGGTGGTTCTTGAGACCCGAACGTGCCCAGTTCTTACAGTGCGGCTGGTCCCCTGTGTTCCTGAACGGATGAGCAGCTAAGGTGTCGTCTGACACCTGCTCATGGGGAGGGCAAGGCCGGGGCCGCAGGACCTCGGACAGCGAGGCAGACTCCTGAGCTGCTGCGGCTGCCCAGAGACAGCCGGCCCTCCCCTGGGCGAGGCCTCCAGACAGGAACACTGAGGAAGGACACGTGTGCACAGTGCTTGGGGCAGAGACTTGGGGCAGGTACTGACTGCAGCTTCCTTCCAGCTCTGGTGAGACTGCCTGGAAGGGAGGTGAGGTCCCACTGCAGGCCTGCCGGAGCCCTGTGGAAGCCACGTCCCACCCAGGCTGGAGGTGGCAGGAGGACCCAGGGCTCTGCTCGCCCCTGCCCCAGCTCAGACCCTGCCTGGGTCAGCCTCTGTTGTGCTTGAGGAGAACAGCTGCAGATCCCAGAATGGTGGCCGGGAGGTCAGAGGGAGGTGCCTGAGACACGCTTGGTGTCTCACGGGTGGGTGGAGCCCGTGTGAGGCTTCAGGCCCCTGTTACATGTGAGCAGCCCTGAGCGGTCCAGTCACGCCTTCCCAGGCGCTGTTCTTCAGGCACTTCTGAAATGCACTTTTATTGCTTTTTCCCCTCTCTGGACTTGGGAACGTCATGTGACTCTTGTTGCTGGGCACCAGACGGGCAGGTGAAAGGGGCACAGGAAGAGCTCCCTTGGCCACCTGGGTCCCCAGTGCCTTCCCTCTCCTCCTCTAGAGGTCCCGTGATGGTTCTGATGGCGATGGTGACATAGGTTCTCAGGTAAGGACACTGAAGGTCAGAGGCGCTGGAAACCCATGAATTAGGAGCCTGGTGTGGCCCTGGTTGCCGACAAGGTTCCAGTGGATTGAGATGGGACTGGGCTTGGGGGCTGCTGCGGAGGTAGGGCCAGGACCCTAGTAGGGCCTTGGGGCATGAGTCGGTACCACCTGGGTGATCTTGTCTGCAGGAAAGGGGTTTGCTCTGAGGGTCTGTTCCCCAGTGCCTGTGCACAGCCAGGGCCATTGTGAGGAGGTACCTCTGGAAGGCTGGAGTGAGGAGATGCCCTGGAAGGGGTCCCTCACAGCCCAGCACCTCTGCACCCTGCACTGGCTGCCTCCAGCCACTGCACCCAGCCCTGCCCTCTGCACACCCTCCCCACCACACTCCTTCACGGGGTCCGGCTCCCATCAAGGGTGGTCTTCACCCCCTAGGAGCCTAGGGCTTGAGCCCAAGAGTCTAGGCCTGTCCACCTGCCCCACCTGTGATGTGGCCTCAAGGACTGTGGCTTGGCAGGTGCTTAGGGAGTTTGTGTAATTAACTGATGCTTTAGGTCAACAAAGACAGTCTGAGTGTGATTGCAGGTCAGCACCGTGGAAAGAGCCAGGAACACCCTGAAAGCAGGATGGCCCCAAGTGTGTACACAGGGCCGGTGGGCGGGACCCCACTCAGAAACTGTGCACTTGTACCAGGAGCGCTGGGGGTCAAGCGGGGTCTGTGGAGTCCCTGATGTTGCTCCGCTTTCCTTGGAGACAGGGACCCTTCTCTGGGGGACAGAGTCCCATTGTGACCTGGAGTGGGGGGGTAGCAGGGAGACAGTGAAGGGACATTTCAGGTGAGGTCCCCACCTGGGGAAAGGCTCGGGCAGGTGGGGCACATGGGGCTTGGAGTCGCTGCCTAGTGGGGTCCCCCTTGAGGGCACTAGAACCCTCTGAAGGGCCCTAGCAAGCCAGTGAATGCCAAACCACCTTCACTTTTGAGAGCTCGCTCTGGCTCTGCATGCCTATGACCTGGGTGGCAGAGAAATCAAGGTGGAGGTTGTTGAGGGTGTCCAGGCAGGAGACGGGGGGCGTCCAGGCTGGAGACGGG
>NW_016107644.1:1536339-1552890 GCF_001604975.1 Cebus imitator
GGAGACGGGGGGGGCGTCCAGGTAGAGATGGGGGCGTCCAGGTGGGAGATGGGGGCGTCCAGGTGGGAGATGGGGGTGTCCAGGCGGGAGATGGGGGTGTCCAGACGGGAGATGGGGGTGTCCAGGCAGGAGATAAGGGTGTCCAGCGGTGGCAGAATCAGGATTTTCCATAGAGACAGGATGACGGGTTGGGTGCGTGGACAGGAAGGGTAGGTGGACAGGCCCCTCAGACCTCCGTCCTCTGGTGGGTGCTGTGGGAGTGATTGTAGCTCTCGAGTCACAGTGAGCCAGGAAGGTGCAGCTGGAGGAAAATTCTGGAAGGAAGAGCTTCCAGGTGGATATTGGGGCATCGGGGGCCTCCCTTCTCCTTCACAGGGCTCTGGACACCGCCTGAGGACTGAGCTGGTGGCTGAGGGGCTGCGGGCCCTCTGCTCTGTGGGGCTGGGCTGAGTAGGGTTGGGGACCCTTGGCATCTGCAGAGCCTCCCGTGCCGATGACCTGCGCCACCTGCTCTGTCTCCATGATGAGTCGAGGAGGAGGCTTCACTTACATTTTTGCATGCATGACGAATTGAGTGTAAGTCTCCTCTGCTCCCTGCCTGTGACATCAAGCAGGGTGGTCTGACAAATGGGGCATCAGGAGTCTTGGTGCTGCCTGTCCCTGAAGTGTCTTCCTGAGGAAACACAGAGTCAAGGAACCTCGGGAGGGCACAGGGGCCATCACCTGCTAGAGCCCAGGGAGGGAGTGCAGAGGGCACTGTCCTGGGGCCTGCATTCCGCTTAAAGGATCGGCTTCGAGTCTTGGCTGACCACCGGAGACTGTGGCCAGCGATCTTGGGATGGTTCAAGGGAAACTGCTGCAGGCTGACAGACAGAGAAACTGAGGCCCAGAGTGGAAATCAGAGTGGTCAGGCCTCCTCCCGTCTCCTCCCATGCTAGGGGGTGGGGAAGACACCAGCGGCTCCATGACTCCCTCCCCTCCCGTCCCTTCTGCTCGCGGGAAGCAGAACCTTCCTCCAATGGGCTCCTGTCTCTCCTCTGCAACTGTCCACGTCACATGGGACCTGCTCTGCTGGATTTGGGCCAGGGGTCATGGCCACCTGGTCCACCCCTGACCCCCAGGCCCACCTCCTCAGGGGAAGGGTGGCAGAAGGAGTTCTTAGGAAATGAGGTTTGGGGCAGGAGAGGTGACCCCAGCGCATGTGGATATGGTGACCGACAAAGCAGGAGAACAATGTCCCTTGGGTTCCAAAGGAAAGTGGCTGAGATGTCACAGTGACACAGACATTGAGCTTCCATTGTGCAGGGACCCCCTGTGCAAAGCGGTGCCCCTGCCCACCCTGTCTCCAGCCTTGTTAGAGGACTGGCCACACTCAGACCTGCCAACCGGCAGGAGCTGGCAGTCTCAGGGAGGGTGGCTGGGGCAGCCGGGGGCTACCACACTGCCTGCCAACGTGGCCAGGCCTGCTTCAGGCCCAGGAAGTGTGGGTCTGCCTGGGGGGCCTTCTGCTCGCGTGATGGGCTGAGCGGCCCCTGGCCAGCCGTCTTGGCCTTTCATGGAGCTTAGATGCGCAGCTGCAGCAGCTGAGCCCCAGCGCTAGGCTTGTCCCGCCCTGGCTTTGCCTCTTGGGAGCCTGTCTTGGGCTGGGTGTGGGGCTGGGATGAATCAGAGCCAGCCTTCTTGTCCCCTCCCTGGAGCAGACGGCGAGAGGGGCTTCTTTCCTGCAGTCAGTGTGAGTCTTGCAGCCCCCACAGGTGGCTCCTGACGCCAGCCCTGGTGCCCTGTGACCTGGGATCTGGTGGACTTCGAGGTCCCTGAGGCCACAGTGGGTCTTCACAGCAGGTGCAGTGGACACATGGGTTACTGACTTGGCTTGGCATTGGTGTCAGGTGGGATAGCTGGCCTGTGCCCCTCAGCTCACAGGCTTCGTTCAGGGGACTCTGGCCTGGACCCTCCCTTCCTTGCCTGTAGGGGAGATGCCTTTAGACCCCCAGTGCGCCCTAATGCTGAGCTGTCAACCTCGCTCAGGAGAACACATGCCTTTTGGGAATAGAAAGTGATTTGGACAGACAGGTTGTCTGGGACTGCCCCAAGTACTGCATTATCTCCCCCCGGGAGGCGAGGCTGGGAGGTTGACCCTGGAGGAAGAGAAAGCAGGTGCCTCCCACCCCCCCACACACCCCGGAAGGACTGACTGGCAGGGCAGGTGAGGGTGGACGTCCCCCAGTGGGGATGAGCCAGGCACCACGGACAGGACTTCATGGCCAGCACATGCCAGCATGGTTGGCGACGCTTCAGAGTCTGACTCTGCAGCTGAGCTCCCATTCCTTGTCTGCACAGCTGGTCACTGTGCAGCCGGAGGAAGGTGGGTGCTGTCTCCCGAGCCCTGCTCCTGGGCTCCACCCCCACCTCCTGACACGGAACCCCTTGGTGCTTTCTGCTCTCTGATGAAGAGAAGGGATCTCCTTGCATGTTCTTCTCATCAGAACCGTGATAAGCCTGGCTTCCAGGAGTTTTTCTACGGTGATTATCCAAACGTGGCCCCCACCTCTGGGGCTGCAGAGATTTCGGGCGCACGTCTAATGTTCAGGGTATTCACCTTTGATTTACTCCGCACCTTTTCAGGCTGTGTTCAGCCCGGGCAGCTCCGATCCTCCCGGTGAAGAGTGTGTGTTGGAAACAGGTATTACATTTTCTCAAGAGAGCATTTCCCTCCTGCTCAATCCCAAGGCTGCTTGTGTACTCAGCAAGTGTTTATTGTGTCTTCAATAGTCTCTTTGCGCATTTTGGTCTCAGCTTTTAAATGCTGAATTTGGGATCAGTCCACGATGGTGCAGCGTTGCTCGCGGGGTTCGTGGGCGGGTGGGACGGGAGAACTCAGGCTGCCGACGCTGGAGTCACATCCAGCATCTGCCCCGCTGCAGGCAGTGGGTGTGGGAGGCAGAAAAGTTCCTCTTCAAAGTCTCCTTTCTTGTTAAAAAATAAATCATAAGTGTTAGAAATAGTTTGTTTTAAAGACTTTCTTCAAAGCCTTCTTGCTTTCTGCTAATGACTCTTTGTCAAGCCCTAACCTGTGTCGCTGTCAGACGTGCTCACAGGCACGTGGGACCTTCTATGTCCTTGAACTTTAACCAGGATATCTGTGCTTCTGCTTTTCTGAGTCCTTTCCCAAGCAACTTCCTGTCCCTTCCTATTTGGACTTCCTCTTTTCCTTCTGTCCTCCGCGGCCTTGACCTATTCAAGAACGTTTTCAGTTATTAGCCAATCAGGCTCCGTTTTAGATTGTGAGGTCTGGTTCCAGCCAACGGAGATCAGAGGCAGCAGTAAGGACGACCCCAAGTGCGTAAAAGATAAATATGTCTGCTTTCCTTTGCTTGTTGTACTCTCGTGGCAAGACTGCTGGTGACTGTACCCTTTCTGCAGGAAGTAAAGATGGCCTTGCTGAGAGATCCTTCATCCCAGTGCTGACTTTGAGTCATAGCACCGAAAATTTACATATAACATAGGATGTGGTCCGCCCAGTCTCTGGGGGCCTCACATGCAGCTGCCATCTCACACGTGGCTTCCCGGTCACCATGGAAGGGGAAGAAAAGGAGGACGGCACAGGAGGTCAGGCCTGGAAGGACATGGGCCACTTCTGCCTGGATCCTTTAGCAAGGAGTGATGCCCGTGCCCCAGCCCCCATCAGGAAGGCGGGCCGGGAGCATCTGAGGAACGAGCTCAGGGCCTGGAAAACACAGGACACACATTTGTCTTTGTCCTGTTTTCTCCAAATCCAAGGTGAGAAAGCTGAGGCCAAGAGACATCAGGACACTTACCAAGGTCCCGTTGCCCATGGGTGGCGGAGCGTGAGTGAGCCCAGGGTGCTGAGTCCCCAGGCTGTTCCCCTAAATGCTGCTAGGGCACAGGGGCCTGCTGACAGATGGGCACAGACGTGCCCCGGGAACAGAGGCCCTGGGAGCACGCCCTAGGAGGCCTGTGCCTGCCGCTGCCCAGCCTCGTGGAGTGGCTGGGGTCCGAGGAGGTGGCCCTGAGGACGGGCGAGGGGACCGGGGGTGACTGGGTGCGAGGAGCAAAGGACAGAAGTCACATCCATGCTCTGGTCTCCCGTTAGGTGTGACGGGGAGGGGTGCAGCCATCAAACCTTTGGCTCCCACCTGGGACCCCAGAAATGTGGTGTCCAAGCCCCGTGTCTGCAAAAGGTGACCCCAACACAGCTGGCATGGAGATGGCAGGGCTGACACTGGGCGAGGACTTGAGGGCAGGCCCCAGCGGGGCTCCCTCAGCATGAGGTCTTCAGTGTCTTGGCCTCCAGGCTGAGAGCCTGAGGTTCAGCTGGGGCCTTGCCCAACAGAGATGTTGGGAGGTTGTATTTTGGTCATTTGAGTCAAAGCTGGATCCCACCACATTCTGAAATGCCAGGAAGGGGTCACCCCACAAGCAGTGAGGCCCTTGGGAGGCAGCTGCAGAAGGATCTGGAAGGGCCTACGAGAAGAGCTACAAGTCCCAGTCCCCTTCCCACCTCGAGGCCACCCTCTAGGCATCTTGGTCCCTGGCCAGAGTGGAATTTCATGTTGAGCTGTGGCCCAGAGAAGGACATTTTCACATTTCCACACATCTTATTTTTCCTTTTCCCACGTGTCCTTTCTCACTGGGCAGAGAAGCCAGTGCCCAAGAACAGGAGCACATGGGGAAGCCGCAGCCATGGGGCTGGGGGACAGCTGCTATGGCCATGTTTGGTGGAAGGGATGAGGCTGGCATGTTGTGGAGAGCATGGGCCGTGGTTGGTGGGGTCAGAGTGGGCGAGCACCCCAAAGTTAGCAAGGACCCCTCTGCACCTGCGTTTCCTGGAGTTGGACTGATGATGTGGAGAAGGCGCTCTCCTTTCAGAAGAGGCCACGGGGTCTCCTTCCATTGCCACCCTCACAGCAGGGGCAAGAATGCAGGTGAGGCAGGGCCAGGCAGGTGAGGGGGCCAGGCAGGTGAGGGGCCAGGCAGGTGAGGGGCCAGGAAGGTGAGGCAGGGTCAGACAAGTGACGGGGACAGGCAGGTGCGGTGGGGCCAGGCCTTCCTCCTGGAGTCTGCAGAGGGCTCCGATAGAGGTAACCCTACACAGCCAGCTCTAGGACTGAGGAGTGTGGGGGCAGAGAGGAGAGGCCCTGTCAGCTGAGCAGCAGGTTCAGGATGGCTGTGGCAGGTGGGCAGGGCCGGCTGGAGGCCAGGGCCAGAGGCAGGCTACAGTTGAACCCAGGGAGCCCTGGAATGTGCCTGTGCCCCAGCCAAGCAGCTGCTCCTCCAGCTTCACTTCCAGGAATGTCTCCTCCTCCAGGTGCTGGACAGGCCGCCCTGCAGGGGTGTGGGGAGGCTGAGGGAGAGGCTGTGCTTCCACTGTTCTTCACCTGAGGACAGGAGGAGGGGGAGGCCCAGTGCCGGTGGGCCCTGCGGGCGGATCTACACTGAGAAAGCAGGCGGCACATGTCAGGGCGGAGGGGCTGGGAGCCGCAGAAGCGGCTGCGCTCGGTGACTGGGGTGGAAGTCCCTGCCCGCTGTTGGTCTGGGGGGCCCTGGAGGCCGAGCAGCAGCCTCAAGGCAGACGCCTCAGCTCCCCTGTCCGCTCCTGTGCTTCCTAGTTCTGCTGGTCACTCGTGGGTCCCCACCAGCTCTGTCACCTCAGCCAGCGAGCAGGGAACATTCTGGAACATCACCTCTCACCCTGCGTTGCGGCCCAGCAGTTCTTACTTGGGAGAATTCTGCTGTGTGTGTGCGTGTCTTTCCAGGGCAGGTGGAACCTTTATGCAGGTTTTTGTGTGAATGATTGTCCCACCACTGTAGTATGTGTGTGTGACACATAAAAGTGTCTCTTCATTTACACACGCACAGGCACATTCCTATGCAGTATGACCTGTGCATGTGTGTGCATGTAAGATGCACATTTATAGATGATACCTGCACAGTAGTGAGAGGGTGAGATGCCCTTAGGAGAAATGTCTGACTGCAGTATCGCTCGGGTGTGTATGTGTCACAGGTGAGCGTTGAATGCAGACATGCACGCAGTCTGTGTTGGTGTGTGCATGTGTGTGGGTGTGAGCAGACAGCAGACATTCACACGTTTGCACAGGCACATGTATGAGCACTCATCCACATGCATGCACACAAGCTCTGTAGGTATATGCATATGTGTAGATGTGAGCACACTGCACACACATCACACACAGTCACACATCACACATGGTCACACACCACATTGCACACACATGGTCACACATTACACAGGGCTGCACACACATCACACACGGTCACACATCACATACACAGTCACACACATACACATCACACACACACGGTCACACACCACATTGCACATGCATGGTCACACATCACACAGGGTTGCACACACATCACACACGGTCACATACACATCACATACAGCCACACACATACACATCACACACACATGGTCACAGTGCCACAAGTGTGAACACTCATGCACACGTATGCATACAGACTGTGGGTATATGCATGTGTGTAGGTGTGAGCACACTGCAGACACATCATACATGGTCACACACACATCACACACACAGTTACACCGGCATATGTGTGAGCACTCACACATGCATGTGCACACAGGCTGTGTGGTTACATGTATATATGTAGGTGTGGGCACGCTGCACACATCACACACACGTGCACAGCCACAGGTACGAGCAATGATGGGTGTCTGTGCACTGGGGCACACGCAGATGCCTCCCCCCACGGGCATGCCCGCCGTCAAGCCCCTGCCACAGGGCTGCACCACCGCGTCACGCTCCACACGCCGAGTTCCCACATGGGCTGGTTCCGGTCTCCTCAAACGAACTTGGCAGAGCCAAGTGTCCATATGTAGGTGTGGGTCTCTGTCTTCGCGTCCCCCATGCCCCGACACACACACACAGCTTCAATTAATTAGCAGGGACTTGGAAACCTACAGCCCCTGGCTGAAGGCAAACGCCAGCAGTCCTGGGTTTTTGCGGAGAAACGTAGAGGAGGGAGAACTGTCTGTCAGAGGGCCTTCTTTCAGCAAGCCAGGGAGCTGGCGGATGCCCTTTGTCCGCCAGCGAGTTACATGTCCATAAAAGACGAGCCCGGAGAGGTGGGCCGTCCTTTCAGCCCTGACAGCGCATCAGCACTGGGAGCCGGCGCGGGCGGGAACCAGCACATACCGCCCGTCGAGGGGCATATGGCTCAGGCGTGCGCCGTGGCTGACGAGTTGTCAGGAACTCATGGCAGGGCTTGTTTTGCCAAACATTTCACTATGGAGGAACAAGGACTCCAACCTGGTTATCAAAATTTGACATTTCGAAGCTGCCTGAGGAATTTTTAACCATTGGGTTTCCATGTCAACAGCATGCCCGTCTTCATCTGCCGCCAAGGCTTCCGGCTCACCATGCCCCTGCGCAATGTGGAGGACAGAGTGCCTTTGTTTGCAGCGCCCATGGGCACAGGCAGCGCCCACACACGCGCACACGGCGGTGGCTCTCTGTGCTGCAGGACAGTCCCCCGCAGGGAAAGGAGGAGCTTCCCGTCTGCGTGTGAGTGAGGAGTGGCTGGGAGCTGCCCCGCCAGCCTGAGACCGCCCCTGGACATGCTGACATTGGCTGAGTGATGGCAGCAGGACCTGGCTGGGCTGCAGCTGGCAGAGCTCTGTTGCCTGCAGAGGGGCAGGACCTGGGATGGGGGCTCCCTCTGGACGTGGCTGGACCAGGTGCCTCTCCTGCAGGAGCTCTTAGTGAAGGCTGTGGTCAAATTAAAACCCCCTCGGCCTCCCGGTCTGGCAGGCATTGGGGAGGTCCCGCTGACTGGAGCCAGATGGCTTGGTGTTGGCAGAGGTCCCGATGGTACGGATTGTTCTGGGGCTCTTGTTCCGCTGCGTTTGAGACACCCGGGGTGGGGGTGGGGTGGGGCGGGGGAGGCCGGTGCTGCCACCACATGGCCCGGCTCCCTGGGGACCTCAGGACCTGAGGTTCCCGCCCTGTTCCTGGTGCATTTCCAGACGATACCATCATGGTCTGGGAGAGATGGGGTCTGGTTGTGGGAGCTTGGGGGGGGCGTTCCCCACTCCTCCATCCACTCTAGACCAGGGATGCCAGGGACAAAACCCTCAGGGCAGGCTGTGTCTGTGTGCCAGGAGGCACGTGGGCAGAGGACAGGGCTCGGTTTCAAATCCTGGCTCTGCCACTTACTGACTGAGCGTGCTGAATCCCAGCGTGTGGGTCCTGCAGACGGACGCGGCTCCCGTGAGGACCCAGAAGCTGGCAACAAGGAGTTCCCGATGGGTGTCAAACCAAATGCCACGGTCTCCTTCCTGTTTCAGGGGAAGCCCGGCCCAGCAGGGACTGTGGCCAGGGTCCTGCAGCCCTCCCTGGGGCCCCAGAGACCCCTCTCTCCCACGCTGTCAGAGCGCCCACCAGCCTAGACGGCCCCACGGTGTCCCCACACTGAGCCAGGCTCCTGCCTAGTGAAGATAGCAGCAGAGGCCTCGAGCAGACTCCGTCCACATGCTGGTCTCCAGAGGCCCCTCTGGCTGAGGGTGGGGATGGGGCTGAGGGTGTAGGGTCAGGGTGAGGGGGTGGCAGGGGCACGATGCCCTCCATCCCTCCGTGGGCCAATTTGGGGCGGGGGTGCAGTGGACCCAGGCAGTGCATGGACTTTCCTCTCTGCAGCGCTCGGTAAGCTCCATGCCCCTTCCTGAAGGCGGAATCAGGAGTCGAAGCTCCAGGTTTTAGGCCCAGTGGCCTGCTTTTACATTGCCAGGAAGCTGAGGATGGTTTTAATAGTCTTAAAGGGTTATAACGAAAAAAGAAAAATGTGAAACCACAGAGATGGCACTAGTCAGAAACACTGACTACCTGGCCCTCCACCGAAAGTCGCTGCCAGCTCCCGGTTTAGGGGCAGGGATGGGAGCTGGGACCAAGCAGGCGGCGGGGAGGCAGCCCTGGATGAGGGTGCCGAGGGCCCAGCCCGAGCCCTGGCCTCAGCCTGCTTGTGAGCCGGGCCAAGCGGCGCCCCCTCCCCAGGCCAGTGTTCTGCTCTGGCTGACATGGCGTAGCTGGACATTGGCTGGTGAGCTTTCCCTGTCTTGAGACCTTTGGGATACAGTTGTCCGTGGGGTGCTTTGGAGGGCAGAGCGAGGACCAGGTGGTGGCCGGAATCGGAGTCAGTCAGCTCTCCCTGCGCAGGGGCTGCCAGGCAGGCAGCCCAGCGCCTGTGGCCCGTGGCAGGGAGCATGGGTGTGCCTGCTCCTGGGTCTGCGGGTTGGCCGTGCCCTCTGCTCCAGGCCATGGTGGGCTCGGGTCTCTCCCACGCGTCTCTGTGCAACCTTGACCGGCGACTTCCCGGCATGGTCTTGGCAGGGTACATCATAGGACACCAAACTCAGCCTCAGGAGCTCATTCAGGGGCCCCGCCTGGGTCAGACCCACGAACATCCCGTTGACCAAGTAAGTCCCAGGCCCAGTCCCAGGATCAGCAGTTGAGGGAGTGTGTCTCCTTCTACACTGGAGGCATGGAATCCAGTACCCGGGGCTCACAGAGCAGGCAGGAGCGTCGCGTCACGTTTACATCTGCATTTTACGTGTCACTTTTCAGCGTGTGCTTTATAACGTATGCAATAGACTTACATTTTAAGGCATGAATATGTATCGTGGGGGGAATACATGCTCGGTTTTGTAAACCAACGAGATGTGAGTCCACGGAGGGTGGAAACCTGGGGTAGGCACTGGCTGCGTCTTCCAGCTCCGAGCTGCCGGCTGAATCCTGCAGAGAGCAGGACCCCGGGGCCTTCTGCTGACCTGCCAAGTAATTGCCATTTTCAGACCTTGCTTTCTTGGTAAATAATGACATTTCTTCATCTCACTGAGAATACTGGCTGTATGGAAATGAGGACAGGAGCGGCCCAGCCAGGGCCCTGGAGAGGTGGCTAGAAAGACCCTGGCGGGCTCCTAAATTGGTTTATTTGCTGGATAATCGGAGGCAAACCAGACACCCTAATAGGACACTGGCTCCTCGAGGCCAGCCGTGGCCATCGGCGATCGCTCTGCAGTGGTTGTTTCTGTTTCCTGGGCAGGAAAAGCAGTTTGATTTCCCACTTGGCACCTGTTTTGAGACAAAGAGCATGATTGTGCTGACTTTTCCTAAAGACACAGTTACTTTTAGATGGGTGTAGTTTGTCACTGCAGCTTTTCTCTTCCCACTTTGTATTTTTTTAAGAAGCTGGGAGCCCCTCGTGGAAATCGGGAAGGACGGGGAAGGTGTGCCGTGCTGAGCTGCAGCCAGCTGACGGGACCTGCCCACAGGAACAGAGCCTGTGAGCAAACCAGGAAATGTCCAACGATGTCCCTGGAGCTCCAGGGCCCATCAGATAATTTCAGGGGAGGGCTAAATAATGCCAGGAAGGCCACAGGGCTCAGCTGACCAAGGAAGGTCATCCCCAGGAGGTGACACGTTGGCTGAGAACTGGGTAACAAGGAGCCAGATGGGAAACTTCAAAGTCCTCAAACCTGCCACCAGGGCTGAAGGGGGCAGGGGTGCAGGCAGAAGGTGGGGGGGATGGTGCCGTGTCAGGGAGAGAAGTTTGGTTTGATTCGAGCACTGGAGAGAAAAGCAGGGTCTGGCAGAGCCCCCGTCCCATGGATTGGGGGGTTGGGAGTGGCACTGGGGGTCTGGGAAGGATTAGGGGCAGTGGTTGGGTAAAAGCTGGCAGGGCCTGGCTGCAGGAGGAGGAGGTGTCCAACACGCCCTGTGTCCTCTTTGTCCCTGCCCTGCGTGTTGGCGCTACAATCCGCTTGGAATTGGGTCCTGGGAAACGGTAGCGTCTGAGAGCCTGCAGTGACAGGAGTTCATCCCAAACCACTGTGAAGAATGCGGGGGGGGGCCTGCAGGCTCCAGGCAAGGGGAGGGGCACGGAGAGCCGGCAGGAGCTGGGCCGGGATCAGCTCTGCAGCACCCTCCTCCTCTCGGGCTGGCCCCCCAACCCCCAGTGAACCTGCCGGACACCAGGGCTCTGCCTTCCTGGGTCTAGTCTTGCACACGAGAGGCTGAGTGTGCCCAGGTTAGACCCGTGTAGGTCACAACAGTGTGTTTGGATTAGTTTCTCACTGCAGGTGGGAAATGGAAGAGACCTACGGGCTGCAGCCTGCAGGACCAGGGCGGTGGGGGTGGGGGGAGGTGGGTCACCCTCATGGAAGTCTGGAAAACCTCAGAGGGGAGAGGAGGCAGGTGCTGCCTGGACCCCCAGACGGTCCCTCTCCGAGGCTACTTGTGCCCAGCACTGACACACTCCGTGGGAAATTGACCCATTACCCAACCTCTCTGCTCCACTCCCTGGTGCCCCGTGGTCCAAGAGGGCACGCAAGCCTTTGACTACTAGAGTGTTCTCCGCTCCCAGCAAAAACAACCCAGTCCCACCTCTAGGTAAGAAATGCTGAGTTCAGATTTGCACAGGAGTTTGCCTTTTTGCTTTTTTGGCCTCAAATGCATCTTTTGTTTTTCATAAATCCAAGCCCTGCTTCCTTTTCTCCTTGTTCTTTTTCAAGTTACTGTACTAAAATAATCTCATAATTTGCCAGTTATTTCTTCTTTACAAAATGATGTTATTGAGAATTTAGTCACTAACGTACTGTGAAACTTGGCTTCAATTTTAGCTTCAGGTGTTTAGACGAAGATTTGTGGCACTGGGTGTAATGGGTTTGTTTTTGTGTTTGCCTGTCAGACCACAGGAAAAAAAAAAGCAGTCATTCATTAAAAGCCAGCCAGGTAGCACCGGTCCTGGTAGCAGCTCCGTGTGGATGTGAGGCCGCAGACCTGGGCTGAACCCCTGCAGGGGCCTCACCGGAGGAAAGCAGGGATGCTGGGCTGAGGAACGTGTTCAGGGAGAGCGGGTGGAAGAGCAGGGCTGGAAGTGAAGCCCGGGGAGTCTGATGTGGAGCTGCAGCGCGTCTCGAGGCTGGCGTCTCCTGGGTGTGTGTGCTGGACCCAGAGACACCAGGACCCCGGCCCCCTGGGGTGTTTGTACAAGGCCTTGGAGACCCCAGAAGCCTGTACCATTTGGGGCATTTGTGCAAGCACCTGGAGACCCCAGGACCCTACACCCCCTGGGACCTTTATACAGGAACCCAGAGGCTCCAAGGACCTTGTTCCCACTGGGGCGTTTGTGCAGGGACCTGGAGACCCTTCCCATCCCACATGCTTTCTGGAGGGCCTGGAAGACCCAGACTTTCGCTGAAGTGTCTTTCTTTGGGGAGGTGGCCTCTCTCAGAGGAGACAGCCCACAGTTCAGCCTCGGCCCGCTGCTGTCTTCCTTGTCCCAGCTGTGAGGAGCCCAGGCACATTCCTCAGCCCTCCTGTATACCACACAGGGCGACAGGTGCCATCCCCCGTGAGTGTTGGGCGGGGGGAGGACGGGGTGGGAGTCTCGGTGCAGGCCCGCTGTGGGGACTTGGTGTGCCTGGTCACAGTCACACAGGACCCTCGCCTGGGCTCTGGGCTCAGGTCCTTCTTCAAGGTGGGACTTTGCCTCCACCCAGGGACCTGCTGGGGGCCTTGACCTCAGGGTGGCAAGGTCTGCAGCCCTGCCAGGCGCTGGGTCTCAGGTGCCACTGCCCATGCCCTGGGAAGGCCCCAGCAGTGCCGGCTTCCAGCTGGGGGAAGCAGGCTCTGGGCCCTGCCCTGGGCACCTTGGGGACTGCAGGCACCCCAGGGGATCGTGTGGGTGCTGAGTGGGAGGAGCTCCAGGACGCCGAGGTGCGGGGCCTGGCATCAGTCAGCTGCTGTGGCTCCTGTCACAGGATGTCCAGACTGGAGGGGCCAGGGGTGTGTGTATGTGTGTGTGTGTGTGTGTGGTGTATGTGTGTGTAGCGTGTGTGATGTGTTTGTATGGTGTGTGTGGTGTGTGCATTTGTATGTGCATGGTGTGTAGGTGTATGTGAATATGTGTACTGTCTGGGGTGTATGGTGTGTGTTGTGTGCGGTATATGGTGTGTGTATAGTATGTGTGTGATGGGTGTATTTGTGTGTGTGTGTTTGTATGGGGGGTGTGCATGGTGTATGTGTATATGTGTAGTCTCTGGGGTGTATGGTGTGTGTTGTGTACAGTGGTATATGGTGTGGGTAATGTGTGTGGTTTGTGTGTGTAATGTGTGTGGGGTGTGTGTGATATGTGTGTGGTGTGTGGTGCATGTGTGATGTGCTTGTGTGGTATACGTGTGGTGTGTGTGATGTGTGTATTTATGTGTGTGTGGTGTGTGTGTGTGTGGTGCATGTTTGTGGTGCGTGTGTGGTATATGTGTGGTGTGTGTCATGTGTGTATTTATATGTGTGTGGTGTGAATGGGACATGTGCATATGTGTACCGTCTGGGGTGTATGGTGTGTGTGTGTTGCGTCTGGTACGTAGTGTGTGTGGTATGTGTGGTGTACAGTGTGTGGTATGTATGGTGTGTGTGTGGTGTGTGGTATGTGTGGGATATGGTGTGTATGGTGTGTACATGGTATGTATGGTGTGTGTGTGGTGTGTGGTATGTGGGGGCCATAGTGTGTATGGTGTGTACGTGGTATGTATGGTGTGTGGTGTGTGGTGTGTAGTATGTGTGGGATATGGTGTGTATGGTGTGTACATGGTATGTATGGTGTGTGTGTGGTGTGTGGTATGTGGGGGCCATGGTGTGTATGGTGTGTACGTGGTATGTATGGTGTGTGGTGTGTGGTATGTGTGGGATATGGTGTGTGTGGTGTGTACGTGGTGTGTATGGTGTGTGGTGTGTGGTGTATGGTATGTGTGGGATATGGTGTGTGTGGTGTGTACGTGGTGTGTATGGTATGTGGTGTGTGGTGTGTGGTATGCGGGGGCCATAGTGTGCATGGTGTATCTGTGGTGTGTACGGTGTGTACGGTGTGTAGTGTGTGGTGTGTGGTATGTGTGGACATGGTGTGTATGGTGTATGTGTGGACATGGTGTGGATGGTGTATGTGTGGACATGGTGTGGATGGTGTATGTGTGGACATGGTGTGGATGGTGTATGTGTGGACATGGTGTGCATGGTGTATGTGTGGACATGGTGTGCATGGTGTGTAGTGTGTGGTGTGTGGTATGTGTGGGCCATGGTGTGGATGGTGTATGTGTGGACATGGTGTGGATGGTGTATGTGTGGACATGGTGTGCATGGTGTGTAGTGTGTGGTGTGTGGTGACTTGCTGAGGGCCACAGAGAAGGGAGTGGCCTGGAGTCTCTGTCCCCCCGGAGCCCTCCATGCCCTCCCTGGCACCTGTGTCTCTGAACACTTCCTGGGCGCTCAGGGTCGTCTGGCATCCCCAGCGCTGCTAAGAATGAGGCTCTCCCGGGCGTCGGCCCTCATGCCCAATCAGCCAGGCCGCTCCCCTCCCCAGGCAGAGACGGGGCCCGAGTCACTTTTTGCAATAACATTTGTGGAACTTAAAGACAAAATCCTTCATAAAAGGATCATAAAGTGTAATCATGGCCATGAAGCCGGCCTGAATGGAGGGGAGGTGACCTTTCTGGCCACTCTCTGGAGGAAATGCCACCCAGGAAGGAAGGGCAGGAGGTGGGGGCCTTGCCTCCAAGGAGAGCCTCCCTGCCGGTCTGGCCCTGGTGAGGTTGGGGCAGCCTCCTACGGAGGAGCCTCGCTGATGCTCGTGGGACCCTCCCCCTGTGGCGCGCAGGACGCCCCGGGCCGCTGCTGACCGCAGCCTCGGGAGGAGATAGCATTTTTGCTGCAGTGGAGGATGCTGGACCGCACTGGAGGTCTCCCTGCCTGTGGCCTGCTGTGTTCTCGCCTTCCTGGGGGACAGCGGGCCTGCCCAGGCAGAGGCTGCTCCCGACTGAGGCTCCCCGGGCCCTGTGGCATTGCGTTAGACTCTGGATGGGCCGGGCATCTGTGCCAGCAGCAGCTTCCCTCAGGCGGCGTGTGCAGGCCTGCAAGATTCCCTTCCATTTGAGCCTTGTTCTCCACCTGGAGAGGCCTAGGTGCCTAGGGGGCTGCAGAAGCCCCCAGAAAATGAGGCTTTCAGGGCTCAAGTTGCTCTCCCATAAGCTGAGGGGCTCCCAGGGGCCTGTTGGGCTCCAGGCCGCCCACACCGTGGATGTCTGTCCTTGGTCATGTGCCAGTGCCATGGGCACCTGGGTGCTCAGCACGACCAGCAGGGTGGGCTGCAGAGACCACCTGCTCCCAAGTGCTCCGCTGACCAGACCTGTCAGCCAGGGTGTGTCATGGTCTCTGGGGCGTGCACCCTGGGGTGTTGCCTTCCCTGCAGGTCCCATGGTTTATATACCGTCTCTGTGGCCCTAACTTCACGGAGCCCCGCCCAGCTCTGATGCCCGCCACACTGGCAGAGTGGGGTCTCGGCCCTCTGCAGAGCTGTGGACCTGCATTCCCCTCTTGTATTATCTGCCCCCTTTTATGAGAGGAGGCCACACAGGGTGAGCCAACACACCATCTTGGGGTAGTTCAGGCTGCGTACCTATTCCAGGCCAGTCCTGGGTTTGCCAGGGGATCCATCGGCCTGTCCATAGAGGTGACATCTGACGAGGCAGCATCTTGTTGAAATACGCAGACCTCTGCACCACATGCTAATCTGGGCTTTATTCAAATGAGCAGTGTGTCCAGGAGGCTGCATCTGTGCTGACTGCATCAGCGCCATGCCAGCCTCCTCCCAGGCCTGCAGAGAGCGGCATGGTGGGCCACGTGCTTTGCGTCTGCTCACCTTCTTAAGCCCCGATGTGCACCAAGCGCTCACTCTGGACTTACTGCGTCCGTGCGTGCCGGCAGATGAGGGTGCCTGTGGGTCTCCGTGCCACGGAGGCTGACATTGAGAAATTGTTGCATTCTGGCTGTTACCACAGTCCAGGCAAGGCCTGCAGACAAGGCGTGGCCTGGGGTCTGGCACTGCCATCTGAGTTGAGAGAGCCCCGGGAGAGACCCTGAGGGAAGCCAGACGTGGAGCTGAAATCTGTGTCTTCTCCTACCTCCTGCCGCCAGGCCCTAAAGGTGTGAAGGAGGATGCTGAGCACACCTACTTTTCAGTGGGGGCAGCTGCCACCTATCCCTTGCTGTGTGGCGTGAGCAGTCCAGCCAGCCCACAGTGGTTCAGTCACTGGCGAAAGGACTCTCGTGGAAACCATGACTTCCGCCATTTCCAGATGGATTCCGGGACCATAAGGTTCTCAGTGAGTTTTCAGGTTCAAAGGAAGTGGTCTACATTTGTGGGAGATGCCATCCTCCCTCCCTCTTGCTCTGCCCTCCCCCTGGTCTTTCCACCGCTCAGTGAAGCTTGCCATCCGGACCGTGCCATGCTGCCACTTGGCCTAAGGTCTCTGTTGTCAGAATTCCCTGGTACAGTGTTCCTGGTAGCTCCTGCCTCAGTTGGGACTGGATATGCCCCGGGTCCCAGCACTCACGGCGCACCATCGTGGGTCACTGTCACCTGCCCCGGGTCACAGCACTCACGGCGCACCGTCGTGGGTCACTGTCACCTGCCCCGGGTCCCAGCACTCACGGCGCA
>NW_016107644.1:1553155-1563209 GCF_001604975.1 Cebus imitator
CAGCACTCACGGCGCACCGTCGTGGGTCACTGTCACCTGCCCCGGGTCCCAGCACTCACGGTGCACTGTCGTGGGTCACTGTCACCTGCCCCGGGTCACAGCACTCACAGTGCACTGTTGTGATTGCAGTTATTTGGCTGCTCCTTGACCTGAGTGAGATGCCCATGAGGGCAGCAAGCCTGTGCCCCTAATGCCTCTGGGTAGGCCAGCATACAGTAGGTGCTGAACGAATGCTTCTGGTCATGCAGTGGTTACTCTGAACCCAGCTGCTGCTCCCAATGTCTTTGGAGTTACTGGGTTGTGTGTTATTGGGCATCTTGTGTTGGCGCTGGGAGAGGTGGAGGGTTCTGGGGCTGCCTCTGTCTTCAGGACTGCAGATATACCTGGGAACACAGGGCTGACACCCAGAAATAACCCAGCACCAGCATCAGGTTGTGTCTCGGGTGTGGAGACAGCGGCGCAGGTACCTCGGGTGCTGGAGAGAGGGAGGGGAAATGGCTGCAGTTACCCAGAGCCGCACAGAGTCTGCCGCCTGGGCACCCGAGTGATCCCGGGGCACTGTCCCCACAGCCAGTCCCAGTCAGAGGCTTTTTGTCAACAGGTACCCCCTGAGTCTGGCAGGGTGGACACACCCCGGCATTGTCTGCCTAGTGAGTAAATGAATGAGTGGCCGAGGACTGAGTGTGGCCTGATGTGCCTTGGCTGGGTTCTGCCACCCTGGGGAGGTGAGTGCCAAGGTCGGTGGGGCTCAGGCAGGTCCCACCCAAGGCTCTGGGTGGCCTGGCCTGTCACCGGGTGGGAGGAGAGCAGGGACATGCTCAGCTCTAGGGCTGGCCTCCCCACCCCATCACTGGCACAGCCTGGGTGGGCAGCCTGCAGGAGGAGCAGGCGGCCTCCCTGAGTTGGGAGGAGGGCCCCCCTTTCAGCCTGGAAGAAGCAGTCCCCGTGGGGACTGTGCCTGCGTGTGGTCAGCAGGCAGTGTCCACTCCTGGTCAGCACCTCACCGTGCATGCGTTCTTGGCAGCTGAGGTTCCCATCCCCATGTGGGTTGGCAGCACCATCTGTCCTGATTTTGTGCCTGCCTGTCCCAGGTCAAGGTGGCCTGAGTGCACTGCTAAGTCCTTATTAATTCAGCAAACACAGGCTGTGCCGAGCAGGGGATGGCCCTCGGAGGGCCCTCAGTGGCCCATCCAACACTGCCCCATCCTGCTAGAGCTGGCAGGGGCAAGAATCCCAGGTGAGAAGAGCCCCCTTCTCAAACACGGTGTGTGGGCACCCCTGTTTTTCTCACCTTGCTGGGCAGCCAGTGTCTGTGGAATGAGAGATATGGATGATGTTGACTGTTGAGCAAGTGACGTCCACCGAGCGAGCTTTGGGGAACCCTGAAAAGGGGGTGGGAGGGCGTGGCCTGGAGATCCTCCTGCTTCCATCTGTGAGTGTCCGCAGGGCGGGGCGTGGCCTCACCACGTCCAATACTCACATGTTCCTCCGCAGTTCTGGAAAGGCTCACTTGGCCGTGCAGTGTGCAGTGTTTTGGGAGGTTGACTCCCAAAGCCCCCGGCTCTGGTCACTTCCAGGAGGCCCCACCCTCTCGTGCGGGCTGGGCGATCACGGACGGCCACAAGCTGTTACTACCGACTGCCTTGACTCAGTTCAGCAAGGATTGAAAATAGCCAGTTGGCCAGACTCAATCTTTGTCTTGTTTTAAAAGAGTTTGTTTTCCCAGACTCTGTCCAAGTCTGTTTTAATCCACCCAAAGAGAAGCTAAGTTTGATAAATAAAAGAAGATTTAAAATGGTAGAGAAAAATGTGTTTCCCCCCAGCTCCCAAGAGAGTACTGCCAAAATTGAAGTGTAGACACAAAAATAGAAATGATCAGAATGTCTGATGGTATCTATATTTTCAAATGAAAAGGCAGAGGGAGTCTTTCAGCCCAACCACGTACTTACGGGAAGATCCGGCCAGGCTGGGAGCTCACCTCAGCTCCCCTGCGCCGGGTGGGAATCAGGACTCCAAGCTCCTCTTTCTCTGCTGTTGGGCCTCACGCTGTAGATCAAGGGGGTCCCTGAGTTGTTCATGGGGAGGAGCATTGCTCTAGAACGATCAGGGGAGCTCCTGGGGCTTCAGGGGCTCCTTGGGATCCAGCCTTTCCCCAGGTTTCCGTTTCTTTGTAGGAGGGGAAGTGGAGGCACCGCTGTTTGTGATGTCACATCAGCCCCGAGCCTGGAACCCCCGCAGTGGGTGAGAGTCGGGGGACAGGGCACCCGGCTTGGTTGCTGGGCCAGAGCTGGAGTGGCCGGGAGACTCTTCACTGTGTGACAGTGATGGGAATGGGAAGAGCTGCTCATATTCAGGATGCCGCCTGAGGTTCGCCACTTCAGGGACATTATCCGATTTCACTTTCATGGCAGCCTGGTAAGCCACTCTCAGTGGCTTTGGCACAGCCTGGGAGCGTGTTAGGAATGCCCATCTCTGCCCCTGTTCAGACCTGCGCAGTCCGACACCCTGGCGTGGGCCTCAGTGCCTCTGTCTCTCTCCAGGGGACTCTGAGTTGGATGACGGCTGCTCCATTTCACACGTGCAGAAGGTTGGCAACATCACCGTGAACTAAGGAGCCCTGCCTCCTGTGGCTAACCGGTGATGGCGCTGGAGCCGAAATGCGGCGGTCTTCATGGGGAACCTGCCCTCCAGTGCTGCCCCGCCCTGTTGTATTACATGGTCTTCCTGCCTGTGTCTTCAGAGGTCCCAGGAAAGCGGAAGGTGACCCTGGGCCCCACCTCAGGAACATGGCAGCTGAGGCTACAGGTACACAGGCCCAGCTTCAAGCTCAGGAGGCCCCGGGGTGCCTGGTGGGGACCTGGCCACGCAGGGCTTTGTCCAGTGTCTCCGTGGCCAACTGCGCACATGTGGGTATTGATACCCAGTAGGATTGGATTGCTCTTTCTCTTCGGTCAACATAGCAAGGAAGATGGCTGGAAATGCCGTGTGCGGCTGCCATCCCAAAGCTGCCTGCCTCTCTGCGTCCTTGTCTCCTTGGCCTCCTGTCCCCTCGCCCCACCGACCGTGGATGGCCTGTCCTGCCATGTCCTTTAGCATGAGCTTGGGTTTCCAGCCAGTCTGTAGTTTTGGGGACTGGGTGCCTGTCTCGAACAAGCCAGAAACCCAGGGCTCACAGTGCAGCTTGGGTCCCTGGGTCAGCCGTGGTGGCTTTGACTGTGGGTCTGTGGCTCAGCCACAGGAGGGCCAGACTGGACCCCGGGCTCTGGGCTCTAGGGCAGGGGATTGGACTAACGGGAGCTTTGCTGTTCTCGGCAGGCTGGGCTCCGGCGTGTGGGTTGGGTTCAGGGCTGCACTTCATAGGGACAGGCCCAGCCTCCAAACCCCATCACTGCCAGCCCCTCCAGGTCCTGAAAGTCCCACTGGCTAAAAAGACCACATGGCCAAGCCCGGCATCAGCGCAGGTAGGGGCGCATGAGTGTTTCCCAGCCATCACCTAACAACTGAAGTCTCTTATCTCCAGTACTTGGCATACAGCAGGTGCCTATTAGGTGCTTGGCCACTGCTAGACTAAAGTCATTTGGTCACTGAACTCATTGTCTTTCTGGGAATGATATTACAAGAAGCCCTCAACCCGTCCTGGAAGAGCCTTTTGGCCAAAGAGAAGCTCTTTATAGCGATCAGATTGACCTAAAGAAGAGTTTTCCCACGTAAAACGTCAATTCATTGGCAAGAAATGACACCGCCACTGTCATCATCAATTGTCTCCTGAGGGGAGACAGGAAGAGTCAGCACATTCCACTCCTTCCTCAAGTGGAATGAGCGTTAACCTCCAGCCGAAGGCCGGGTTCATGGTCCTGTTTCTCTGCCTTTATTCTCTTTGGACAGTCACCCAGGATTAATTGCCAAGTAGTCTGCGGTGTGAAGACACGGAGGGCTTCCAGCCTAGGCCTGATAGTGATACCTGCTCATCAGCGTGTTGAATTACGTGGACTGTCAATAAATGCCAGGAACAGTGAGCTTCAGGGATGTGGAGTCCATCCACCCCGGGCAGCTGGCGGCCGGCCCCGCGCAGGGAGGTGGGCAGGCAGTTCCGTATCTGTGCTCTTCTGCACTTTGGCGCAGGGAACGATTCTGCATGCATTCCAGAAAGTGGCCCTAATTTGAATTTAGATCTTATTCATGGTATTCACGTGGTGGCATTTGGAGGAGGGGACACCACGGTAGTACCGAGCAGCATGCAGGGACTCAGCAAAAAGCAGGCGCAAGGGTCCCCCGCTCCTGCCAAACTGCGGTTGTCCTGCCTGTCCTGCTTTTGCAGATGACCACCCCAGATGGTGTGGCAGGGCCAGGCAGTGCCGGGCTGGGCTTCATCTTCTGCACCGACTGCTGCCTTGCTTGGAGCGGTGGTCGGAGCTGCGGCATCTGTGCACATTGAAGACAGGCAGGGCCCTGCCAGGGTCTGAGGACTCAGCTCGGAGATGGATTAGCAGAGCCCCCTGCCAGCAGTGCCATGCGCCCTGGGCAACGGCACTCATGGTCCTGGACATTCATCGCCAGCTTCCTCTGCCCCAGGTGGGGTCCAAATGATTTCCCTGCAGTGATACACTCATCCCGGAGGCCACCCTGTCAGGTGCTGTCACATCCCTGTCTTTCTCCAAGAGAAATCGAGTCACAGTGTTTCAGCAACTGAGAACATTAAGTGACCCATAAGTGGCATAGCTGACTTGTATCAGAAGCTGGGGACTTTGGGTATGCTGGACCTGGGGGTAGCAGCCTCTGTGTGTCCACTGAGGTGACGCTTCCCTGTTCCCACGCACAGCCTGCTCTGCCTAGAGCTGGAGAAGGCTCCAGGACTTGAGAGCTAGGTTCCTGGGGCTGGGCAGTGGCACACCTGGCCAGGATAAGGTGTGGGCCTGGGAGAGATGGGGTCAGTGCAGGCCACAGCTGAGACCAGATGCAGACAAGAGAGGATGGGGGCTTCCAGGTGGCACGTGTGCCTCTCACGTACCTTTCCCACAGGCTGGTGGGAGGTGCCTGATAGGACCCTGGCTGGCTCCCTGGGAGCAAGCCAAGAGGGCAGGTCTGGATGGAACCGGATGGGAGGGCTTTGACCTCGCAGAGCCAGGCGCGCCTGGGAAATGCATCATGGTGTGAATACCAAAGCAGGTACCCCTGCCCAGCCCACGGTTCCTAGCAGGCCCCATTGCCTTCCGCACGCCACGTCGTTCTCTCCTCCCGAGGTCCCTTTGCAGGTTGGAACCTAGGGCTCAGAGGGGAGGTGGCTTGCCTGGGACCACGCAGTGGCTGGATATGGAACCTGGATAAGGTACATCCTGACCCAGGCCCCCCTACTCTGATATATGGGTGTCCGGGCTCCAAAAAGCTTTCTCTGACCTTCTTGTTCCTCGGGAATGAGTGGTGCCTCCAGGATTCAGGTCTGAGGTGTGCCCAGAACCATGTGGACCCCTTTCGTTCCTGCATTACCTGGGGGTGAGGCAGACACTCCCGGTCCTGCCGTGGGCATCGTAAGATGGGCTGCTGTGGTGTCCCCTCCCTCCCAGGGCTGCTCTGAGGGTACCCCTGGGGAGCGTCACGCAAAGCCCTCCTTGCCCCTCTGAGGTATGGGGTGAGGTCCCTCCCTGTGGTGTCTCAGTGAGCAGGAAGCAGGCACAGCGTGAATGTGGCCTCTGACAGCTCAGCCACCCTGCAGGCCCCTCAGCCCTGGCTCCCAGTGGCCCCTGACCCTGACCTGGGCAAGGCTGGCCCAGAGCACCCTAGAAGGCAGGGAGCCCATGGGGTCAGTGCATCTGAGGTCGGGGAGGAAAATGTGGGCTGAAGGCCGAGCAGCTTGGCTCTGACCCAGACGCCTGGCATAGCCTTGATGGGTGCCAGCCCAGTCTCAGCCCCAACATCAAGAGCAGACCATATCCTCTCCTGTCACCTCCTGGGCAAGAACACCATCGATGCAAGGCTTCCAAGAACTGGATGAGCAGCATAAGCCCCCCAGGGATGGGACCAGGTGACAGCGGCTCGCTGGTTTTACAGGCACACACTAAGGGGCTGAGCCCATCATGAATTCTGCTCCAGAACTCCTTGATATTTGCCTTAAAGTTCAGCTCTAAATATAGACCCATTGGGGTCTGTTGCAAATGTTTTCTTGGGGGGCCTGTTGATGTGCGTGGGGTCCTGGTGGGGGCAGTGTTCTGGCACCCACCCTTCCCGTGGTCTGCAGCGCTGGTGGAAGCAGGCGCAGGTGGGGAGACGGGGGCCAAGGAGACTCCTCCAAGAGAGCTGTGCCTTTCCCCCACCCACTCCCCTGGCGGGCCGAGGCCCCACCTGCCTCCCCAGGCTCTCCTGTGGCAAGTGTGGGTGTGGACGCTGTTGGTAACAGAGGTATAAGAGCAAACAGGGAGCCTCCGAGCCCCTGCCAGGAGATGGTAGCCGTGTGGGAAACCGATTGAGAGCTCTGGCTCCCGCAGGAAGGTGCTGCGGGCCCCTGTCCCCGCAATGGCCATTCTGCTCCGACTGTCCTCCCAGCTGGAGGCGTCCTCTGGTGGTCCCTCTGCTGTGCTGTCACCTCGGCCATGTGGTTGCAGCCTGGGCACTGTGAGCCTTCCTGTGTGGGCTCCTGGGGACCCCCAGAGATCCCCTCCCACAGAATCGCCAGCCACAGCAGGTCTCACGTAACTTCTGCTGTGGAGAAGAGTCCACACCTGCGTCCCGTGGGTGAGCTGCCTCTGCTTGCTGGGGTCCTGGTGCCCGGCTGCTGCCCCCTAGGAGCTGGGCTCTGGGTGGGGAGGAGGGCTTTCTGGAGGCAGCGGCAGATGTCTGATGGCCTGAAGCCCTCAGGAAACCTTCTGAGGGGCTCTTGTTTAGGAAACAAATCCGTCTGCTGAGCAAGTCTGTCTGCTCCGAGTGCACATCCTGTCTCGGGGTCCTGCAGGCACGAGGTGGGCAGCCTGCTCTCCGTGGGTCAGGACTCGGAGTCTTCACAGGCTGGCAGACCCCACGTCCGTGCCCAGCCCTGCCTACGTGGATCCATCACCTGGAACCCCCGTCGCGGGGCTCAGAGCTACGGGCAGGGTGGGAGATCCCTTCCGGAGGACCCTGTAGATTAACTCGGCTTACTTGATTCATTGATTTTGTCAGGGGTCCGTTTATCACACTGACACCTGGAAAAACCTTAAATAAATATTTGTCATCCTCTGAGGGGCCCAGCCAGGCTCCCAGAAAAGAGGAGGGGCAGCTGGGATGGCACCTACGTGGGGCTTTCCGGCTCGCCCCGAGGGAGGAGGCCCAGAGCCAGCCCTGGGTGCTGGTTGGTCTGCCTACTGCTCATTTATTCATTCATTCATTCGTCTTTCACTCTGGAGAGCCCAACCCTGGTCTCTCACCACCATGCCTCTCACTGGCTCAACTCAGGCCCTGCTGTTACCCTCCTCTGGAAGCTTCCTTTCTGGGCATCTTCCTGACTTGTGCAATCCCGGCTTCCCTCAGATGCCCAAAGGCCACCTCTTCAGGGGAGCCTTCCTGGACCACCTTGACTCCACAGGCCCCTGGCCCGTGCCCCTCCTGCCGTGCTCATTGTGTCTCCGTGGCGACCCCGTGCCCCGGCTCTGTGGTATGGACAGTGGTTCCTGTGCCCTTGATGTGTCCCCACAGTTGTGGGTCAGTCTCAGCTGCGTTCCCGGCTGCATTCCCAGTACCCCGACCAAGGACAGATGCCCCGGAGGTGCCCAGGCCTGAGGGAAGGGGAATGCAAGCCTCCGTGGCCGCACGCACTGGACACCCAGGAGGAGGCTGGGATCATTGGAGACCTGCGCCAGGGACAGGATGGTGGGAGAGGGTGAGGAGGCGTCCCAGGGAGGAGTCCAGGGGCAGGGCTGGGAGGGGTCGGATCACCAGGCACCACGGTCCTTGACTCTGTCCCCCGACCTGGGGCCTGGACAGCGTTCTGAAAGGTTCCTGCAGTGTCTGAGTGCATAGCCATGCCCAGCTGGTGCAGGCCCATCTGCCCCCAAAGCTCTCTGTCCTGACAGGTGGTGCCCTCGCTGTCTGCCTGCCTCAGGGTGCAGCGCTGGCATGCCCAGACCCTCCTCAGTTCAGTCTGTGGCCTCTTCTTTCTGCGGGGGCTTGTCAGGACCCCTGGATGCAACCGAGAACTTGACAAGGAAGGATGTTGAACGCTCATTAGGTGACCGCCGTCCACTTGCCCAGCTCTCCACCTCCGTTCCGGCCACGCGTGGACACTGTGCTTGTCCAGGCCACTGTCCTCCAGTGAGGGCATCAAAGGAGACAGGGAAATTCCCGCAAAGTGGCAAACAAGGTGCCAACCACAGGCTTCCTTTTTATCTGGCTTCCGCTCCCAGAACCCAGGTCCTCAGTGGCTGCTCAGAAGCGGTCACCTCCCACCCGGGCTCCAGGAACGAGGTCAGGTGTGGGGAGTCTTTGAAGGGCCGGGAGGAAGAGGCTGCAGGCTTTCTGAAAGGGCTCCTGCAGGAGCACCCCCAGGGAAATGCTCCCGAGCGCCTCGGTTGCCGGCTTTGAAGGCGCAGAAGTTTGATGGGCTAGTTTAGTCCATCATTTTTTCCCATTAATAAAAATTAGGATAGGAAAGAAATTATCATAATCCAACACTGACAATGAAGCTTTCCCATTTACTTCTCTTTCTGTAAGGGGTTTTTTTTTTTTTAAATCAAAATCATTTATGATTAATACAGTGCATATTAAAACTTTTAACCTGCTACCTTCATAAAGTAAAAAATGTTCCCAACATATTACATTTTTAATCACATGAGTTAATTACTCTTTAGGGAGGCTCTGGAAGTTCTGGAAAGGAGGGTTTTACGGATTTCAAAGAATGAGACTGAAACTGTCATTTTAATGAGAATGCAAATGAGAATCGCTAAGGTTCAATGAAGGTCACAGCAGCTTCACCATCAAGTTATTACAGCCATTTATTGCCAGTAACAAATGAATATTAAAAGCTATTGTTTTAACAGATTAGACCTCCAAATTATTATTATTTCAAAATTTCCCGGGTGTCTGGAACATAATTTAAAAATTATGAAATGCTAAGATTCTCTGCAGACCTATAATCCTCTCCTGAGCCTGTTGGTTTTTACAAAGATGTGAGCCTCTCTCTCCCCGGGCGTCAGAGCCTGCAGGAATGTCTCTGCAGAGACACTGGGACACTCGTGCTGCGCTTCCTGTCTGCATCGTGGTCCCAAGAGGGGGTCCCGAGAGCTGTGTTCTGGGGAGTCGCTGGGCAGGGACCCAGGGTGGCAAGGTGGCCCCTGAGGCTGGTTCTCTGAGATCTCCGATGGTGAGGGCAGGAGGTGAGATGGCTCCCGCTGCAGGGACACCCCGTCCTGGACACCTGTCCCTGCCCCACCCACTGCTGTCTCTTAGCAACCAGCCAGGCCTGGCACACAGGGGCTCCGCGGATGCCGAGTGAAGGGAGGGAGGTTGGATGGATGATGAAGGAATGAATGGATGCTGGCTGGTGGCGTGGGGCTGGCGGTGGGCTAGCACCCTTCCTAAGTGGCGTGGCTGGCTTCCCAGGCACCTGGGCGTTCTCCTCTCTCATCCTTTTCCCTCTCAGAGCAATCCCCTGTCTCACCAGCACAGCAAGCAGGGCCCAGCCTGGGTGCTCGGACCCTAGGGTCCTGCGACGGACTTCCGGGGAGGGTGGCGGCTACCTGTTGGAGGATGCGGCCTCCCAGCTCATTCCCGAGGCTTTTCCTGCCCCCCCTCACTCTCACACCGTAGGCGTTCAAGATGTCTGTGTCTTCAGAAGTGCAAATGTTCATGGGAAGAGGGAGGGAGGGAGGGAGACAAGGCAAAAACAAGACCCCCAAACCCACCAGACACTGTGAAGTTCCTGGAAGTGGCCTGGGGTGCACCCCCCTTGCCATGGGCACCCCGTGGTCTGTGGCCTCCTGCAGCCAGATGACTCTGTCATCAGCAAGGCCCAGGGAAGGGGGGACCTTGTCCAAGCCCCTGAGGTAGGAGCCCAGGAAGCTGGCCCAGGAGATGGCCGGAGGGCATCAGG
>NW_016107644.1:1563499-1573655 GCF_001604975.1 Cebus imitator
AGAGCGGGGAGGGGGGAGAGCGGGGAGCGGGGGAGAGCGGGGATGGGGGGCTGAGACCACTGGCAGGAGACAGCAAAGCCATCTCTCAGGGAGCCGTTGCTTCAAGCTCACAGATCTGGGAGGGGCTGGGCCAGGCCTCGGGTGGAGCTTGTGAGGGGTGGGGACCCTGCCACCTGCTCCCCTACCCCTGCTAGGGCCCACTCCTTGCCCTTGCTCCCTCCCTGGGGGTGTCCTGTCCTGTGGGCCGAGTCCTCTAATGAACATGGGATCCAGGGACCGGGCTAAGAGCCTAAATGCTGAACCCCACTCCTGGAGGGGAATTGTAGGGATTGCTGGTCTCACCAAGCCCCGGGACCACTGCTGGGAGGTGCCACCATAGACCCATGCCACAGAGGGCATCACAGGCAGAGGAGATGAATTTGTCCTGGGGAGGCTCCCAGGGAGCTGGGAGAAGAGGCAGGTCCCTCAGAGCAAGTGCTGACTGGCGCTGCACCCCCAGGCTCCCCTGTGGCCAGCCCCTCTTGCAAAGCAGCCCCTCTGGGGTTCACCAGCTCCAGGGACCTGCTGCAGCTGTGGCTGCGTCTCGATCTTGTGCACCACAGGGAGAAGTAATTAAATGTAATAGATGCAGAGGCTCCCGAAATTACATTATTTAGGAGCTGCAGCTTACGCGCATACACACGCAGCCTAAGCTGCAGATAATTAATAGATTTATTTAAATCAGCCTCTGCCATCTGTATTCATCTGGAAGAGACGCTCCTTGGCAGGCCCATGTCGGAAGACCAAGGCGCTGGGGGCGGCAGGGTAAGGACAGTGGGGTGTCCTGAAGAGGCACTGGGGGCAGCAGGGTAAGGACAGTGGGGTGTCCTGAAGAGGCACTGGGGGCGGCAGGGTAAGGACAGTGGGGTGTCCTGAAGAGGCGCTGGGGGCGGCAGGGTATTTGGGTCCCCAGGACACTCGGGTCCTCAGGGTTCCCGGGGCGGCATGTTTTCTGGTCACTGGTGCTTGGCGGCCCCATTTGTAAGGAAGCACCCAGCTTCCTGTGGGCCAGATGCCAGTTAGATTCCTGGAGGCAGAGGGTCCCTGCACGTGGGGCGTCATCCTGAGAAGTTGGTGGCTGTCCTGACAGCAGGATGTGCAGCCTCTTGGCTTTCCTGGATGGCGTGGCCTGGCAGAGAGCGGTGTCAGGACGTGACTCAAAAGCTCCCCTCATTTGGTCCTTGCACCCAGGAAGAAAGGCGTCTGAGCCTGAGGATTCAGCCCAGATTGAAAGTGCATGAGCTTCGGGGGAGGGACCTTTGCTGAAGTGAGTGATTTCCTCCTTGGGTGGAAGGCTGTGGGGCTGAGAGCCTTCGGACCCAGAGCCCAGTACCCTCTGGCTGATCGCTCCACAGATGGTTTCTGGGCTCTTGCTTTGGCTTGCTTGGCTGGTTAGAATGCTCTGGAAGGTGTGGGGTTAGGAACCAGCTCCGATGCCATCTCCTTCCCATCTGCCATCTCACGCCCATGGCCAGGCTGGCTGGCTGGCTTCCCTGCAGAGCCCTGACCGTGAGGCGGGATGTGCCCGGTCCATGCCTGCTCCTTACATTTCGGCCCCTCCCCTAGGGACTGAATTCTGGCTGCGTTCCCTCTGAGCCCAGCAGCCAGCAGGTGCTGCAGTGGTGTGAGGGAGGGAGTGAACGACCCTGTGAGCTGGGCAGAGAGGCCCAGGGCTGTGTGAGGCCTGCCCCAGGGGAGGCCGGAGCACTGTGGCTGGAGTTCTGCTATTCCTGGGACCCGCATGGCTTCCTAGGGTTCCTGGGAGGATTCAAGGGGCTCCTCTGGCCAAGAAGAAAATGCAGCCGTGCAGTGGGAGCAGCTGCAGTTTTGTCGCAAGGTCCTGGTCTGAGCGTCACAGGCCTTGTGTCTGTGGTGGGAGACCCCCATGTGGGAGAGGTCCCTTCTGCCTCAGAAGGGCTAACGGCTCATGATCTGATTTAAAATGTTAAGGCAAACACGCTCTGCTCCTCCCTCCGGGGGCTGTGGGGCCCGACTGTGGCTGCTGCCGGGTGAGGGAGCGTCTGTGAATGCGTGGCCGCCGACGATCTGGCCACTTGCTCCAGTGTGGCCTGTGTGGGCCTCACTTCCAGGTCCTCACCTTCCAGGTGGCCCCAGGAAGGGACCCAGGGACATACGTCCAGGGCAGACGGCTGGCCAGGGTGGAGCTTGGACTGCGGCCTCTGCCCGAGAGGCTCCATGGCCCCATTCTGTCTCCACCTGTTTGTCTCATGGGAACGGTCAGACCTGCCCTAGCCTAGGCACATCCTCCCGCTGCGTCCTCACTGTGACCTCAAGGGACAGGGGTCCTGGGACTCATTTGCAGGAAGACATTTCCTTCCAGTGGATTCTAGGGGAGCTGACCTTGGGGATGAAGGCCCAGGCATGGCCGGAGCCCTCCTGGGGTGGATCCTTGCAGGCTAGGGGCTTCTCGGAGAGGGGAGGAAGGCAGACTGGGGCAGAATGAAGTCAGCCCAGCAGCGTGCAGAGGGCACCCTGGTCTCACCTGATCACGGCCTTGCTCAGGGCCCGCCCTCCACAGCCCCACAGCCCCCGTGCTCACTTCCCTTGAGAGCGCTGCCTGGCTCCGGGGTGTGGGTCAGGCACCCTGCCGTCTACACCGGCATTCTCATGTACTCACTGGGCGCAGCCCTGCCTGCTCAGTCCTGGGAGGAAAAGCAGATGATACTCATGACAGTTACCCCTCCCAGAGGAGAAGAGGGCCACAGCTGGGCCACATGTGGTCACCAGGGACACCCACTGTCGGGAAGCCCACAGGCGGCAGGGAGAGTGCCCAGATCTGGGGTTCACAGCCAGCAGCAGTAACAGCAGCAGAGCTGTTCTAGGGCCTGAATTGTGTCTCCCCAAAATTCCTATGTTGACGTACTAACTCTAGCTCCCCAGAACGTGGCGGCACTCGGAGGCGGGGCTGTTAAAGAGGTGATTAAGGTTGACTGGGGTCGTAAGGGTGGGGCCCTGATCCAGCGTAACTGGTGTCCTTAGGGGGAGAGGTGAGGACAGGGACAGGCACAGAGGGGCCACCCTGTGAGGGATACAGAGAGAAGACGGCGTCCAGGGGCGGAGGAGAGCGTCCTGAAAGGAAGCAGCCCGGCCCACACCCCGAGCTGGACTCCTGGCCTCCAGGGCTGTGAGGACGTACGTTTCTGCCCTGAGTGGTGCTGGGGACAGGGCTCACAGGGATCCTGCCTGTGGTGTTCTGTTCTGGCTGCCCTAGGACACCAAGCCCAGGCAGTGGTGAGATCGGCGGTGACCGAGGTGGCTCTGTGCGGGAGGCTGAGTGAGAACCTGGTCTTGCCCGGGCGTTGCAGGCACTCCACTGAAACCTGGCAGCTGAGGCTCCCTGAGGATGCCAGGCCCCAGGCCGCCGAGCATCACGGCCCCTCGAAGGTGGGAAGGCACCTCCAGACCCTCAGCAGCCCCTTCCTGACCCGCCCTTAGCAGGCAGTGATGGGTGATTGTTGTGCAGGGGAGGGCTCTGGCCATGCCTTGAGCTCCATCCCTGAGGGCAGCTCCCCTAGAACCACTGGAGGGAAATGTCCGTCGCTAATGGGTCCTAGCACCTCTGCCCCTTGAGGCCACAGTGAGTATGCAGCAGGAGGATACGTCTGGCCAGGGCAGGTCTGACCTTTCCCATGAGACAAGCAGGTGGAGACAGAACGGGGCCACGGACCCAGCTCAGGCAGAGGCCCCAGTTCAAGGCGGGGGTGTGTGGTCTGTTTCCTTCCCCGGCCTCCTTTAGATTCTGCACATCACCAAGATCTGCGCAACCTCCAGGGAACGGGGAAGGTGATGGGGACTCCCAGATGGATGGCAGGCCGGGCCTGTGCCAATTCATTCGCATTCAGTGCCAGCATCGCACCATCCCAATATAGCCATTATTGCGTCTTCGCTCTCCGTGGCTGCATTATAATCGGAGCTTATGTTCAATTTGCTGGGAGCCGGCAAATCGTCGTCTGCTTTCCCTCAGCACACACTCATTTGCGGTTGGCCCTAGGTGTTTCTCAAAGTCTAGCATTTTACACATAGACAAATTAAATCTTGTTTGTGAATGTGTCCCTGCCTGGAACTGACATAATGCTGTTTAAGGGCCGTCGCACCTCTCAGGTCTTGGAGCTCATAATCACCTGCATTTTCAGGCAGCAGATTCCTTACAGAGACACAGCCTCAAAGCCAGTAATGAAGTGATTAAGTAGAGTTGGGCTCCTGTGGGTGCTCGCCACGGTCTCTCTCCCACCACCTGTGGGAGCGTGGCCTCGGGAGCGGTGGTCTGGGGAGAGGTCTTTTTGTGGCTGTGGCGTATTCATTTGGCCAGCCAGGAACACCTCCGCAGTATCTTCCAGGTGTGGCCACTGGGAGACGTAGTCCAGGGGCAGTAGGCCAGCGAGGTCCCGTCAGGTTGAAGAGCCGGGGCGGGGAGGGCCTGATGAGAGTGTGTGCCACCGAGGGCTGGTGGTTCACGAGGTCCGGAGGACACCCTGGATGCCCACGTGCACCTGGGGTCTGGGCGAAGGGCTGGCCCACCTCCTCTGCTTGACTCACCTCTGCCAACTGCCAGGGAGGGAGAGAGCAGGTGCGCAGTGGGAAATTCACAATGAGCAGGTGCCAGGCCTGAACTGGGTCCCCCACATTCAAATGCTGAAGCCCCAGCCCCAGGGCAATGGCATTTGGAGGTGATGAGGTCATGAAGGGAGCCCTTCTGCTGGGGTCGGGTCCTCAGGAGAGAGGCATGAGGGTGGCTCCCCATCCCCTTCACTGCTACGTGAGGGCACAGTGCCGAGGGCGCAGGAGGGACCCCACACCAGGGACCCAACTGGGCTGCCCTTGGCTTTGTTGTTGAGGCTGCCCGGGTCATGGTGTTTTGTAGTGGCAGCTGGGGCTGACCCCTGTGGTGGACACTTGTGCTGGGCCACTGGGCTGCCACGTAGCAGATCACGGAGCCCATGGCAGTTGGGGCTGCTTAGGAAGCATGTCCCACACTGGAAGGGGGACCGAATTTGGCCCCTCAGCCATCACTACTCATGCTCTTTCTGGTCTGGGGGTGGCTTTGCTCTCGGGGCAGGTCCCAGGTAGAGTCCCTGAGGTCCCAGGTAGAGTCCCTTCCTGAGATGAGCCAGGCGACCTGGTTACCCACATTGCTGGGGCCCCTGCTCCACAGCGCTGCCCCCACCCTGACCATCCTGGAGGGCTTCTCTGAGCGGTGATGTAGCCGATGGAGGAAGGTGCCCCCACCCCCACAGTCTCCACATCCCCAAGGCTTCTCCTTGTCACTGCAGCTGTCAGAGAAAGCCTTGCAGGTGGGAGAACCAGGAGACCTGGGTGGGCTGTGGGATTCGGCTGAGCCTGGAGGAGGAAGGAAGCCAGGAAGGGGCGAATGGGTTGAGGGCGCAGCCTGAGCCAGGCAGGGGGGGCGGGGGGGGTGACCCTGGGGAGCAGAGGGGACAAACCCAGAAGCAGACGTGGCAGGGATGGGGAAGGGATTCGGGGACAGCACCACAGGCCCGGTAGTCATGGTTTTAATAACCATTGCTGAAGGTGCAGTCAGTGTGCGCTGAATCCTTGAGGGGGTGGTGGAGACGTTCCAATCTCAGCCTCGCAGGGGAGGACCTGAAGCCAGGACGCTGGGGTCCAGACCACCATGGGTGTGAGGGTCTGGGCAGGAGCCACAGGGTCTGCTTTCTGTGCACACACCGACCATTCTCCATCAGGCAGCCACCTTGGTCACTGATGCCTTCACAGCGTGGGATTTGGGGACCGCCATGTGTGGCCCACAGGAAAGCCACATTCTTGTAGGGGAGGGGTGTCACTGCTCTCAGCAGGGGGCTGTTTCTCTAATGGGGGCCTGTCAGTTTCTGGGCAGGGGTATGACATGGCTCAGGAGTCTGTCCCTGTGATGTGCCCAGGCCGGTGCCATCAGGCTCCTGGCATTGGTGCGGCCCCGGCATTGGTGCGGTCCCGGCAGGCCCCCCAGTATTTCCATTCTGGGCCTCCAGTCACTAGAGACCACATGAGGGATGCCAGGAGCCCCAGGGGTGCAGGTACATCATCAGGCCCTGGAGCCAGCCCGGCCAAGAGCAGTGCCAGCAGGTGCCCAATGCAGGACCCACGCTGGGCCATGAGAACCAGCTGTCTTTGCCGTTATTATTAGTGGAAGTATTTTGAGATGGAGTTTCACTCTGTCACCAAGGTTGGAGTGCAGTGGTGCGATCTCAGCTCACTGCAACCTCTGCCTCCCGAGTTCAAGTAATTGTCCTGCCTCAGCCTCTGGAGTAGTTGGGATTACGGACACCCAGCACTGCACCTGGCTAGTTTTTTGTATTTTTAGTAGAGATGGGGTTTTACTATGTTGGCCAGGCTGGTCTTGAACTCCTGACCTCACGTGATCCATCCCCTCGGCCTCCCAAAGTGCTGGGATTAGAGGTGTGGACCACCACGCCGGCCTCACAGTTGTCTTTAAAGTGCCTTTTGTTTTGCTCCTGTGTCTGAGCAGTTCTTGTCCTGTGCTGTCCCCCGCACCTGGGGATGGAGGGACTCCCTGTGTGGGTGACACTGGGATTTGTCTGGGTCTGGCTGTGGCAGGCTCTGTTCTTTGAGCTGGGAGCTTTGTGGGTGGGACTGTGGATGGGAGGTGATGCGTCCCGTCCTGGGAAGGTGTGTGTAATCATAGGACGGAGTGTGGCCTCAGGGAGCAGCTGGGCTGATGACATCCCACGCGTGGGATCCACTCTGCTCTGTGGCTTTGCTGGTACAACTATCACCATCCCAAGGAATGTCCTTTCTTTAAGGCCAGGCACCCAGATCCTCTCCCTTCCACAGGGATAGCCGAGCCCCCTGGGCGATGGGGTCAGGGTGGGTCTGGCCTAGGCCCCTGACACTGCTTCTCATGACAGTTCCACCCCCACGGTGAAAGAGGACTCACTTTTGAACTTTGGAAAACTCCCCTAAACCACACAGGGCCCCCACTTAACGGCCCTGAGACCCTCTCTCCTCTCCCGGCCCGGGATGCCCGCCTGTGCGGGTGATGATACTGGAGGCCCTGGTGGAGCTGCGGGCTGGTGCCTTGGCATCTCGCACACCAGAGCTGGGCCAGACCGAGCCGCCCGGTTGGTCCTCCGCGGCCGCGAGTGACCTTCAAGAGCCTCGGCCCTTGACCTTCCACCATTTCTTTGAAATTTAGCAAACAGCGCCAGCCACCCCTCCTCGGATGCTCGGCCAGGTCCTCGTGTGGCCCTCAAGAGTCCTGCACACAAGTGGCCCCTTGTCCCGGGATCTCCGCACGGCAGCAGGAGCAGCTGTTCTCTGTGTGCATTTCTCCAGTGGGGACCACAGTGGGCGCTTATGTGGGGACAAAGGGGTGGTTTTTCCTAGCTTCCGGGGCTCTGTCTGGCCTCACTCCCCTGCTGTGAGGAGGCTGGGCCCTGCACTGCGCCGGGCATGGGCGGAGGGTGGGGGCGGTGTTGGCTGCCTAGAGGCGGGCGGCAGGTGGGGCTCCTCTTGTCTCCATATGGGAAGAGGGGCCTGGATCCCAGAGGGCACCTGCACCTGCCATCCGAGACAGGGCTCTTGCTGCTGCTGGGTGGGCACGGGTCCTGGAGCTCAGCACTGCTGAGCTCCCCGCCCCTCGGATTCCCTGCACCCCAGAGGTCTGGGGCGTGGTCTTCTCCCTCTGAGCAGCCACGGCCACAGTACCTGTTCTGCCACCAGTGAGCTGAGAAGGGTAACGGGAGCTGACTCCTGGGAGGACACCAGCTCCTTGACATAGGTCAAGACTCCGACGACCCGTGCCAGGTGGCAGTGCCAACCCCACCCTACTATGAGTGAAGGCTGATCCCTCCCCGGCCCACCCAGCCCCGCCCTCCTCGGGGTCCTGCCGGGCTCCTCACCAGGCTCCAGGCTGCCTGTGGCTGGGTGTCCTTGTCCTTCCTGAAACCTGAAACCGACGACACTGTGGAAGCAGCAGCTGTTCTCTGTACAGAGTGCGTTGTACAGCCGGGGGTTCCTCAGCGTGGGATCCCCAAAAGCAGGCCCTAAGACAAGGCCTGGCATGCATGTGGTGTGTGCAGGAATGAGGGCCGGGCGGCTCATCCCCCGGTCACGCTGTGGACAGCTGGACACGTGACCCTTGTGGAAACCCCAGAAGACAACAACGAAAATGAGCGAAGACCGCTACTCACGGCTGCGGCAGGAGGACGGCGGGAGGCTCGTGGTGGAACAGGCATGCTCCAGGTCGCCCTGATGGGAGACCTAGGCCTGGGCGAGCCAGAGCGGTTCCCTAAGGAGGCATCCGGGCACCGTGGGTTTTTTCTGGTTGGTCCTGAGTTGGACGAAGGGACAGAAACGGAGGGAAGCTGGTGGCTGCTGACCTCCTGGGCCTGATGGCTGCAGAGGCTGTGAGTTGGCTTCTGAGCTGGCGGCTGCTGGGGCTGTGGGCTAGAGTTCATTGTCTTGTGTGGTCTGTCCATTGTCCTTGTGGATGGTCCGTCAGCCCACCGGGGGCTCTGACAAAGCTGCATGCCATGGGCTGGGGCTGGGGTCTTCTGCCCCGGGGTGAGGGCGGGGCATGTGTGTTCCCAGCTCTGCAGGCCTTCACTGAGGGCCACGCCACATGGGGACACTGGCCCCAGGGACTACCCCTCCTTCTCCTTTGGCAGAGTGGGCTGCAGCGGTGGTAGAAAGCTTCCAGACCCAGCACGTGTGTGCTCGTCCCTGGGAGTGACTGAGGGAATGTCCCGGGGATGTCCATCGACTTTTCCACCATAACCAGCATAGAAGCAGAGCAGCTGCCCCGTGATGAGTGCCTTTAGTGTCACACACAGCCTCAGACGTCCCCCCAGTGGCCCTGCGAAGAAGCTGAGCTGCGGGAGCTGCATCTCCAGCCTTGAGGGTTAGAGGAGGAGAATTGAAGTGCAGGGCCCCACCCCTGCCGTCTGCTCTGCACTCTGCCTTCTCATGGCCATGGTCGGATGTAGGGGCTGAGAGGAGCATGCCTGGAGGAGACTGGCCATGGTCACAGCCCGCAGGAGCCAACTCCGGCTTAGGGCAGGCCCAGGAAGCACGTGGGAACACCACTGCCACGGCCAAGTGCTGGGTGGGGTGTGGGCCCTGAGAGGGCAGAGCAGGCAGGGCACTCCCCAGGCGCTGGCTGCAGGGGACGGGAGGTGGCCTCCCTCGCTGTGGGTAGAGGAGTGGGAATGCAAATGTCCCAGATCCAGGCCCTCTGGCTTGATGGACAGCAAACTCCTTAAAGTGGCCGTGGGGTGATACTCCTGTTCTAGCTTCATAAACGTGTGATGCCCCATTCCCAGCAACGTGTAAATAAATATTCAGCGCACCTGGGCAGAATCTCGTGTTCCTGCCCTGTCAATTGAAGGCTTTTGGGCATCCATAGAGAAACTGTGTTATTCGCGGGTCTTAGATTCTGAACGGCAACCTCCCACGTTAGAGCCCTGCCTCACTCTGACACTGCTGAGGGGATTCCCAGGGCCTCACACCTGCCCAGCCCTGTGCTCAGCCCTCGGGAACACCCATGCTGGGCTCAGTCATGGAGCTTGCCTTGTGGGGCTAGAACTGGAGTGAAGCAGTGGCTGGAGATGGCAGTTCTGGGTTTTATTCCCTCCTGATTGTTCCTTGCCTAGACCAGAGCCAGGGATGGGTGGCTGGATGGATGGACTAATGGGTAGACAAAGAGATGGATGGATGGATGGACAGATGAATGATAGGTAGATGGGTAGATGGATGAGGGGTGATGAATATATCTGCAGCTGGATGGCTGGCTGGCTGGCTGGCTGGCTGGATGGATGGATGGATGATGGATGTACCATGGGTAAATGGATGATGGATAGATGATAGGTTGATGATGGACAGATGGATGGATGGAGAGATGGATGGATGGATGGATGGATAGATGATGGGTTGGTGATGGATGTATGATGGACAGATGGATGTATGACGGATGTATCATGGGTAAATGGATGATGGATAGATGATAGGTTGATGATGGATGGATGGATGGACAGATGGATGGATGGATGGATGGATGGATGATGGATAGATGATGGGTTGATGATGGATGGATGATGGGTTGATGATGGATGGATGATGG
>NW_016107644.1:1574040-1575125 GCF_001604975.1 Cebus imitator
GATGGGTTGATGATGGATGGACGATGGACAGATGGACATGATGGGTGGATCATGGATAAATGGATGATGGATAGATGATTGATGATGGACAGATGATGGATGGATGGTGGATGGATGGTGGATGATGAATGATTGATTGATGGAGGGATGGATGGTGGATGGGTGGATTATAGATGGAGGGATGAGGTACAGATGGACAAACGGATGAGTGGAAAGAAGAAGGGGCCTATGAGTGTGTCTGGCCTCTTCAGAGAGGTAGCAGGGCTGCCCAGGCACACCCAGCTTGGTGCACCCTCTCCTTGTGCTGTGATAGGCGGGCTGCGCAGCTGCCTGAGCCTTAGTTTCCTCAGCAGTAAGTTGGTGGGGGGTATCTTTGCCTGAGAAGGTTGTGAGAACTAAGTGGGACGAGGTGTGTAAGGGGCGTGGGCTGTAGCAGAGCCAGCGCTGATAATTTGCTCCTCCTTTTGCCTCTGACCTCCTCAGAAGTGTCTTTCAAAGGTCTGGACTGTGCGGCCCAGGTGGACCTGCAGCTTGCTGTGGTTTGCTCCCACCGTGGTTTGAGGAGTGAGGCCCAGGCATGTCTGTGGGTTGGGTTTGTCCTTTCCCCTCTGCTGCCCAGCACGGCCCCCTGTAGACGGAATCCCCCTTCCCTGTGGGGAGTGCTTGCGTAGTTTCCAGGGTTTCGCTGCTCCACCTGCGGAGGGGTCCGTCTCTACATGGGCAGGTGCTGCTTTGGGGTATCTTCTGAAAAATACAACTTCTAGATTTAGGGTTGGAACATCTTGCCTTTGCTTTCATTTTCCTTAGGATAGTTGAACAGGAAATAATTCTTTTTAAACAAAAACATACAGAAAACATGTCTGCTTCCCTGAGGGGCAGGCTGAGCACCGACTTGGGGAGAGCCTCCCCTGGGGCGCTGCCTGCTTGGCCTCTGGAAGGCTGCTGGGAGCCCTCCTGTGTGCCCCCTGGCTGCTGGGAGGGCCTCCTGTGTGCCCCTCTGGCTGCTGGGAGCCCTCTTGTGTGCCCCCTGGCTGCTGGGAGCCCTCCTGTGTGCCCCCTGGCTGCTGGGAGCCCTCCTGTGTGCC
>NW_016107644.1:1575277-1600601 GCF_001604975.1 Cebus imitator
CCCCCTGGCTGCTGGGAGGGCCTCCTGTGTGCCCCTCTGGCTGCTGGGAGCCCTCCTGTGTGCTCCTCTGGCTGCTGGGAGCCCTCCTGTGTGCCCCTCTGCCTGCTGGGAGCCCTCCTGTGTGCTCCTCTGGCTGCTGGGAGCCCTCCTGTGTGCCCCTCTGTTTCCAAGGACCGGGGGTCACAGGAACCCTCCCCAGGCCAAGTGCTTTCCTCCCAGCCTTATTAGGAATTGCTTTAAAAGGACAATCCCCACTTTGAGTGAATGGGATCTATTAAGCCCAGCTAAAGTGAGAGTTAATGTGTGCAGAGAAAAGATAAGAATTTCAAAACGGAGAGCAGGGTGATCGTGGGCGAGGGTTTGGAGATAAGAGTCCCTGCATTGCTGCGGGTGGGGATTGGCTGGCACAGGTGGCAGGGCTGGCCAGGGCGGGCAGGTGGCCTGAGGGGAGGGGGAACAGGCCTGCTCCACCAAGGCTCCTCCCAGCCCCTCTTCCTGTCCGCATTCACTCAGGACTCACCAGCTGGTCACACATCCTCCAGGCTCCTCCGGGTGAGCTCAGGCAGGGGTGGCTGGGGCTGCAGGAACAGGGGTGACACTGAAGTCCGCAGGGTGGCCTGGGGCACAGAGTCTCACAGGATGAGGGTTGAGCAGGGCATTCGTGCCCAAGGCTCAGCCCATGCACCGTGCTGGGCAGGCCTGGGAATGGGCAGAGGTTTGCCTGCACTGGAGTGGCCTGCGGTCCTAGAGCTGGGAGGTGAGGCCAGTGAGGAGCCCGGGCCACGGTGGGCAGTGTGTGTGCCCGCTGGGGGCCTTCAGTCCCATCTCGGGGACAGTATTGCTTTCTGCCCCATGCTGCCTCTTGGCTGCCAGCCCAGCCTCCCCCCGAAGCCCCATCGCCCTTCTCCAGATCTCCTTTCATGGTCCAGCCATGGTGAGCACAGCCTGCGGGGCCGGGGTGCGGGGCCAGACGAGGGCAGAGCATCCTCCTGTGCTCATGGCAGGGACGTCAGCACCATCCATCCTGAACCCCCAGCCAGCTCTGAAGGAGGGGCAGGGCCGGGCTGCGAGCAGACTGGTGCCTGGGGGCCTGAGCCACTGCAGCCCTCATTGGCTGTGGTCTCCTACACAGCTGCCTCTCCGCCCTGGTGCCCGGTTTTGGCCTGTGGGATGGGGACAGCTGCCTGGAGTGTGCTGGGTACTGCAGGTGGGCACAGTTACTCAGAAGAGGACATCCTCAGGGCAGGACAGTGGACGTGGGGCCACAGGCTGTGGATACTCAGACTCCAGCTCCAGGGGAGAGTGGGATATATGCAGTCATGGAATTTTCTGGAAACCGCAAAACTTGACCTGGCCCCCACATGTGAAATGACTCTTTGCCTGTCACTGTGATTGACTAAACTGTGTATTTAGGGTGTCTCCATGGGGTCTGGGAGCCTTTCTGTTTTGTGACCTCTGGGATGGTCTGATAGTGGACGTGGAGGCTGCCAAGGACATGGGGAGTGTGGCTTCTACAATTAAGGCCCACGGGACACCTAGCATTCCCGTGGGCACTGTGGTCCCTCCTCACTGGAGCAACCCCAGTGCTCCTGACCCGGGTTGTGCCCCTGGCACCCACAGAGCTGCTCTGCATTGCCGTGGCCCGGTCTGCTGGGCGTTGCGTTGCTGATCCTGGCTGTCATGGGGGCTGGCCTCATCAAGTGGCCACGAAAGTGCATGCTGACCCGAGCCACGTGTGTCCCCGGGGGTGGCCTCCCACAGGCCTCGCTTGGGTCCCAGGTGCTGGTGAGGCTCATGCTGCCTTCCAGGCCTGTCCCCAGCATGCGGCTGGCGTGCCCTCTCATTGTCTCCCAGGCTCAGAAAGAGGCAGAAACTATGGCCTGCCATGCTGTGGTCCTTCCAGGAACATCCTTGGGCCCTCAGGGGCCATGCCAGATTTACCCCAGTGTCATGGCCCCCAGTGCCCCTGCACACATGGCTGCTGCACCAGAGGCCTCCCTGAGGCTGAGCTCTTCCTCACCAACATGATCACGTGCCCTCTCTGGCTCAGCCTCACTCCTCTGCTCCCCACACCTCCCTGGCAGGGCCCTGCTGCCCTGCATCTTCCCCACCCTACTGCCCACACTGGATGGATTCTGCTTGTCGGTCAAGGCCAGCATCACCACCTCCTCCCTGTGATTAGGGGCATGGCTATGTTCATACCTATTGAAAACATGACTGAGGCTGCCTTTGCCTTTGCCCATATATGCACCACTTCCTCCTTTTCCTCAAAGGGTGCAAAGTATTACATATCTATAGATGTCACACAATTTATCTACATTGTTGTTATGAGGCTAGGATATCTTAAATCACAGAACATACATGATGGATATTGTAAAAAAATAAATTACAATGACAAAGGAAAGTTCCAGATGAAAGGCAGGATTCTGCCTCCTTCCCAGCATCCAGGCCCTTCCCCTGGGACAAATGGTTAATAGCTTCTCTCTTACCCAGCCTGGCCCTGATCACTATAAGTTTTCATTTTCAACTGGGACGATGTCAGCAGTGCACACGCAAACTTTTACTTCTTACTTCATCACCTCTGGTCAGGACCTCCTCACTTTCCATTTCGAACAGTGAAAAAAACAGAGGGCTTACTCTCCCCATTAAAACACTGCCTTCCTCTTTTCATTTCTCTATTATGTACTTAATGGTCAGAGTTTGAGAATTATGTTTAACTTTCTATTGACTTTTCTACATGTTGATTTTGAAACTTGAATGGAATTAAAGTGCATTTATAATACTATCCCATAAATGTTTATGGCAGAAAGATTTATGACTAGAACTCTGGAGAAAGAGATATACCATTGTAAAGATTTTATCAGTTGGATTCTTTCAAGTATCAAGGGCTAATGTATCTTTGCAGCAGTTCTTCACAGTTTATTCTAGAGAGTCGAAGGTGCTAAATTTTCTTTTGTACCACATCTCCAGGTGCAGTCCCTTGATTCCCTTCATTGGGGGAGTATAACCTAGACCAGCTTTTTGTATAAGGGATGGGACTAGTAAACTGAACTTTCGAATGCTCTCAAATGGTATGCCTTGTTGACTGTTTAGCTGGGTATAAAATTCTACGTCTTCTATCTTTTCCCACCAGAACTTGAAGTTACTACTCCCTTGTCTTCAAGAAGCAAGTGTTTTTTCAGTGTCAGCTCATTTCTGTCTTCATAGAACACTGTTTTTCCTTTTTTTTTTTTTTTTTTTTTTTTTTTTTTTTTTTTTTTTTTTTCTTTTTTTTTTTTTTTTTTTTTTTTGTTGGAGTCTCGCTCTTTTGCCAGGCTTGGAGTGCAGTGGCATGATCTCGGCTCACTGCAACCTCCACCTCCTGGGTTCAAGTGATTCTCCTGCCTCAACAACCCCAGTAGCTGGGATTGTAGGCATGTTGCTATACTATATATCCATGTCCAGCTAATTTTTGTATTTTTAGTAGAGACAGGCTTTCACCATGTTGTCAAAGATAGTCTCAATCTCCTGACCTTGTGATGTCCACCTTGGCCTCCCGAAGTGCTAAGATTACAGGCATGAGCCACCATGCCTGGCCTGTTTTTTGTTTTTTTTAAAAACATATTCTGCAAGTTTTTCTTGCGTTGCTTGGATCTAGAGGTCTGTCCATTAGAGCTAATCAGAATATCGTGAGTCCCTACAATCTGAAGATGTGTCTTTATTTATTTGACTATTTCCTTCTTTTTGTTGCCTTTTATTCTCCTTTAGAATCTCTAATAAATACAAGTTAGATGCCTAGGAATACCTTCTAGGTCTCAATTTTCCCCACTTTTTCACCTCTCCATGTGCTCCCACTCTTGTAAACATATTTGATTTTATTTTCCACAGTCCGGTCTTCACTCATTCCCACTTTACCATTCAGGGCATACCCTATATCTTAAAATGGGCCAGTCACATTAATTTCTAAGTTTTTTTCTCATTTTCTTGTTTTCCTTTTTTTCCCCATAGGAGTCTGGTTTTCTCTTATTGATACCATTTTCTTTCAATGTTTTTGAGAATTATGCTATTTAGAATGATCACAATTATGGTTATGATTATTTTCCCTGAATTATTTCTGTCCCCTAAGGTTCAAGTGTAGAGTATGCACAGCTAGGCCTGCCTTCTCTTTCATGCCACTAGCTTTCTGCAAACACCTTTCTGCAAGGCAGGAGAGAGTGGGGTGATCTCTGCCAGGTCCTGTCTGTGTAGGAATAAAGGTTGAGGTGTGTGTATTGACTGGCCGGCGTGGGTCACCTCTGCCCCGTGTAACCCAACAGGCTTCTCACTTAACTGTGAGAGCTTACTGTATTCTCTGGGAATGGGCAAGGTGCGTGGACAGATGGGCAGGCCATCCTGGAAGGAGGCATGGGGCTGATGGGCAAACACAGTCCTGGCATTTGCTGGTGCTGGCAGGCTTGACCCTGGGGACAGAAGTTTTTGTGCATTTCACTCTTGGGAGGAATTGTGCTGCCTTTGGCCCTGCTGGTCCTGCTTGTAGTGACCAAGGTCCTTAACTCTGCTCTGTCCCCCCCCCCTTTTTTTTTTTTTTGAGATGGAGTTTTGCTCTTGTGGCCTAGGCTGGAGTGCAGTGGCACGATCTCTGCTCACTGCAACCTCTGCCTCCTGGGTTCAAGAGACTCCCCTGCCTCAGCCTCCTGGGTAGCTGGGACTGCAGGTGCGTGCCACCACTCCCCCACACCCGGCTAATTTTTTTTTTTTTTTTTGTATTTTAGTAGAGACCCGGTTTCAACATCTTGGCCAGGATAGTCTCCATCTCCTGACCTCGCGATCCGCCTGCCTTGACCTCCCAAAGTGCTGGGATTACAGGCGTGAGCTACGGCGCCCGGCCTTGCCCTCGTTATTTCTTAGACCCCAAGTTTTTCACTCCAGAAGCAAGTTCCCGGCTTTTTTGTGTGCAGTGGGCCTCTGGAAATCTGCTGAAGCCTGTGCAACCCATCTCAGAATAAACTAAACATACACGATTAAGAAGATCAATTATGTCAACATGCACTAATCAAACGGTCAAAAGCTTATTTTGACATAGCAATGTGTTTTCTTTATGAACACATTACATAAAAGGCAGTAGTGGGATGACCGTAATTTGAAGTCATGGTGAAAATAAGCAGTAGACTGAGATATCTACAGGAGCTGTGATGTGGTATGAGAATACTGTGATTTCTGTTGGTGACAAAGTCATAGTTATGGCTAAAGTATTGTGTTTACTGCCTCCATGCTTAATTGAAGGCGGTGTTAAATTTCAGTTAGAGACAGGCTAAAGAAAATGCTCACTTTCCCTTCCTAAGTCCCACACCTTAGGCACTGTGGGGACTGTCCCCAGGCAGAAGGCACCTCCTCTTTGGACAGCTTTCCTCTGGCTCTGGTCTGGGCTACACGCATCTTAAAGCAGCAATTTGCAGGGGGCCTGGGGGAGGACACACCTACCCGGCAGCGTGGAAATGCAGCTCTGTGGCCGAGTGCCTTCCTGCCTGGACGCCTGGCCACACCCCTGCTTTGTTCCACCTTCTCGGGAGGATGTGGCAGCCATCTTTCTGGTGGTTCCCACCGCAGTTCCTTCTCTTCCATCCAGCAACTTGGCCCCGGACCCCCTCACCCTTGCTGGCTTGCTTATTTCTCTGGTTCCCAATGCCGCTATGGTTTTAGTATTCATAAATGGTCCTTCCTGACCTGTCAGTGAGACCCTAGGTGTCCCCCCCGCCGAGATCTGTGTGGTTGTAGCTGGCTCAGGTGTTCACACTGCCACCTGGATCTGCCTTCCCAGTGGCACCCGGGGCCTCTTTGCTCTGCACGGTTAATTTACTCTTGAGATGCCCTGTGTGATGTTCCCAAGTCTTCAGCTCTGACGCCTTTCAAAGGTGTAAGCAAGGCCGCATGCATTTACTGACAGGAGGCCTTGGTGCCCAGGGAGGTGTGACGGTGGTCCTCAGCGCTAGGCACAGAGGTCCTCCTGCCACCTTTTGAAAGTGAAGTGGTGAGCCAAGCCTCTATGAACTTTTTTTTTTCCTTTATCCTCTTTAATTCTCTTTACAGAAGGATCTTCCAAATGGTTAGTTCTGAAAAATTCCCCTGGTGAATTTAGCATACTTGTCAATTTTTAGAATTTCAGATAATATGCACCTGATTGGGGACACAGTGAGTGTCAAGGGCGGGCTCTCTCTCCTGATTGAGGTCCCTTTTGGGGGCCAGGGGCGAGCACACGTGATAAGCACCCAGAAGAACCTTGAGCCCTCTGACTGGGGAGCTGTGCACCAGGTGCAGGATGAAGGCAGCAACCTTGGGGGAGGTCAGGCTCTGCCAGCCAGGCGGGGTGGGCTCCTGAGCAGCCGCTACCTCTAGAGCATGTCTAGGGGTGGAGAGAGCAGAATAGAGTGGGGTGCTTATAGGAAACAGGGTTTCCAAGGGGCTTGCATGAGCAGAGAGAATGGCTAGTCCCTCCCAGGGCCCGCCCTGAGCTGCTTAGTTGCTTGGCTGTTGTGAGGCTGGGGCCACGCTTCTAGGTGAGAGGAGTTGGATGGGGCATTCTTTCCTCTCCTGGATGTTTTTGGGAGCAGGTGGAGGGTGATGAGAGCCAGAGGTGAAGAACTGCTTTGTGGACACCTCTCTTCTGGCCAGGTGCTGGGCACAGCAGAGCCCGGTCACGCAGATGGCATCAAGCTTGGCAGCTGGTCCTGACTCTGTCCTTGACTTGCTAGTTGATGTGGGGCCAGTCACCATGCTGCTATGAGCCTCAGTTTCCCCCAATGCATACCGATGGGCTTGAGCTATCTGACCTCCAAGAGCCCTTCAGGACCAGGCCTCTTTCCCTTCCTGGTGCATCAGGAGCAGTGTAAGGAGGACCAGCCCTCATGTGACCCACATGCCCTGCAGGCACCAGCACTGCCCCCACCCCGGACAGGGTCCGAGGAAGCTTAGGCCCCGACTTCTGTCCCCTGCTCTTTCCTGGGCATTTGAAATTCAATTTCAAATTCAATTCAGGCAAAAATGCCTTGAGGCCTTACCACACTGGTCTTGGTGCTGGGCTCTGGGGCGACCCCCTGACGAGGACACCCGTGCCCCCTGCTCTGGGGTGCGGGTTTGGGGAGCAAAACTGGCCGGAAGCAAAGACCCCTCCTTCCTAGAGGCTGGAAGGGGGCAGCGCAGGAAGGCGCCCGCTTGTTTCCCCTGGAACAGAACGTGGGCATTAACTGTGCGCCCACGCTCTTGGGTGCAGGGCAGCTGCCTGGAGGGTGGCACACAGTAGGGCCAGGGAGGCGGGGTGTGTGTGTGCGCTTGTGTGTGTGTGTGTCCAGTCAGAGGTGCCGTTTTCAGAAGCCGCGGGACCAGCCTCCTCCGAGCCCTCCCAGCCGCTGGCGGGCCCGGGTCTCCCCGCGTCTCCCGGCGCCCTGGGTACGAGGGAGGCTGGGCGCCACCCGAGGCCCCGCGTCCCGTCTCTGCAGTGAGGCCCCTGCGCACCTAGGTGGAGCCCGACCCGCAGTTTTCGGCTGGACCGGCCCCGCCTGACCCGCCGGCGCGCCAGGCGGGGGCGCTGCAGGGCGGGGGTCCCGGGTCCCTCGCGGCCCAGTGCGCATCGGCGGCCCCGCGGCCTGGAGGAGCGCAGACGGCGGCGGGCGCGGGCCGGACTCCGAGGCTGCGCGGGCCCGGCCACCTGGGCTGGCAGCGGCGGCGCCGCGCTCCCCTCCCTCCGCCTCCCAGCAGCCGGCGCCGAGCGGAGCGGAGCGGGCGGGCGCGCGCCTCCAGGCCGGAGCAGCAGCGGCGTCCCGCGGGCGGAGAGGCGCGCAGCGTCGCCGGCCCCACCTGTAGGCGCGGCCGCCCCCGACCCCGGCCCCGGCCCCGGCCCCGGCGGCCCAGCGCGCGCAGCCCGCGGGAGAGGCGGGCCCGGACCTCGTCCCGGCCGCGGCGGCGGAGGCGCGGGCTGCGGGGAGCGCGGAGGCCGGCACCGTCCGGAGGGGAGACCGGCCCGCCAGCCCCGGGCCGCGCAAGTTCGATCGCCGCGGGGTCGGCCGGGCCGCGCGGGCCCCGGCGGCGGCGATGGTGCTGCAGCCCCGCGCGCGGCGCGCAGCCCCGGCCCCGAGCCTGGCCCTCCGCGGCGGCGGTGGCGGCGGCGGCGCGGCGGCCCCCTGAGCCCCGGGCCGGAGCGAGCGCGGGCGGCGGAGGCGGAGGCGGCGGCGGCGGAGGCGGCGGCGGCGGCGGAGGAGGAGGAGGAGGAGGAGGAGGAGGAGGAAGGCGACGCCGAGCAGCGGGCGGGGGGGCGACAGGCGGAGGAGGGGGCTGGGGAAGCGCCAGACCCCCCCGCGCCGCCCGGCCGTTGCGCAATCCGCGGCCCGCCGTCCGGGCCCTGCTGGCGGTGCGGCTCCGGGGGCGGCGGCGGGGCTGATTCATGGGGCCGCGGCGGCCGCCTCCCCGCGCCCGGGCCCCCGGCGCCCCGCAGCCCGCGATGGTGGCCGAGTGGCCGGAGCGGCGGCCGCCGCGGCCCGAGACTTTCTGCTAACCTCCCCGCCCCGCCCGCCCGCCCCCTCCCCGGCGCCCCGTCCCCCCGCTCCCCTCCCCCCTGCCCAAAAAGACACACATCGCCTCCCGGAGTGGCGCCTCCAGTCGCGGCGGAGCGCGGCGTTGGCGGCGGATGGAGGGCGCGAGCGGGCGGCCGCGGCGGCTGCACCCGGCGGGGCGCTGATGCGGCGCCTGGACCTTTGCTGCGCGACTTCGGGGGCGTCGGCCGAGCGGCCACTCCGCGATGCAGCTCCTGAAGGCGCTCTGGGCACTGGCAGGGGCCGCGCTCTGCTGCTTCCTCGTCCTGGTGATCCACGCGCAATTCCTCAAAGAAGGTAATTGTCCCCGGGCGCCGTCCTCCGAGCTCTGCCCGGCCCACGGCGGTCCCTGCGCCCGACCCGGCTTCCAGCACGTTCCGCCGCCGCCGCTCGCCCGAGGCTCGCGCAGCGCCACTGCGGGGCCGGAATGGCCGGCGGTGCGACCCTGCCCGGAGCCCGGCCCCCCGCGCGTCTCGCCGCCCCGCGCCTTTCGGGGATCCCTGGCAGGGCGCGGGTTCGGGGCGCGCTGCAACCTCGGTTCCTCTCGCGCCGCCCCGGGTGCCCGGCCCGAGCCGTGGCCGCGGTTCCCACCCCCTGCCCCGCACGGCTCGGTGGCAGCGGCGCCCGCCCGGACGCCGTGGCCCTCGGTAGATGGCACCAGCGCTCCACGTTGGCGGGCGGGCCGGGCCGGGCCGGGGCGGGAGCGGAGCTGAGACCCGCCGGTGTGGGCGCCGGGCTGGGGCCCGCGGGCATCGGGAAACAGGCCTGCGCACTCGTTCCCCTGGGCCCACGCCGCCTTCAGGGCCGACTCAGGGACCCACAACTCGGGGAGGAGGGGCTTTGCCACCTGGGTGCGGAGGCTCCGGCACCAAGTTCTGCCCCTGCCGTCCTAGTCCCTGCTAGACTACAGGGCGGTCTGGGACTGTTGAGGCGCCCAGGATAGCTGTTGGACCCTCCTGGCTGCAGAGGCCCGGTGGACCGGGAAGCATCTCTCTGAGGGTCGGGACAGGGCCACACCTCCCTGATGCACCGTAGGCTCCAGGCACCCCAGGCGCACTCATGGAAACTTCCTGGCTTCAGGGCCAGGCTCCCCGTGCAGAGGTCCCGCTGCATCCCAGGATCAGCCTGGCCTGTCATAGCAGACTGGGGGCAACCGAGGCATTGGGCTCCCCGGGCACCCCTGCTCCTGGTTACTGGTGCTCTGACACACAGGCTGGGCCAGCTCTGCCCGCTGCTCCCGTAGGTTGGCTGGGAAGGCTGAGCTGTGGAGGGAGCCTGTGTGGCTGGTAACTGCCTGGGTTCTCATTAGCTCTGGGCTCCTGCGAAGGAAGGGCTTGCAAATTCAGCTGCTTCCCTGACTAATGAAGGAGCCGCTGGAGGCCTGGGAAAGCAGGTAGGTGCGGGAGCCTGGACCCAGGCCCTGTGACCGCTGAGGGCCTGGTGTCCACTTCCCTCCTCTGGTTTTGGATGTGGGCACCCAGGAAGAGGAGGGCCAGGTCAGAAGGGAGAGGAGGCTGCCCCAGGACTCTGCTGCAGGCTTGACGTGGCAGCCAGGGCTTGTGGGGACCCTTCCTGGGGTGGGAGGCCCAGCTTCTTCCTGCTGCCTTACTGACCGACTTCTGGAGTGGGTGGTTCGGCCCTGGGCAGTGGTCCTTTGGGCTGGGGAGGCCATCCTTCTTCCTGCCGAGGAGTCATTCACTCCAGGAAGGCTGGCGAGGGCTGCCCTCCGCTGGTGTCCTCTGGCAGGACTGTGGGAACCACCCCTGGTGCATTCCAGGCACCTGGCGAAGGGGTCCCTGTTCTGCCGGGCCTGTGTGTGTTTGCGCCCCAGGTTCTCCACCTCTTCGGCTGATCTCGAATTCTTTGAGGGGACTGGCTTGTTGGAAGGGCGTGTGTGTGAGCATTTCTGTGTTTCTCTGAGGTCCGAGTGCCCAGCTGTGTCCTGATACTCTGTGACGAAGCGACGCTCCACTGACTTTTAAGCTGTGAGTTAGTTAAAGGGGAAGCCCCTTACCATGTGGCCAGCCTGTAGTGAGGGTTCCTTTCTGCGTCTCCCTGTGGCGCTGACCAGTGCAGGTGTCTGGCGGGACTCTGCTGTCCCCCGGAGGCTCTAGGTCTAAAGGACTCTTTATTGGCCAGGAAGACAGAGTTTCTGACTCTCAGCTGGGAAGGTCTAGCATCAGGCCCAGGATTAAATACTGCTTGTGTTTGCTGAGTAGAGTGTTTTCTGTAGATTTAGCCATTCACAGACACATCCATGTTTATGTTGAAGCAGACACACGTGTGTCAGTGCGTGGAAGACGCGTAGTCCTAGGAAGGTGGGATAGGATGGGGTCAGCTGTGCACTGAGGGCACAGGTACCTTTGAAAGAGTGGTTTCAGGGTCTGGTGTTTGCATAGCCCCCTGGGACTCCTGAAGTCCCATCTCCCCATCCCACAGCGGTGGTCTTCACCTGGGTTGGAGCCCCTGCCGCCTGTCTGCCTGGAGGTCAGGACTTGAGCGGCCCCCTGGTCCTTGCTGAGATGCCCTTTTGGCCCCTTGGCGTCAGGAGCCCCAGGGGAGGCCTTGGGGGAGCCGCAGTGAGGGTGCAGGGAGGGGCTGGCCCACTCTGGTTCCTGGCTGATGGGCTCGAGACGCATTGTCCAGCAGGAGGGCAGGAGCGCCGCAGGCGGGTGGACAATTGTGACTTGTTGTCTGGGGCCAAGTGGGAAAGAGCTGTTTAAACAGCCATTTCCATGAATCTGTTTTTTTCAGGGGTGAAGAATGAGGGTCCCAGGGAGCTGTTTTTCTATACTTCTCCTTTTGTGTGGAGATAGAGGCCACCCCGTGGCTAATCCGTCCTCCTCTGGCCACTCTGTCTTCCAGGGTTTGCGGAGATGAATAGGGCTGTGATCCGAGAGAGAGGCAAATTGTGGTCCGTAATGGCAGCCTTGGTGCGTCCGAGCTTTGTGGGAACCGGTCGTGCCCGCCACACCAGGCCTGGCTGGGCAGCCACCGGCCGGGGAGGAAAACAGGGCCACAGTGTGGGGTCCGGCCCTGGGGCCTGGGCAGCCTGTCTTCTTGCCCTGTCATCCTTAGGACACGCTGACCCTCCTCTGGGAGGGGAGAGTCGTCCTTTCTTCTGGTGTGTGCACATGCTGTGTGCACGGTGCAGTTAGAGTCGGGGTGAGGGCGGGAGTCCCAGGACCTTGATGGAAGAGCCAGCCGTGTCCTTAGGGAGCAGGGGGCGTGTGTGACAGAGACGGGAGCGGGCAGCCAGAGCTCTGTCTCCTTCATGTTTGGCCTCCAAATACAGAGTTAAGGAAACAGCTAGAAGTATAAAAATATTTTCCACCTCCCTCTTCCAAAGACTTTACAATATTTTTCTGGAAGTCTTGAGTCACTTGGACGCAGCACAGATTAGCAGGCTTTGGTGTGGCTGCCTCGTGTAACCAGAAGAATAGGAAAATACTTGAAAGAGCCGGGAGTGCGGCGGGGCCCAGGGCCGGCCACAGCGGCAGGCAGGTTTCCGGGCTTTGGGACCCAAAGGGGCAGGAGAAAGCCGGGAGATCGTTCTGCCCGATGCTTTCTGCGTGGGAGGGAGAACCCAGTGCCTCTTTCCTTGAGGTTCAACTCTCTCTGCCAATCCTTTTGATGGCAGGGGAGTGCATTCGATGGCCTGAACGTGCTGTTAAAAAGCCTCTTTTGCAGGTGAGTTCTGAGAACTTTTGTGTCGGGCTGCCCCGGGACCGTGTACCAGGGCCTGGATTCCAGAGGTGCTTTCCGAACCTCTGTGGGGTGCCCATCTTTCCGTGGCTGTTGGAGGGCAGGCCGTTGACTGAGTCAACAGGATTCAACTCTCATTTACTGAGTGAGCTGGCACTTTTGGAAATGAGGCATCATCCTGCAGACCCGGGGGGCCCATAGCAAGCTGCGTCCTCAACGCCGTCAAGGCAGTGGACGGTGTGGCAGTAATTGTTGAGGCTCTGCGCAGCCATCGGTCGGTGCCATCTTTACAAGATGAGCGGGCGATGCAGAGTGTTCATCTCTCTGTAGATGGATCCATTTATTTTTTAAGAAATGGATAGAGAACTTCTTAGGAGACACAGCTCAGTTCCTGGCCCTAAGACTCCATCAGAAGTATTTGTTGAATACGAACAGCCATCCCAGCTTCGTGAGCACAGGTGTGTGTCCCCGGGGCATCGGGGGTGGCCCATCGTGGGCTGGGTGAGGGCTGGGTTGATGTCCTTGAGATTTTCCAGAGCGGCAAGGCTGTTCTCCGTAAGGGCGCGAGGCTGCGCCAGGCTCCGTTCTGAGTGTCTAACGGGGTGTGTGGGGAAGGGGTGGAGTTCAGCTGCTCTGTCTCACGGCCGGTTGTGCCCGTACACCTGCACCCAGTCTTGGCGTGGGGCTGCCCCCACCCCCAGGCTCTGAGCTTAGAGCTGGCTCCTCATTTCTCCCTGAGTCTCAGGCTGTGTGTGGAGGGGTCCTGGGCTTGGTTTAGGGGCCCCAGGGGCTTCTGCAGCCCACTCTCTGGGTGCACTGTTTTTATGGCCTACTGTTTTTACGGGCGCAGGGGCGTCCCAGTGCCATCCCCACCTCGCAGGTGTCCCTTGGCCTGCCTCTCCCTGACCCTCTGGCAGACACTGTTTGCAAGGACAGGTAGGTGTGAATGGCAGCCGGGAGGGGTGGAAAGGAAAAGGCGTTAAAAATAACCAACTCCTTTATCATCATTTACTATCGTTTCTTGTGTGACACAGACTCTAAATAAAACCCACACTCACTGGAATGGGTGTCACATCTGCTGTGTCTCTGACACTAAACGTTAGAAACGGGCTGCAAATGGAGGTGACTTCCAGACACAAGTTGGCTCTTCGCTGCCTTGCTGGGAGCCGGAGTCCCAGCCTCCCCGACCTCCCTGAGGGCCAGGCTGGCAGTGGGCTGGGCCAGCTGGTGGTCGATCCCGCCACACGCGGGAGGATTGGGTTGGGGCTGGTCTTGCTGTCGGCATCTGTGGAAACTCACCCGTCTCCCATGTTGCTGCCATGTGGAGAGGGCATTCAGTTCCGCGCGCGGTGGTCTGTGGGCGTGGCACCGTAGTGAGGGGCGGGAGGGGTGCCATGTGCCCTGCCCGGTGCGATGCTGGCTGCAGACACAGCCCAAGAGCCCCTGGGCCTGGAGAAGGCAGGGTCAGGGCAACCTTCTTGGAAGGGTTCACTGCTGACGTTTTCCTGGGTTTGCATGTTTGCGTGTGTGTACATGTGCCTGCTTGTGTGTAACTAAACACTTGTAGGTGTTCACAGAGTTGTGTGAGCTTCTTAAACATGTAAGTACAGGATCATGCTTTATAAACCTGATGTGAAATACAGCCCTTAATTAGGGAGCCGTGTGTGCAGGCAGCAGTGCTCCGGGAGGGGGGCAGTCCTCACCTCCTTATTTACACATCAGCACGGAGATCTGTGGCCCGCAGGGAGGGCACCGTGATCCGAACAGACGGAAAACACGGGAAAGCGGTCAGCCGAGGTCTGCGTGGAGAGATCCCAGCGAGTGCACGGGGGCTCCTTTCAGACCAACCCTGGGGACCCCAGAGCCTTTGTGCTGCGGGAGCCCTGACCTGCCTCACAATGCGGGGTGGGGGTGGCGGTGTCTTCCCTTTTCCTCCTCTTACCTGGGCTCGTGTGTGAGCCCACCCCTCCCAGAGACAGGCACAGGGTGCCCCCCGGCAGAGACACCCCACACACTGCACACCCTATACACAAAATACACCACACGTACCACACGCCCCACACGCCACACACACTACACGCCACAAACCGTATGCAAAATACACCACACACTACACACCAACTGCGCACCACATGTAAAATATACACATACTATACATCACATACAAAATGCACACCACACCCCACACATACCACACACCCCACACACTGCACAAAGCAGACACAAAATACACCACACACTACACACCACACTCAAACAACACATACCACATGCTGCACACATTACACACCACACACACCACACACAAAATACACCACACACACAAAATACACCACATATACCACACACCCCACACGCTGCACACCCTACACGCCACAAACCATATGCAAAATACACCACACACTACACACCAACTGTGCACCACATATAAAATATACACATATTACACATCACATACAAAATACACACCACACCCCACACATACCACACACTGCACACACTACACACACCACACATACCACATGCCCCACACACTGCACACACTACACACACCACACACACCATACACAAAATACACCACACACAAAATACACAACACATACCACATGCTGCACACATTACACACCACACACACCACACACAAAATACACCACACACACAAAATACACCGCATACCACACACACCACACACAAAATACACCGCACACCACACACAAAATACACCACACACCACACATGCTACCCACCACACACAAAATGTACCACACACACACCACATACAAAATATACACACACCACACCCCACACACACCACGCATACCATGCACCCCACATACCACACACCACACACACACTACACACCACACACAAAATAACACATACCACATGCTGCACACATTACACCTCACATGCACACATTATACAACACACATTGCACACCACACACCCCGCACACAAAATACAACACACACAAAATACCGCCCACACACCACACACAAAATACACAACGCATACCACATGCTGCACACACTACATCTCGCTGCACACAACACACATTGCATACTACACACCCCACACACCACACACAGCACACACAAAATACACCACACACCACACATAAAATACACCACATACCACACACCCCACACACAAAATACACACACCACACACACAAAATACACCACACACCACACAGACAAAATACACCACACACAAAATAAACTACATATACACACACACCACACACAAAATATACCACACCTACACACACCACACAAAGTACACCACACACAACACAAAATGCACAAAACACACACAACACAAACCACACACATATATACACCACATACACATCACACACAATATGCACCACGCACCACATGTATGCACCCTTCACACACACAACACACCACACATAGCACATGCCACACACCACACATGCAAGACACAAACTACACCACATACACCATACCACACTGGACACCACACACACACCACTCACCAGATACATCTCTCACACACACACCACACACTACATACACTATACATAGCACACACACACACAATATACAGCATGTACACCACAAACATACCACATACAAAACATACACACAGAATATGCACAGAACACACAGTGCACACCACACACACACACCCCACACAAAATATGCCGTGCAAACAGACCACACACATTCACATACCACACACAGAATACACCACACACATACCACACACACCACACAGAATACACCACACACATGCTACACATGAAGTACACCACATGTACACCGCACACACCACATGCCCCACACCACAGAAAATACACTATACACAGGCACCACACACAAAATGCACCATATATACACAACACACACAAAATACGCCATATATACCACATACACACACACCACACGGCATGCACACATGATACACCACACTTACCACAGACATACCACATACACAACATACACAAACACAGAATACACCACACACACAGCAGACACAAATTTACCACATACAAACCACACCACACAACACACAATATACACCACACACACAACACACAAAATATGCCATACACATACCCACATACAACACACATCACACACACAGCACACACCACATAAAATACACCACACACATCACATACAAAATACACCACATACATCACTCACACTAGATATTACACACAACTCACAAAAACCAGCATGCATACAGCACACACCACACACATAGCATACATCAGAGACACACAAAATACATCACACAGATACCACACACAGCAAAATACAGCACACATACTAGACACCACACACATTACACACTGTGTACACATACCACATGCCACACACTGCACACACACAAAATATGCCACAGACACACCACATACACAACATAAACACACATAGAATACACCACATACAACACACACACATATAAAATATACTACATATATACACTAAATATGCATACCACACAAACACACACAGCACACATACACCGTGACCGTCCCCCCGACACAAAATATACAAACACACACCCACACAAACACATGCCAAGACATACACCGTACCACATCCACGTCATACACGCAGAGCCACACATCAGAAACACGTTACACCTGCCATGCCACACACACACCGTAGCCCAACCGCCGCACAGTCCCCAGCCCACCCATGGGCTCCGCCGTGGGTTCTGGAGGAAGAGAGAGGACAGCGGACCCAGCTTCAGTGTCTGCCCCTGTGGCCTTGTCCCTGCCCTCACCCGGACCCTGCCCCTGGTCCTTGCTGGCTGGGCCTCTGCAGAGGCTTCCTGGGGAGGAGGGCATTGCCCTGCCCTTCACCGTGTGGGCAGCTGTGGTCCGGTGAGACCGAGAGAGGGCCCAGGTCCCAGAGGACAGCAGGACAGGCACAGACGCGCAGCTCTGTCTTTTCTCTCTGTGACCCCAGGCAGGGGCAGCGTGGGTGGTGCCTGGGCCTGGCACACCCACCTCCCGCTGCGGGCTGCGATGCGCATCTTGCGTGCCTTGTGCCCATCCCAAGGGGTCATACCCGCTTCTGCAAATAACCTTCAGGACGAGGAAGCCCACCTGTACCATGATACCAGGCCAGGGGCGGGCTTCTGGGACCCTCAGTCTCCTCTTCGCACGAAGGGGATGATAAAAGGAGGGGAAACCTTGGGGAATTCCACAGGGGGCCCCCGACTGATGACCACAGTGGTGACCTTGCGCAGAGCCCAGGAGCCGCTCCTGCCAAGTGCTGGGCGTGTCTGTGGAGCTGATGAGGCCGCAGGCACTGGACGCAGGGCCGCCCTGTCTGGGGAGGGAATCGCAGACATTTGCAGGGGTGCAGGGCTGGTGTTCTCAGGGTTTCACCCACTTCTCTGAATCCCAAGTTCCTGGGCAAGTGGCTTGGCCCCTGGTGGGTGGAGTCTTTGAAGTGCAGTCTGGAACCTTCCATGCACAGCTGGGTGACCTTGACAGTGTCCATAGTGGTTTCTAGAGAGTTCCTCAATGATAGGACTCAGTGTTGTCCAGACACAGTGTTGCTTGAGTGGGGAGGGAGGCCTGTCCTGTGTCCCCTGGATGACAGGACGGGCTCCCACCACGTGTCCAGCTGGGCTGTAGCGTGTGGGGCAGCCACAGTGCACCCACAGGTCATCAGGGCCACCCCACATGGGCACGCTGGTGACAGCCAGGCCTTCACCCGGCCCCTTGTCCGGGGTGTGGGAGCCAGGGCCGTGTTGCCAGCTGCGTCTGTGTCCCTGTGGTTTCCCTGTGGCCTCGTGGCGTGTGCAGATCTCTCTTCACGCTCTGGGTGCAGTTCTTAGGGTATGGAGGCCGTCGTCAGCTGAGAGTGCTCTGTGGGTGGGTAGCTCTCCTTCCTCCGGAATTTGGGGTGACCTTCTGCACAGAGGCCCATGACGATTTTCCATGCATCCCAGGACTCTGAGATGCCTTGGGCACAAGTTCTGGAGGGGTCTGCACACCTAGGTTCATCTCACGGGCCTCGGTGTGGGCAGAGAGTCCCAGACTGCAGGGACTCGCCCGTCCTCGCAGCTCCTGTGGTTTGGTGGGTAAGGAAGGGCTGTTTCCTCGCCACCTGGGAGCCGCTGTCCTCGAGTGGAACAGGACCAGCTGTTTGTGGGTAGGCCAGGCGTGGTCTTCAGGGAGGCCATGTGTGGTCTTCAGGCAGGTCAGGCGTGGGCTGCAGGCAGGTCAGGCGTGGTCTTCAGGGAGGCCATGTGTGGTCTTCAGGCAGGTCAGGCGTGGGCTGCAGGGAGGCCATGTGTGGTCTTCAGGCAGGTCAGTCGTGGGCTGCAAGCAGGCATTTAGGGAAGTCACTACTTGAGCCACCAAGGAGGCAGTGGCTGCTGGCCCTGCCCTTTGCTGCGTTTCTGTGGACTCCTAGGCTGGGGAATGGAGCCCTGGAGGGCCCCAGGGAAGCTGACGTCACCAGAAGTGGCCCGGGGCACCTGGTCCTCTGGCTGATGAGGCTGCCTTGTGGGGTAGGCCAGGTCCTGGCTCCCTGGCCCTCAGGGGAGGGTGCTGGTTCCCCAGCTCCCCCCACCCTCACACCCCCCTCCAGACGCCTCGTCAGCATGCTTCAAACACGGCCTTCTGCCCTTGCCTTTCCGTCTTCTCCTTTTGCATTTTTAAAAACAAATCCATGCTTCTAAAGGCCTCTGGGGCTTGGAGGACCCACGCAGAGGCTGCCTTCTGCCCCGCTGAGGGCCCGCTGAACTTCCCAGAAGCAGGCCCTCCCTCCCAGGCTGAACCTGCTGTCTCGGCCCCGGCACTGTCCCCGCCAGGCCCTTGCCTGGCTCCTGCCCGTGTTACTCCAGAGGGAAGCAGGCAGGCCTGCGTTGTCCTGCAGGTGTCAGAAGCCTCCTTGGCTGAGCTCCAACTGCGCATAACGGGGGCTCCAGTGGGTTGGGGAGTTGGTCAGGGGAGAACTGGATGTTCAACAGGGGTCTGCATTGGCCTTGGATTGACGAGAAGGGTCATCTCGGCAGAGACAGTAAGCCGGTGAGCCCGTGGGCTGAGCACAGGGGCCTCTGGTGACGGGCCTGGCCTTGACCTTGGCGGCTGCTCTTTGCTGTCACCTCCTTTGCTCCTGAGGCCACCTGCGCAGAAGGCGTGATCGTTCTACAACTTACTGTTGAGGAAACACAAGGACGGAAGGTGCAGTGTCTTGGCTGTGGCCCCAGAACCAGGTGCCCTCTCTCCCAACCCTGCTGCCTGGATGGGGCTGCGCTGCCACCCTGGAAGGCTCTGCGGAGGCATTGGCGGAAGGAAGGCATTGCTCGCAGGAGGAGGGGTCCTTCAGAGGGTGTCAGCAGGGTGGGTGCTACTCTCCAAGTTGACAGCGGGACATCTCATCCCGTCCCCTGCGTTGGACTCAAAGCGGGTCCCCATGGATTCAGGCTGGTGGCCGCTGGGTGTCAGGACTGGCTTCTGGGCTGTGGTCTCTTGCTGTGACCACAGGGACCTGGGGGGGTTGGGGGCATGATTCAGTGCCATCTCCCTGCCTCTGGCTTCCCAGCTGAGGAATGGCAGGTGAACACAGCACCCTCGGGGACACTCCTGGCAGAAGACTCAGGAATCCATGGGAAGAGCCGTCCCCAAGACCATTCCAACTGGACCGTGGAGCCAGCCTGGCCCCCATGCGATCTTCCCTGGGTGCATTTAGAAGAGGTCCTGCAGCCCTTAGTCCACACTCTCCAAAGCATCTGCCTCGGAGAAGGCGGATTTTATTAGCCAATGACCTTTCTTCTCCTCTGATGACAGAGGCACCGAGCAGGCCCGCAGATTCGCTTCACTGATGGAAGAACCCAGACCTTGCTTATAAATAACTCTGTGCTTTGCAGAACCAGAAAATCCATCTTCAGACCCTCCTGTCCCCAGGGAATGCCTGCACAGTGACAGCTCCCTGCTCCTGCCCGCCGGCTGCCTTGGGGACAGCCTTGATAGTCACGCTGCCCTCAGTTTGGCATGCATGTATTGAGTACCTGCTGTATGCCAGCCATGGGCAGCATGTTGGTGGAAGGTGGATGGGGCTGACTGGCTGGGGTTGGGGGTCTCATGGGGTCATTTGTGTGAAAAGGCAGTGAGACTGGAGTCTGCACCTGTGAGTAATGCACACCCGTAGGGGTCGGTTGGAGGTCCCCAAAGTCAGAGCCACCTGGAAACCCAGGGTGCTCTCGTTTGGAAAAAGCATCTTTGCAGAAGTTGTTACGGCCAGGATGTCAAGCTGATGTCACCTTGGATTAGGATGCACCCCCAGTCCAAAGGCCAGTCCTTACAAGGGAAGAGAAGAGAAGCACACGGACAGGAGAGAGGGCCTGGTGAAGACGGAGTGCGGGCTGGAGTGATGCGGCCACAAGCCAAGGAGAACCCGCAGCCACCAGGAGCTGGAAGACGCAGGAAGGGTTCTTCCTGGAGCTTCTGGAGGAAGCACAGTCTGGAGACACGTTGATTTCCAACTTCCATCCTCCAGAACTGTGAGGGCAGAAACTTCTGTTTGTAAGCCATGGGTTTGTGATTTGTCACAGTGGCCAGAGGAACCAGATAGAGCAGACACACGCTGAGGATCTTGTCACAAGGGATTGCAGCCCACAAGTGTGTGTGTGCACACATGTGTGTGCGTGTATGCACGCATCTCCAGGCAGCATGGCGGGTGGATGGGGCCTGGGTCTGATTCAGGTCCACCTCATCTCAAGGAGGGCCCGAGGGAGCAGATGCTCCGTCAGCATGAAGGGAAAGACCCGGATTCTCAGCTCAGGGGTGGAATGCCACGGGAGTGAGGGCCCTTGAGTTGGGGGCTGAGGAAGAAGCTGGTTTTCCCGAGGAGGTCGGGGTTGGGGTGGACGGCCTGGAAATTCTGAACGTTCATCCTCCCATAGATCCAGCATTTCCCAGAGTGAGGGCACGCACTGCCGCTGGCCTGCAAGCTGGCTCGATGCGGATGCGGATGGGCGTTTGTTATTTTAATAGCTTTGTATCTGCTTTTAGGGGTGCCTTCTATTTCGGCAAAGGCACTGGCTTTCCGTTCACGGGGTGATGGAAGATTTCCTTTTAGTAGTGAGGTGATGTATGGCTGTGGTGCAACCCTGGGGGGTTCACAGCTTGGCCCGAGCCCGGGAGACACTGTGAGCTTCTCCGGCAGCTGCTCAACACCCGCCGTGCAGAACGGGCTGAGCCTGGGCCGGGCTGACCTCCAGCGGCTGCCACCCGCGGACCCAGGACTCCCAGAGCCCACTGGCTGGTGTCCCTTTGAAAGTTACATTGTCATTTTTTTAATCCAAGAGAAAACTGTGAAAAAGAACAGCCGTTGTGTCCAGCCTCCTCCAAGGCATTTCCTATTCCAGTTCGAATCGGTTGTGATCAGCTTCACAGTTACCTGGTATGTTTGTTATTAATGTTACCAAAATGCATCAGATGTTTAGTCTTTTTTTTGTGATTTGTTCTCTCTTATTTTTTTTGAGACGGAGTCTTACTCTGTCACCCAGACTGGAGTCCGGTGATGTGATCTCAGCTCACCGCAACCTCCACCTCCCGGGTTCAAGCGATTCTCCTGCCTCAGCCTCCTGAGTAGCTGGGATTACAGGCGCCTGCCACCACCAGGCCTGGCTAATTTTTGTATTTCTAGTAGAGACACGGTTTTGCCACGTTGGCAAGGCTGGACTTGAACCCCTGACCTCAGGTGACCCGCCCGCCTCGACCTCCCAAAGTCATGATTTGTTCTTAATGCAGTAATTTATCTTAGCTGAGACACACGTTTCTCTTTTCTCCCAAGTTGGTGGCTTGGCCTGGAGAACCGCGTGAAGCGTTCTGTGTATCGAGGTGGTTTCTTGTCTCTGGGACGGGCTGTGAGCTAGGGAGAGGGTAAGGTTCCTGCTTCCTTAGTGAATATTCTAGAACGGGAGTGTGGTTCCCCTTGGGTGGACATTGCCCTCAGAACCACAGGCAGGAGTGGGTGTTCCCATCACAAGCCACCCCTCTGGGCCCTGCCTGCTCTCTTTTCACCCCCGTTCATCTGACCCCCAGGGGTTGTGACGCCTCAGTCACCCCCAGCTGTGGCCTTGCCCTGGAGGGAGGCACAGACAGGTAGCAGGCGTTTCTCAGCCTTCACCTGGGACAGAGTCATCTTGCTGGTGCAGGGAGAGGGCGCTGTCCAGGAGGTGCCCTCAGGGCTCCAGGCAACAGGGGAGAGCCTGTTCCCGGGCAGTGGGGGCAGAGGGTAGTGGGGTGACCCAGAGCAGCTGGAAGGTGAATACCGGAGCCTAGGCCTGACCCTGGGCTGGCCTGAGGGAGGGGCCCGGGCCAGCTGAACCCTGAACTCATGTGGGCAGTATGTTCCCAGGCAGGAGAAGGAGATGGTGGCGTGGCAGGAGGAGGCGGCACTGGGCTCACAGACGGCCACGGAGCCAGGGTCCAGCCCCCGCCCACTCCCCCACGGAGTCTCCCTCTCAGGCCAGCCAGCTTCCTGGGCACCTGGCAAGGCGTCTTTCTCTCCAGGCAGGTGCTTGGGATCTAGTGCCACAGCCTCACGGCCCTGAGCACCATTCAGCCACTGAGGTGTGGTGGATGGAGGTGATGCCCACGGCCCAGGGCACCTCCCCTCCTTAGCAGGCCTCTGGCTGGATGGCAGGAGGCAGGGGTCCCTGGCAGGTCTTGAGATGCTCTGTGGGGCCTCCTTGGTGTGCTCTGTGGGGCCATCCTGAGCCAGTGGTAGAATTACTGTTGTGGTTAGTGACCCAACCACGGTGCTGCCCCCTGCGCCCACACTGTGCCCAGGGCACTGTGCCAGCTTCCTTTCCGTGGGCCGCTGGTCTGTCCCCGGCACTGTACGGTGGCTCTGGTGTGAGGGTGGCAGAGCCTGTGGCCTCCCAGGGTTGGCTTGGCTGTCCCATTGCTGGTGTGTGACCTGGGCCTATGTTCCCCATGCCCTGTCTCCTCCCCTGCACATGGTATAGTAAGAGGACCTCGGAGGCCGTGGGGCAGGCGAAGCAAGCCACCTCAGGCAGGGGACTTGGGACACTGTGTCCTTGCCTCGCGGCCAGCCCCGAGTCCAGGTGTCTTCCCCCTCCTGCTGTCCCAGCCTCTGACTTGGGCTGAAGAACCGTGAAACGGGTGCTGCGGGCACTGTCGTTTCTCATCCTCTCTGGGGCAGACTCTGGTTCCCTGCGTCGGGCTGGCATTCCCTCCTCGCAGTGATTGACTCAGTCCTCAGAAGGCCGGTTCTCGCGTGCCCTGCTGGACAGAGGCCTGGGCCAGTCTAGAGTGAGGAAGCCCCGTGCTGCTGAGAAACTGAGCAGTTTTCCTGGGCATCAGCAAGAGATGCAGGCGTGGGAGCGTTCCCGGAGCCTCCCTGGAATCCCTCCCGTCGGCTGCATGCTGCTCCTAGGGGTCTCTCAGAAAGACATCTGCCTCCTGGTGTCTTGGCTTGCTGGACTGGCGTCTTTAGGGCGGACCTGGCTGTGGGGTTTGGTCCTGGGTCTTGGACCCGGGACTCTTCAGAGGTAGCTGAACGAGGGCAGAGTCCATGAGAGGGAGGTGTCCTTGCAGCCGTGGGAACTAAGATGTCCTTCAGGAATCCCGACAGGAGCTGCAGCAGACACGGCAGGGTTGGTGCCCAAAGTCATGAATGGTGTCGCCTGGGAGACACCGTCACCCTCTTCCGGATGGACGTCCTGAGCCCGAGGCCAGCCCAGGACCCCACCTGTGTTACCAGCGGCCGGGGGTAGAAAGGGCCTCGGAGCTGGTAGCTGAGGGTGCCGGGAGAGGAAGGCTGCAGAGCTGAGAGGCAGCTAGTCAGGCCCAGCCCCCCCATTCTGCAGGTGGGGAAATGGAGGCAGAGGGCTGGGGAGGGGCTTACCCGAGGCCACACAGGCCTCAAGTTAGTGATGGTGACCTATGGGAGGGGACATGTCTTTTCAGGCAGGGAGACTGCTGTGGGCCCGGCACCAGGCAGAGGTTCTGAGCTGGCTGTCCAGGCTGGGGGCTCAGGGTGGAGGACTGAGGCGAGTGGCTGGGGTCAGGGCTTAGGGACTGCAGGGCTGAGCATGGCTAGTGCTAACGTGAGAGAAACGATCCATCAGCCCAGCCCCCCGAAGTGGCCGTGTTGGTACGGTTTGCTCAACATTGCAGCTTCATTGTGCAGCCCGTTGGGCACCTTCCCCCCGCGCCCTCAGGCATAGTGCACTCTGGGAGCTGCTGCAGCGCCAGGGAGTCCCCAGCCAGGGCAGCTGGGGCCATCCCTTAGCACGGCCTCCCTAGGCTTCCACTTCCCAGTCTGTGAAATGGGACAGTAAGTGCTCCCGTGAGGTCAAGTCCTGTCCTCTTCCCCCGGCATGACCCCCAGTGCGGCTGTGAGCGTCTCAGGGTCGTGAAGGTGGTGAAGGGGGACTCACGGCACAGAGTCCACGGCGCTGCAGCCCACGGAGACCCCATCAGTGTCGGCACCGGCTCTCATGTTCGTGATTTTTCCTATTTTCTCTCCTGAAGTCCTTATGTAAGGAACTGTGGTTTCCTGGGAGACCCACTGTGATAAACGCCAGAAAACAAAAGCCTTTTGCCAGGGCGCCGGGGCCTGTGCATCCTCCCAGGCCCCGGTCATGCTCTTGTGCCCACGGAGTGGCCCTGTGTGTGCCCTCTTTCTCTGGAGATGTGCAGGGGCGGTGAGAGGGAGGCAGGCGTCTGCTCTTGGCCAGCAGAACCCAGCGAGGCTTGGGGACTGTAGGCTGCCCGGCAGATCCCGGCAGGCTTCGGCTGTCCGACCCACTCGGATGGGCGAGGAGAGAAACGGGGGAGCCAGCGGGACGTTCTGGGGTGCATGCATGAGGGGAAACTGTTGGTGTGTTCTCAGCATCCTGCGCACACATGTTGACAAGCTCTGGGTCACACGTGAGTGTGCAGGTGGCCTCCGAGGGCTGCACCCAATGGGGACTGGAAGATGCAGCTGGGATGGATGGACAGGGGTGCTGAGATGGGGGCTAGGACAGGGGTGCTGAGATGGGGGGCTAGGACAGGGGTGCTGAGATGGGGGCTAGGACAG
>NW_016107644.1:1600842-1602860 GCF_001604975.1 Cebus imitator
GGGGCTAGGACAGGGGTGCTGGGATGGGGGGCTAGGACAGGTGCTGAGATGGGGGGCTAGGGTGGGGGCTAGAATAGGGGGCTGGGATGGGGGGCTAGGACAGCGGTGCTGAGATGGGGGGACTGGGCCCCAGCCTTCAGGGGCATGTCCTGAAAACAAGGGCGGCACAGGACTTCAGTGCCTCACCCATGGTCCTTGGGTCGGCTCCGGCGTGACTGTCCCGTAGGTTCTCGAGCTCCCGTCGGTGGCCGGCCGTCTGCATCCTGCTGCTGAGCAGCTGCACAGCCCTCATCTGTGGGGTCCAGAGCCTTCTGCAGAGGCCTCACTGCCATCGCTGGTCCCCATATGTCTGTTGTCTACCAGGCGCCCTGTCTGTATTTTTTTTAAGAGGGGCACAGATAGCAGTGCGGGTGGACGGATGGGTGGAAGAACAGGCGCCCTGCCGGGATGTTCCACCGTCACTCAGCCCCGGAGGCAGCTTGCAGCTGGAGCCAGAGCCCTGCTGGCAGGTCTGTGTGCTCAGAGCAGCCCATGGGACTGCCCCGTGCCCCCGCACACCTGCAGCTGAGCAGGGTGCCTGCACCCTTAGGGACTTTGCAGATCAGCTCTCCCTGTTCACACGGGGCACGCAAAGCCGCACCAGTCGGCTCTAGAAACGTGCTTCGTGAGCTGGTGGCTGGCTGGTGGTGTGAGCCCGAGCCTGGCTTTGGAGTTGGGCCCCACGTGTGGCCCTGCCGCGCTCATAGCTCTGAGTTTGCAGCCCGCGTGCCCCCATTGGGACCTGCCAGTGGCAAAGCGGTTCCCTTTCCACCTGCTCAGGGGACATGCGCCGTGAGGTGTGGGAGGAGGCACCACCACCCCGATCGGCTCCGACCTCAAACCCCGGGGAGACACTCTTTCCCAAAGTGGGTGCCCCTTCCAGGTTCCCCTCTTCCCTGCACCTCAGCGGGGTACGATCGTGCCCGAAGACTCCAGCAGGAGTTAGCAGGAGTGGGTGCCACTGGCAGAGCAGAGGAGGCCGGGCACGGGGACGGGGACATGTGTGTTAGACCTGTGAGTGCTGCCAGTAGCCCCCCATTGGGGAGCCCAGGTCTCTCTGGACTGAAGCCACTGGGGCTCTGTGGAGGCCACCAAGACACCCTGCATCCGTTCCGTGGACAAGCCACAATAAGGGGGATGTCACACATCCTCAGATGTGCCGCCACAAGCAGGCAGCCTGCCCATCAGACTGCATGGGACAGGGGCACCTCTGGGGACCAGTTCCTTCCCAGCCATGCTGGACACCCCCTTGCGCTGTTTAATTAGTGTTTGCACGAGGCCACGCCAACATCAACGTGCGCTAATCCTTTAAGAACTGAGATCGTCTCCGACTGCAGCTGACTTACAAGATGCATAAATTAAAACTTCTCGTACATGATATCTCGTAGCCTTATTAAGTGGCAAGATTATGCAAAAATCTTTAATATGGTAATGCACCTTTCACCGTGGTTTGCATCAGGACGCTCGTTATCTCTCACTCTGCTCTATTTAAGCTCCATTCCGGGGGAATTAGTGGTATTACTGTTTGAATCTTAACTTTTGTGTTACGAAAGCGTGTTCCAGAGCTTTTGAAATGCATCTTGAAAGCAGTGCCTGAACTAACAGGTTTAACAAGGAGCGAGTGTCGGAATTTCAAAGCGTGGCTAATCTGTAGAAATTATGGTAGCTGTGTCAGATTTTTTTTTTCATTTAATTTAAACAAAAAGTTGTTTTGCTGAAGATTATCCAGATAAAGTTGTTTCAGAGAACACAAGAGGCAGTGCTGAAGAGACTCAGCCTTCTGGGGCCCCGGGCTGAGTATTGGTTTCTGTTGATCACTGCTGTGCCTCCACGGCCAGCGTGTCCAGGTCCTGGCCCTGGGCTCTGGATTCTGGGCTCTCAGCTCTGGGCTCTGGACTCTGGGCTCTCAGCTCTGGTCTCTGGACTCTGGGCTCTGGGCTCTGAGCTCTGGGCTCTGGGCTCTGGGGTCTGGACTCTGG
>NW_016107644.1:1603119-1607337 GCF_001604975.1 Cebus imitator
TCTGGGCTCTGGGGTCTGGGCTCTCGGCTCTGGACTCTGGGCTCTGGGCTCTGGGCTCTGGGCTCTGGACTCTGGGCTCTGGGCTCTCAGCTCTGGGCTCTGGGCTCTGGGCTCTGGGCTCTGGGGTCTGGGCTCTGGGCTCTAGGGTGCCATGGGGGTAAGGTTCAGCAGCCCCCTCCCAGCCTGACCCTCACTGATTAGTGCTCCACAGCACAGCACATTCTGTCAAGGGGCAAGGTTGATGCTGTCATTTTATTGCTGTTTTTGACAATTACCGTCTTTATGTTTTAGGGACGTTGCAGGGTTATAGAAAAATGGTGCAGATGGTGCAGTTTCCATCCAGCCTCTGTCCTGCCGCTCCCATCCGCACAGGGCCCTGTGGTAACAGCCTGAGTGAGGCACGTGAGTGACAGTGAGGAGCTGACGTTGACATGCTGTTATTAACCAGGGCCACGGTTCGCACCAGGGCTCACTGTTGGCGGGGCGCACTCTGTGGGTTTGGACCAACGTATCACGACATGCGTCCACCGAGACTGTAGCAGACAGAGGGGCCCCACTGCCCTAGGGCTGCCCTGTGCGGGATGCCATCGTTTTCACTTCATTTTGTTTTGTTTTTGAGGCAGGGTCTCCTTCCATCACCCACGCTGGAATGCAATGGTGCGATCTCAGCTCACTGCAGTCCTCACCTCCCAGCCCATGGGATCCTCTCGCGCCAGCCACCTGAGTAGCTGGGATCACAGGTGTGCACCACCACGCCTGACTGGTTTTTTGTATTTTTGTAGAGATGAAGGTCTCCCTGTGGTACCCAGCTGGTCTCAAACCCTTGGACTCAGGCGATCCTCCCCCCTGGGCCTCCCAAAATGCTAGGACTGCAGGTGTGCGTCACCGCGCCTCTCCAGTTTTCAAAGAACACCATAAAGTAGCATTCCTGGGTGGTGCGAGAATGGCTGACTCTCCGGCCCACCTCCAGGGCACACGCCCTCAGTCCTCTGCACCCCCTCAAACTGCAGGCAGTGAAGGGGCCTCTCCTTGTGGTTTGCACCTCGTCTTCAGTGGCAGTGTGCATGGGGGAGGAGACAGGTGAAGGGTACCAGAGGAATGCATGGGCACCCCCTTTCACACCCTGCCGGTCCAGCCAGCAGCTCCTAAACATGGCAGGGGGCCCTCAGCTCCAGGTCCCTGGGTGACCTTGTGTATCCTTTTCCAAGTCACTGGATGTGCCCAGGAGGCACCGGGGGAGGGGGCCCCTCAGCGTTTCCACCTGAGTACTTTTCAGCCCCTTGCAGTTTCTCTTCTTTGCCCATTTTGCTGGGAACATTCGTGCCCTCACTGTAAGACTGGGTTTTGGTGACGTGAGCCCCATGTCTTTGTCATCACAGACACTGTATCCTGGACCACCGTTGCCCCTGGTGCAGGTACGTTTGGCTCGCCACGCATATCTGTTGGACTCTGGCTGTGGCTGCTGCTTCTCTGGACCCTGTGGCCCTGTGGTGTCCAGGACCAGCTGGTGTCCAGTGAAGGTCTGGTGCCCGGTGAAGGCCTGGTGCCCGGTGAAGGCCTGGTGGAGGAATAAGTCAGTGGGCACCAGGAGACGGTGTGGCCAGATGTGTGCGTTTCACAGATGGGAACCTGGGCCCTGAGAGGTTACTGGTGTCACATGGGGCCATTGAGATGTGTGGGGCTGGGTGAGCCTCTGAGGCCCAGACAGGGAACCCCCAGCCCCCGCTCTACCAATGCCCCCCTGGGCGTGTTCCATCCACAGCCTGAGAGAGGTCCCCGGGGCCACCCTACCTGTCCCCATTCTGACTGCCTCAGTGACTTGAAGAAAGCTACACAGCTGTCACCCAGGGACCCTGGAGCCCAGGCCAGGCCCCCCACGTCTAGGACCTGCTGGCTGGTGTGCTTGTGGGCCGGGTGGCTCTGGAAAGGCGGGCGCCCAGGCATTTCTCTGGCCCTGTCCTCCCTTCTCCATCGGCTGTGTGCACTGCCTGTCCTTAGTTCCAAGTGGGGAGGGCTTGAGTGCCCGGAGGCTGCTCTGCCCACATGCCCACCCACTCAGTGATGAGTCATGGATGGATGAGATGCCCACCTGAGGCAGGCTCTCGTGGCTGGGGCGGTCGCCTGGGGCACACTGATGCCGGGTGTCTGACAGTCTCCTGGTGCCCCTGCCTGCTGGTGGGAGATTAGGGCAGGGCTTGATCTTCCACCTCTGCCCTAGGAGGAGCCACTGCAGGGCCCAGGGGATGGCTCAGAGTGCCAGGGTATCTTCCGGACCTGGCCTGGCTCTCCCAGGGGCCTGGTCTCCTTAGGGCAGTGGCCTGGGCCTGCGCCAAACAGAAGGGCAGGCACGCAGGTCTCCCCCAGCCAGCACTGCACCGGGGTGCAGCTGCCTCTCCCTTTTCCTGGAGGTTTTACATTCTGGGGAGGAGGTTTTGCTTCCTAAAAAGCAGCTTCTGTTGTAACACAGGCACTGGTCTCGCCTGTGGTCCCCACTCTGGCCAGGCAAACGTGACTGAGCAGCAGCAAGTAGGGCCCCAAGAAGCTGAGGGGGTGGAGGACTCTGGCTCCCAACTCGTGCGTCTCAGGGAGTGCACAGAGAAGGTGAATGGGGGGCACTGGGCAGAGCCCCACTGCCCTGGAGGCATGTTTCCCATTGCTCCGTCTGCTCATTATTTGGGGCATCTGTGGACCCCTATGCCACCCACCTCAGTTTAGTTTTAATGATCCAGGTACCCCCGGCCCCCTATGATATCCACTCGTGAGTTTAGTTTTGATAACCCAGGTCTCCCGTGGACAGCAACAGTGCTGAAGTGTGCATGTTGTCATTCACTCCCTGCAACAGGCGTGTGAGCTGCTGGTGGATGAATTCCCCCCATGTTATAAATGAAGGAATCACAGCTCGGAAAGGGCCATCCACATGGCCAGTCACGAGCATAGGCAGCCACGTGGCCCCCGTGGCCACAGCACAGGCAGCCCTGCCGAGTGTTTGCGTCTCAGGCACCACGTTCCTTTGTTTTAGGAAGACAACACTCTCTCCCTTCGTGTGTGCCTTGAGGGCCTTTAGTGCCTCCAGAATCATTTGTGACATGAGACATGTCATCACTCAGATACGTCCACTGCATTTTGCTGCAGGGTCCATGGTGTTTTCTCGTGGTGTTCCAGACTTGTCCTGGGTTTGGAGCTGCTGTGTTGGTGGGGACAGCAGGAGACGGCTCCAGCCCAGCGAGGCCCTTGTGGGAGGCCCTGGGCTGGCACCCACCTGATTTCCCAGGCCACTGTGGAGCTGCAGAAGTGCTCAAGCTTGGAGGCTGCAGCCCTGGGCTCTGGCTCTGATCCTTCCAGTCACTGGCCTTGGACCAGGTCCTCTTGCTTTGTTTTCCAAATTTCTCCCATGGAAGGTGGGCGCATGTGAGGGGTATGAGCTCCCGGCTAGGTTGTGTTGCGTTGCCCTTCTGGTGTAGCTGCAGCCCACAGAGTTTTCCCTCCTTCCACTCTTACAGTGTCCTCCAAGGAACAGGACTTGAGGAGGATTCAGGGCCCAGGGCAGGCTTCCAGCCTCTCTAAGGTTATGAGAGGTATGCTTCTTGGCACTTGGATTTGGGATGGAGGACTTTTGTGGGCTTGTTGCAGATTGCATTTTCATTTTAGGTTCTGGGGAGGAGGAGATGGATATTACAGTGGTAACGGTGGTGTGGGGGGATGATGATGTGGCTGTGATGAAGGATACAGGTGGTGATGGCAACGAGGAGCTCTTGGTGGTGGTGATGATAGCGATGTTGATGATGATCAGGATGATCCTGGTGGGGAGGAGATTACGGTGTTGCTGCTAGTGATGGTGGTGATGATGCTGATGATGATAAGGAAGAGGTGGAGGACTGAAGGATGGTGGTGATGGTGATTGTGGTGTGATGATGGTGGCAATGATGGTGATGGTGGTGGTGATGGTGATTGTGGTGTGATGATGGTGGCAATGATGGTGATGGTGGTGGTAATGGTGATGGCAATTGTGTTGGTAATGATGGGGGTGGTGGTGATGGTGATGATGGTGGTGGTGATGGTGATGTTGTGATGGTGGTGATGGTGATGTTATGATGGTGGTGATGGTGATGTCGTGATGGTGGTGATGGTGGTGATGGTGATGTCGTGATGGTGGTGATGGTGATGTGATGGTGATGGTGATGGTGATGTGATGGTGATGGTGATGGTGATGTGATGGTG
>NW_016107644.1:1607402-1620265 GCF_001604975.1 Cebus imitator
TGATGTGATGGTGATGGTGATGGTGATGTGATGGTGGTGATGGTGATGTCGTGATGGTGGTGATGGTGATGTCGTGATGGTGGTGATGGTGATGTCGTGATGGTGGTGATGGTGATGTCGTGATGGTGGTGATGGTGATGTCATGATGGTGGTGATGGTGGTGTTGTGATGGTGGTGATGTTGTGATGGTGGTGATGGTGGTGTTGTGATGGTGGTGATGGTGATGTTGTGATGGTGGTGATGGTGATGTGATGGTGGTGATGGCGGTGATGGTGATGTTGTGATGGTGGTGATGATGATGTGATGGTGGTGATGGTGATGTGGTGATGGTGGTGATGGTGATGTCGTGATGGTGGTGATGGTGATGTCGTGATGGTGGTGATGGTGATGTTGTGATGGTGGTGATGGTGATGTGATGGTGATGGTGATGTTGTGATGGTGATGGTGATGGTGATGTGATGGTGGTGATGGTGATGTTGTGATGGTCGTGATGGTGATGGTGATGTTGTGATGGTCATGATGGTGATGCTGATGATCGTGGTGTTGGTGATGGTGGTGGCAGTGATGGTCGTTGTGGTGACAGGGGCTACTTTTTTACGTCTTCCTGCATTTCATCTATCATCTCCTTTGATCCTCACAGCCCAACTAGGATGCAGGCAGGCATTTTACATGTGAGATAGTTGAGGCTTTTGAGAGGTTAAGAAGCTTGCCCAAGGCCCAACGCTTATGCCTGCAGACCTGTAAATGTGAACTTCACCTTGAGACTGATTGATTCCCAAATTGGGGCATTGCCTTTGTCACCCTGTGACATATGCTGAACATGATTAAAACTCACTTAGAGGGCTGCAGGGTCCCTGTGTCTTGTCACAGCTGCCCCGTCCCACCCACAGTTGGGATGCCTACTGCTAATCCTGAGGTGTAAGTGCACATGAGGGCAGGTCCAGGGGAGCCCAAAGCCCCTCATGGGTTCACAGTCACTGCAGTGGATGGGGAAGGGCCTGCCCCATAGGGTGGACGCACAGTTCTGTGTGCTGGACGGCTGGCGGAGGCGGCAGTGGGAGATGACTCAGCCTGGTGAGCCTCATGAGTCAGCACAAGGTCAGACCTTGGAAGGCCTCGGAGCCGGGCACCTGTCCTGCCACACGATGGCTGGTGCACCCTCTCTGAGTGCCCCTTGAGAGTCAGCAGCAGGGATCTGCTCTCCTCCACCTCCTGAAGGTCATGGAGCCCCCTTTACCAAACCCTGGGACCCTGAAATCCCACCTCCAGGGATTTGTCCTGGGGCACAAAGAGAGAGAGACTGAGATCTCAAGGGATGCCCTCCTGGGAGAATCGCGGTGGTGAGCCGTCGGGGACAGCGTGCCCCCCCAGGAGAATCGCGGTGGCGAGCCGTCGGGGACAGCATGCCCCCCCAGGAGAATCGCGGTGGTGAGCCGTCGAGGACAGCGTGCACTCCCGGGAGAATCACAGTGGCGAGCCATCGGGGACAGCGTGCACTCCCGGGAGAATCACGGTGGCGAGCCGTCGGGGACAGCGTGCCCCCCCAGGAGAATCGCGGTGGCGAGCCGTCGGGGACAGTGTGCCCCCCCAGGAGAATCGCGGTGGCGAGCCGTCGGGGACAGTGTGCCCCCCCAGGAGAATCGCGGTGGCGAGCCATTGGGGACAGTGTGCCCCCCCAGGAGAATCACGGTGGCGAGCCGTCGGGGACAGCGTGCCCCCCCGGGAGAATCACAGTGGTGAGCCGTCGGGGACAGCATGCACTCCCGGGAGAATCACGGTGGCGAGCCGTCGGGGACAGCGTGCCCCCCCAGGAGAATCGCGGTGGCGAGCCGTCGGGGACGGCGTGCCCTCCCGGGAGAATCACAGTGGTGAGCCGTTGGGGACAGTGTGCCCTCCAGGCTGCAGGCTGAGTGGATCTCAGCCCCAAGGGACATTTCCTTCCATAAGCAGAGAAAATTCGTGGTATTTTGAGAACTGAAAAAAAGTAGGTTTAAGTAGTAGGCAGGGTGATCGTGGTGCTGCTGCAGGTATTTGTCTGGATCTAGATGTGCGTGTTTCTGTGAAGGCATCCAGGAAACTGAAATGCTGAAATGAGGATCTGGCGAAACGTTCACAGTGGCTACTGGAGTGGGGGATTATCTGTGGAACTTACTTTCTTCTCTGATTTTCTTCTCTTTATACAAAAGCCGTGTTTGCTTTTATATGCAAAAGCCTGTTACTGAAAAGTGCTCCGGCTGCTGCTCTCTCTGCTGCGGAACTGGCGTCTGGGACTCACCCTGGATTAGCGATGGCACGGAGGAGCGCAGCGCGTTTCCCCTGCCCGGCTGACCTGGAGGCGAGGGTACAAAGGGCAGGAGATGCGCTCTTGGCGGGAGGAAAGGGGCCGGGGGCGCTCTGACGGTCTAGTGCTGCCGGACGCCAGGGCTCCGAGCCGGGCCCTCGCCCGCGGTGGCCAGTGCCCGGCCTGCTTCTTGTGACGGTTGGCACCAGCTCGCCTCTGTCCGGGTTTCGCTTCCACTCCGTGCTCAGAGCAAACGATAACCCACGTCCTGCATTGCTGTTACTGAGTGGTCCATTGATGCAGTCACCACGTGTCCTTGGGGCTGTTGGGAGTGGATCCAGGCCAGACTCAGGGGGATACCTGAGGGAGAAGCTGTGTTCCTACAGAGTGGGGCCTCAGGCAGACCCACAGGAAGGGCCTGGCCCCATGAGCCCTCGAGGCAGTGCATGGGCCTGGGGCCAGCCTGGAGCAGGCCTGTCCCGGGTTCTGATTAGGGCCGGCCCACCCACCCCAGGTACCTCAGCCTGGAGCAGGCCTGTCCCGGGTTCTGATTAGGGCTGGCCCACCCCCCAGGTACCTCAACCTGGAGCAGGCTGTCCCAGGTTCTGATTAGGGCCGGCCCACCCACCCCAGGTACCTCAGCCTGGAGCAGGCCTCTCCCGGGTTCTGATTAGGGCCGGCCCACCCACCCCAGGTACCTCAGCCTGGAGCAGGCCTGTCCCGGGTTCTGATTAGGGCCGGCCCACCCCCCAGGTACCTCAGCCTGGAGCAGGCCTATCCCGGGTTTTGATTAGGGCCAGCCCACCCACCCCAGGTACCTCAGCCTGGAGCAGGCCTGTCCCGGGTTCTGATTAGGGCCGGCCCACCCACCCCCCCAGGTACCTCAACCTGGAGCAGGCCTGTCCCGGGTTCTGATTAGGGCCGGCCTACCCACCCCAGGTACCTCAGCCTGGAGCAGGCCTGTCCCGGGTTCTGATTAGGGCTGGCCCACCCCCCGGGCACCTCAGCCTGGAGCAGGCCTGTCCCGGGTTCTGATTAGGGCTGGCTCCCTATCCCTAGAACCTTCGAGATGTTCAGAGTCAAGTGCAAAACATGGGCGGGGAAGTCGAGGGTGCCGGAAGGGTCTGCAGCAGGAAGACCCAAAGGAGAGTGGTCTAGTTCATTTAAAAAAAAACGAAAGCAAAGCTTTCCGTCTTGTACTTGGTCTAAGTCTTGCCCTTTTCTGACCACCCTGGGGGTCCTGAGGAGTGAGGGAACTATGCCTTTTCGGGGGGTGTGTTTCTCTTTGGAGAAATTCTGCTGCTCCTCGGGTGGTAGGAGGTCCCGGACCCCCCCTTTCCAGCCTGGGGAATGTGGAGGGAATTCTCAGGCCTTGGCAGCTCAGCGGTTGGGCTGGACGGTGGGGGAGGCCGCAGGAGCAGACCCCAGCCCTCCCACAGCTCCGGGCTGCCAGGCCCCTGCCTCTCAGGGATCTCGGTCTCTTTTCGAGACCCACCACCGGTGCTGATTTTGTTTCTGCTCTAAGGTCGGTAAATGTCTAGGACGTGTTTGGTCAGCACGGAAACGGCTCAGGAGACCCTGGCCTCCAGGAAGCCTCCTGCCTTCTCGCCAGGCAGCCTCAGCCGCATCCACGAGGCCTCCGTCCAGCCTCTTCTCTGAGCTTTTATGCGGCTGCAGTGTAGCTGAAATACGGCTTTGCATCTTTTTTCTCACTCATGAACACACGATACTGTGATTTTTTTTTTCCCGTGAGCCTGTCTTTCGAAGTTGACTCATCCCCCCTGCACTTGGGGGCACGTGGATTGGTGTCCGTGTCGGAAGTCACCTTAGTGACAGCTAAGTCCGTTTTCTCCGCAGATGTCCTGTGGCCTTCCCGGCGTCGCATATCATTTCCTGAGTGGGTTGCATCCTGCTGACCGTGATGGTGGAAGTGTTTTAGAGAATCTTCTTGGCGCCAATCCTGGGGGAGGAAGGGCTGTTCCTCCCTGAGTGCTCCGGGTGTTGGTTGGGGGTGGTGGAGCCCTGGTTACCTGAGGAACGGCTGAGCGCTGTGGAGGGGGTCCCGGAGCCCACTGGCCTTTCTCTGCTCGAAGCCACAGCTGGAGGCCCTCATTCCAGCAGAGGGCAGGCACCCGGGCACGGGAGCTCTGTGCCCATCGCAAAGCTTTCTCTGGTGACACCCAGGTTTGGGGCTTGGGGCCTCGTGCTGTAGCGGAATAGGCCCACGCTTGGCTCTCTGCAGCATGGTGTGGGTCATCAGCCTGACGTCGTACGTTCCTGAGGCGTGGTGGAGGCAGCCACTTATTCTTACAAGTCACGTGGGTTGGGTTCATTTGAGTGAGTCAGGGATCGTCGGGAGGCCCCCAGGCTGCAGGTAGCCAGGGCACCTTCCCTTCTTGTGGAGCGGTGCTGTCAGGATGGACGCTGCATAAACAGGCGGACCAGGGGGACGCGGTGGGTTCTAAGGAGGAGCCTCTACTTGGGTGTGAAATGCACATCTCCCAGCTCAGCAGGTTGCTGGGCGAGGCCTGCAGAGAGAGAGGGGGTGTTTTCAGAATCGAAGACAACATCCAGGTGCCAAGGAGGGAGCCAAGTCTCCGAGTTGAGGGACTTCAGTGGACACTCGGCTCGGCAGCTGCCCCGTCCGAGACCTGTGATGTCACCGGCCATGCGTCGTCCGTGGTGTGGCCGGGAGTAGGGCAGGGCTTTGGGCCTTGCACCTGCCCACTTCTGCCCACGCACAGCTCCGAACCTACAAGGGGCTGCCCCATTTCTCCTGCACATGAACCGCCAGGATTCAGAAGGTCAGACACGAGGATGGTGTCCGGGTTCCCTGAGGCTGCTGTGACTGAGAACCACAGGCCAGGCGGCCTAAAGGACCTACGTGGAGCCGCCCGCGCTTCTGGAGGCCGGGGTCTGGCATCAGGGGCCAGAAGGTCTGCTTCCTTCTGAGGGTGTTCGGGGAGAAGCTGCTCCCAGCTCCTCCCAGCTGCTGGTGGCCCAGGCACCCCTTGGCTTCCGCCTGCCCCCTGCCAACACCTGCTCCACCACACACAGCCGCCCTCCCTCTGTGGGTCCTCATCCCCTCTTCCTGTGACGTCACCAGTCATATGGGATTGAGGCCCATCCTCATGAGCTTAGCCTAACTCAATGACATCTGCAAACACCCTGTTCCAAATAAGGTGACAGTTACAGGCCTCAGGGGTGAGAACCTCAGGATGCTTTTTGGGGGACAGAACTGAACCCATAACCACACCAGTGGAGGAGGCTGTGTGGCTTTGGATGGAGCCCCAAGAGACCCTGAGGCCGGCTCAGCAGGGTCTGGCCCGAGGAGGAGATTCTTCCGTTGCCCTCACTGAGCTCTCAGGAGCACTCCCGGCTGTTCTGAGTCAGCGCGGTAATCCGCCTTCCTCCCTGGAGTCCTCTCTCCAATGCAGGTCCCTTCACTGATGATCTGAGGACCTGAGTCTGGCCCCTTATGTCTCTGCTGGGCCGTCCCTAGCACAGGACCCTGTGACACTGCTTTACGTCCTGACGCCGACACCCCGTCTCCGTTAACGTGGGCAAGCCTGCCCTGAACCCCTGTCGCCCAGGCCCTGTGGATGCCCCTGTGGATGCCCCTGGGGGCCCTGCCATCTCGGCCTCCCAGCCTGTCTCGGGTCTGTCCCTCTGGCCCTGTGTTTGTCCCTCGGACCTGCTTCTTCTTCTCTGTCTCATCTTCTGAGCCTGGGTCCTCTGGACTCAAGACGGGCGTCTGACCCTGTGGCTCAGTCGGGCGCTCACCCGCCTGCCCGGCCTCCTCCTCCTCGAATTGGAAAAGGATTTCCTCCTCCACCAAGCGCTAGTCCTGGGGCACGGCCGAGGGCCCAGTCCACAGTCTGACCCGGGCTCCGCCCGCCCTGGCCTTCACCCCGCTGCCCTGCGGCTGTGCCCCAGCCTGGGGCTCCCTCCCTGTACCTGACACAAGGCCAGGCTGACGTCCTTCCTGCCTGCCCTCGTGACTGTCACAATAGAATGTGGCCCCGTCGAGCTCCTGGTGGGTCCTGGACAAAATGAGGATGTGTCACAGCTGCACGGGGTTTCTGGGCCGCCACGGCTGAAAGGGCTCCTGGGTCCGGTCTGGAGATTGGCCCGTGGCCCCCAGGCCCGCTTCCCCCACTCCCGGCTCTTGACCCCTTCGAGGTGGGATTCTGTGGAAGGACAGAGCCACTCGCGAGCTTGGAGCGGCCGGGCCTGGTGCCCTGGTTTATTCCCACCCTGCACTTGGGAGGCGGTCCTGCCATCCCGGCTGCCAGGCTTATCTCAGGACAGCTGGTGTGTTGAGCTCCATCGTCGCTGTCTGCTGGTGGGTCCCTGTCTGGGTCCCCGGGCGCTCCCTCCTGCAAGGCCTGCTCAGAGCTGGGGATCCGGACCATCCCTCACCCCAACTTTTCATCGAGAAAATTGTCACACATAGAAAACCTCAAAGGGAATCGCACTGCAGACACCCATCTGCCCCCCACAACTGTTTACGCCGTGTGTGGGTTCCACAGCTGCTTAAAAATTTGCTAAATGTGCTTCCTTCCTGGATATGTTTAAACACAGACACATTTATCCACTCAGATCCGTGGATACATTCTTAGACGCGCTGATACTGGGGAGACACACACATCCCGGTTTGCACGAGACTTCCTGCTTTCAAAACTGAAAATCCCGCTGGGTACTGACCCCCTGAGTCCTGGCAAGGCAGGAGGACCCCGGGCCGGAGACAAGGGCCCTCCCCCAGGGCCTCCTACCTCATGGTTAAAGGGAGGCAGAGGCCAGACTCACTGTGCGCCTGGTGTGTCCAGAGTCACGGGTGGGAAACGGGCTGGAGAAGGCCTTTGTAAAAGCCCCTCTGAGATGCCACCCAGGCTGGGCCGTCCATGGAAACCCTGCCCCTGTCACAAGCGGGCACTGCCGGGTGCCGCACATGGAATTGGCTGAGAGCTTCGTTTCCGCCTTCTGTGCCACACAGCTCCAGCGCTTGTAGCCTGTGAGACAGATGTGGGGCCAGGGTAGGCACCGGGGTGGCACTGGGGCTGGCCAGCTGGAGCCGGCCCTGGAGGGAGTGCTGAGCCAGAGGTCAGCAGTGGCCACATGGGAAGAAGTCAGGCACTGTAAGAACCCAGCGCTGCCGGTGGCTCACGCCTGTAATCCCAGCACTTTGGGAGGCCGAGGCACGTGGATCACGAGGTCAGGACATCGAGACCATCCTGGCCAACATGGTGAAACCCCATCTCTACTAAAAATATAAAAAAGTAGCTGGTCGTGGTGGCCGGCGCCTCTAATTCCAGCTACTTGGGAGGCTCAGGCAGGAGAATCACTTGAACCTGGGAGGCAGAGGTTGCAGTGAGCCGAGATCACATTACTGGGCTCCAGCCTGGGCAACAGAGCGAGACTCCATCTCAGAAAAAAGGAGCCCAGCGCCACCTGGGTAATTCATCCTTTTTCTTTAAAATTTCAACCTTCTACTTTATTATAACCACCACACCCAGATTCCAGATTCTAGGAAGTTGAGGACTTGCTGACAAGGCATCTGTGTTTCCCCGGACGCCCTCCTGAACCAGGCTGCCTGGAGGGGCGTAGACAGGTGTGTGTCTCCCCAGGTGAGAGAGCCGCGCTGACGAAGATGGGAACGGCAATTGGGGTTCTTAATTAGCACGAATCTGCAGACTCTGCCTTGGTGCCAGCAGAACTGGTGAGAAACACTCGTATTTGCCCATGGTGGCAGTCCCCGGCTCGTCTGACGGGCTTGTCCCCAGGCAGAGAGAAGCAGATGCCTTGTGACTCGAGACAGTCTTTCTTGAGGTCCTGGGCAGCGGGAGGTTGTGGGCAGCAGGCGTGGCCGAGGGCGCTGTGGGCAGCAGGTGTGGCCGAGGGCGCTCTGTCCATTTGCCTCGCAAGCGGCCTTCGCCGAGCTGTGGGGGCCGTGCTCACCTTCCCAGGGGGCTGTCTGTGCCTGACTTTCAAGGCAGCCCTTTCCCTTTATGGCTTTCACCCTGTGTGGTCATAAATAAATCCCATCATATTTACAAGGTGATCCTCCTGCGGCTTATGAGGACGCGTCCCCCACAGCTCCTTCTGGCCCCCGCTCCACATGAAGGGTACTCTCTAGACTGTTCCTGGGGTTCACAGTCCTGGCCCCCACCCCCGTTCCACCCTCCAGGAGGGGTCCTGTGACAAAGGCAGTGCCTCTTCCACCCGGGCTTTGGGGGAGGGCCAGGTCATCACGAGTGACCGTGGGGTACCGCCCCTGTCCCTTGGAGACCCCCCTCCCGGCCAGCCCTCTCTGCCTCGCACATCCCTCCTGAGGCTGTCAGAAGGCGTTGGGGGCCCCCTGCAGCAGCCTGAGGGTCTTCAGCCCCCACCCTGGCTTCGCCCCTCTGTTCTAGTTTGTGCAGGGATGGTCAGGTCTGTTTCTACAGTGCTGGGGCCTGTAAAGAGTGGTCCTGGGCATCTGGGGTACAGCCAGGTACGTCCCCACTGGTTCTGCAAAGTGCGGGGGTCATCCTTTCCTTTGAGAAACACTGGCCTGGAATGCTGATTCCCTGGGACCCTGGAGCTGGGCCTGGGGCCAGGAATCACTCTGACACAGCTCACCAGCCCCAGGGCTGCTCAGGAGTGGGGTGAGCGCTCAGCAGGGAGGGAATGTCCCATCTGCAAGAGCAGTCCGGCCGAGCTAAGGGACAGCAGTGCAGGTTTTGAGTGGGAAGGTGGAATACATTCATGTTGCGTGTGCCAACACCGCCCTGCCGATCTTCTAAAACTCCAGCATTTGCTGGTTGAGTCCTGATGAGCCTGGGAACCCAAGTCGTCCGTGTCTTCTGCAGTGGCCCCAGGGTTCTGCTGGATTAAGGGTGCGTAGGCCTGGGACCATCACTAATGCATCGCCCGTCCGTGCACTCCGGATGCTCCTGGAGCCTGGCTGCTCTGGACAGGGACTCGGAGGTCTTCCTCCTTCCTGCACGTCAGAGCACAGGGCTGGAAGGTGGGGTTTTGCCTCTGTGGAAACCAGAGACTGGTGTCACTGAGGCCAGATGGGGGGCACTTTGTCCTCTCAGAGTGGCCACTTAGAAGCCCAAAACTTCAGGCCTGGCACGGTGGCTTATGCCTGTAATCCCAGCACTATGGGAGGCCGAGACGGGCAGATCACTAGGTCAGGAGGTGGAGACCAGCCTAGCTAACAGTGACATCACGTCTGTACTAGAAATGCAAAAAACTAGCTGGGCGTGGTGGCGCACACCTGTAGTCCCAGCGACTCGGGGGGCTGAGGCAGGAGAATCACTTGAACACAGGAGGCGGAGGTTGCCGTGAGCCGAGATAGCGCCACTGCACTCTAGCCTGGGCGACAGAGCGAGACTCCATCTCAAAAAGAAAAAAAAGAAGGCCACAACTTCCTGCCTGTCCCACCCTCCATCTGGGGCTGCAGAAAGCGCAGCCAGGTGGGTGGGCAGTGAGATCCTGGGAACAGGGAGTTGGCCAGCTCCAAAGACTGCGAAGCTCTGGGCTTAGCAGACACTGGCTGCTTGCATGTCCGTGGGGACCCCAGGGGTTCAGTGGGCAGGGCTGGGGTGGGAGCGTCTTGCCCGAGAGAGGCCTTCTGTGGCTGTCCAGTCTCTGGTGGACTGGTGGACACGTGGATCTGGGCTTCGTCCATAGTGAGTTCATTGTTCCGTGAGACAGCCAGGGCAGTGCTGGGAGCGCAGATGCCCGAGGTCACTTGGGGGATGCCTTGTGCAGACCCAGCGTGGGGTTGGCTGGACAATGCACCCCCCAAAAATGTCCAGCTTCTAATCCCTGGGACCTGCGGACATGTCGTTTTGCCTGGCAGGAGGGCCTTGCAGATGGGATTGATTCAGGGTCTTGAGGTGGGGATGTGACTGTGGGTTATCCGGGTGAGTCTTACAGGCCATCACAGGCATCCTGGTAAGAGGCGGGCACGGGGGCATGAGGCCACAGCAGAGGCGTGGGCGGGTGAGTCAGGGCCAGGAGCCCAGGGGCGGGGCCGCCTCTGAGACCTGGAAAAGCCACGGGAACAGATTCTCCCGGAGACATTAGAGGAAATCAGCGACACCTTGACTTTAGCCCAGTGAGGCTGGGCTCAGACTTCTGGCCTTTAGAGAGGCAAGGGGATAGATGGGCGCTGCCTCGGGGCCCTGGTTTGAGGCTGTTACTACTGCAGCCGTGGGGAGCTCCTAGAAGCCTAAAGACACTCCTGTCCCTGCCTCAGTGGCCCCGGAAGCACCTCTCACAGAACCTCGGCACCCACCGTCCTCACTGTTGTCACCACTCAGGCCGAGCGGCCCGTGAAGGAAGCCAGGGAGGCAGCAGGAAAGAGAACAGCTGATCTGTCTCTGCGCCCGTCTCCTGGAAACGTGAAGCTGCTTCATGCCAGAGGCGGAGGCTCGGTGTTCGGAGCTGGCCCCATTCTGCTGCCACGGAGCCTTGCAGGGTCCATCCCTGGGGACACGACCACATGCCTGCTGGGCTGTGTGCTCGGGAAGACAGACCAGGTTGAGTCCCCTCCGTCCCACCCCCGGTGGAGGCGCACAGCACGTGTGGTCCAGCCTGTCCTCACGTGGTGTACGACGGTGGGGACCGGTTCTGAGCACTCCGTCCACGGCCACCTCAGTGGTTTCTCTTAAGAGCCCTGCCTCTTGGGCACGGTTTTTATACCCGTTTTTTACATAGGGAAATTCAGGCCACCGGTAAGTAGCATAGCTGAGATTTGAACCCAGGGAGTGTGGCGCCGGGCTCTGTGTGAACACAGGGTGGCTAACAGCCGGAAGCGCTGGGGTCTATGGTTTCAGGGAGGTGGTTTCTGCGCACTTTCAGGATTGCAGGTGCAGCCAAGCCTGGCCACGGCCCTGGACACAGGAGCGTGGGAGTTGGGGACCCAGGGGCCTCTACACCTGACCCCATCCCCCACAGGCTTAGGGGCAGCACGGATCCGCTGTCTCGGGCTCTCCTGCCTCCCCAGGACCAAACTGAACCGCGCGTGGCCGGCCAGGAGCCTGTGCATTGAGGCTCGCGTCCGCCCAGCCTTCATATTTACCTTTGCCGGGTAGATTGAATTAGAAAAGGGCCATGCGTGCAGTTTTGAAACAAGAGACCTCGTAAATACTTTACTGGAGCAAGCTCAGGATTTACTTGCTCATAAAGTTGCGGGGGATGGCTTCTGCCGGAGTCGGTAACTGATGGGCGCCGCTTCGTGTTCATCATCTGGAGACAGCTCCATCTGGGAGGTCCTGGGGGTGGCGTGCTCTGTGGGCCCTTGCAGCTCCGCTGGGCGGTGTGGCCTCTCCTGGGCCCTGCGGCCGCTGGGAGCAGACAGGTGGCTTTCATGGCCCCTCTGGGGTCCGGGTGACTGTGCTGGGGGGTGGTGCCTGGGAGGCTCTCCTTGCTTCATGAGGCTGCCTCACCCCCATTCTTGTTCCCTCTCCTGACACCCTGGGTTCTCCACGGTCCCCCTTCATCTGCACAGATTTCCACCTAGGCCCTGGGAGGCTGGTGGAGTCCTGGGTTCTAGAAGACCTCAGAGAACCAGGGCAGAGTGAATGTCTGGGGTGGGGGTGTCAGAGCAGGGGCTGCCCAAGACCCATTGATGGTGGATGAAGGAGTGAGGAACGGGATGAAGGAGTGACGAGCCGGATGGATAAACACATCAGCTGCGTGACTTTCCACCATCACGGTCTGTTTCCAGCCCCAGTGTCCTGATTTTTAAAATACAGCAGCTAAAATACCTGGTGGTCTTTTCTCCCTCTTCTGAGTGTAGCCACGGCATACCACATCTCCGCCCAGGGTCGGTGGTCAGGCTGTACAGTCTGGCCTTCTTGCCTTTGTGTCTAGAGGGTGCCATCAGGGAGGGATCTGTCCACGTGGGAAGGAGCCCGAAACCTGGATGCTTGGACCTCAGACTGGGAGAGGGTGTGGGTGAAGGCACGTGGACCTGCGCTTTATTTTATGTGTGTGTGTGTGTATGTATTTATTTTTAGATGGAATCTCTCTTGCCAGGCTGGAGTGCCGTGGGGCGATCTCGGCTCCCGCTTCTCCCACCCTCCAGTGCACACCCTTCTGGGATGGAGGCAGAGCAGGGGCACCCTTGCCTCACCTCCCTCTCCTGTCATTCCTTCTGCCCACTCCCCCTTGGTGGCCTCTCTGATGACCCCAGCTGCCCCCTCTCTCCACAGGCCCTGAAGCATCTCCAGGTCCCTGACCCTTGGTACCTCCTGCCTCTTCCTCAGGCCCTGCAAACCTCCCCCCTGATTTCACCAGGAGCAGCTTTCCTTCCCAGATTTGTGTAAATGAATTCACATATTTTGACTTAATTGTCTCAAAATGGCTCAATTTGGAGTTGGACTTCTCTGACGCTCATAAAATTCAGGAGGCTGTTTTTAATCAGCTCTGCTACGGCTGCCTCCTCGGAGAAGGGAACAGTTTCTTGTTCTGCTATTTTTGTTTTCTTATGTTGTTGCTGAAGACAATTTAGTTTGATCTCTGAATCATCAGTGTACCCATCCCATCTACCCGCCCTCCCACCATCCTATCGGCCCACCCATCA
>NW_016107644.1:1620668-1632195 GCF_001604975.1 Cebus imitator
CCCACCCATCCTATCCATCATCCACCCACTCTATCCACCCACCCACCCACCCATCCTGTTCATCATTCACCGCCCATCCTATCCACCCACCCATGCTATCCACCCACCCATGCTATCCACCCATCCTGTCCATCACCCCCCACCCACCATCCAGTCTTTCCATTCATCCATGCCGGCTTCCATCGTTCACCCACACATCCATCCATCCCTGTGTTGGATGCTCCATCCGTGCCGGCAGGCATCAGCAGATGTGCCCGGGGCAGGCTGGCACAGGAACACCCATGGCCACTGTGTAGGTGCTCATGGGCGCTCACTCTGGCTGACGTAGGGGCCGTAGGGCCCATGCTTTGTGAGGGGCTTCTCAGAGGGGGTTGGAGGTAGTGGCAGGAGTGGGAGAACCCTCGCGTCCCAGGGCGAAAGCAGGAAGAGCAGCTGTGCTGAGTCTGGCCGTGGCTGCAGAGCACCACAGGCTGTGGCATCGGGAGGGCCCAGGCCCATGGCCCACGGCCTTAGGGTCTTGCACTTTATGAAGAGGGCGAGGCACGATGTGACAGCAGCTTTGCCCTGAGACCTTGCAAACATACACGTGACTGGCTCTGTGGGGAGAGGTGGCCGAGCCCCTGTGATGCTGAGAGCCACGAGGGCTCAGTGTCGCTGGGGATGAGGAGGAGAGGCCTCCCCGGAGCAGGGGTGCACCTGCAGGCCTCTGAGGCTGGCACGGCATGAGTCTGCAGACAGCCTCTGGAGGTGGCTGGACCCCTGCCTGTGTTTCTGTTTTCTCTTAGATGAGGAGCTTGGGCTCTCACTGGCTAGTGAGGCCGAGTGGGGTGTCTGAGGTGTCAGAAGCCAGGGTCCAGGTGTTTCTTAAACCATCCCTTCCAGAACGAGTTCTCACAGCAGCAAAATCCCCACAATGCACCTTCCTTCCTCCTGCACCATGAGTGGGAGAAGGAGCTGGTGAAATACTCAAGAAATCCCCCTAGAGCACAGGAGTGCATGAGAACCCCGGGGGCCAACCTTGGTGCCACGTGGTATTCAGGTGCAGAAGCTCCCAGAGTCCCACTGATTGCTCTGTCCCCAAAATGTTTGTGTAGCCGTGTTTCAGTGACCCGGAGGTGAGGGATACCGAGGACGGTGAGTGGATGTTTCACATGGTGGGCAGGCTCTGGGCACCTCGGACATCCTGGCTGGGCACCTGCCTATGCTCCACAAAAGAATTTGTACCACCTCTTGTTACAAAACAGCAAGGAGGGCGGCATTGGAGACTCCAGCAGCGGGGAGAGACTGAACTCCGCGCCCTCCGCAGCAGGGGATGGCTGCGGATTTCTGGAGTGAAGAAGTGACAGAAGCCACACAGAGGAGCAGGGCTTGGTGTCGGGAGGAGGAACAGGAGCCGGGGCTACGTGGAGGGGTCTCAGCTGGCCGAGGGCGAGGCCCACCAAGAAGAGGACTCAGAGGAGCCTGACAAAGCTACACCTGGAGGGAGTCCTTGTCACCTGCCGTGGGGCTACACTGGGGGTGCTTGGAGAACGCTGCGGCTGAGGAGGATCCCCAGAGGAGGTGGTGTGCACACAGGACAGCCCAGGCTACAGGGGCACTTAGTGTGGTGGCCTCCGTCAGCAGACAGGCCCCTCACCCTGCCTCGGAGGGCTGGCTGCTCCTCTGGAGTCCTGTCGACAGGTGTGGCCAGGGCACCTGTGGTCTCGGCTGTGTGGACAGGGCCGCCTTCCCACCTGGCACTGCCTGTGACAGCCAAGCCCCATGTTGGGCGGGCGCAGACCCTACTCTCCCCTTCTTGGCTGTGGCAGCTTCGCTCCATTGCCCGTGTGGTGTTCCTCCCCGGAAGGTCTTACCTCCAGACGACCCTCTCCGTCTCTGTAATCACCCAGAATAAGGCGAGCGTGGATGCAGACACGTGCTCTGTTGGCTGCAGGGGGCGGCAGAGGTGAGCACCGACAGCAGCTGTCGCGTTTGACCTTGAAGGACGCCCTGACGCGTGCGGGGGGTGGGCACGGTCTCTCCAGCAGCCACGGCGTATTGCACGGCCTGTGCCATGACCTGCGGGATGGGACGGGGCCCACGGTGTGTTGGTGACGGGTATGGTATTGCCTGGTGAGCAGGTGTCCTGGCCAGGTCCCCGGAGTGGGTGGGTGGAAGAAGGAGGTTCTTTGTCGCCGAGTGCCAGGCGGATGTGAACTTCCCAGGGCTCCACATCTTTCTTGGAAAGTCTGCAGACAGGTGTGCGGGAGGAAGAGCCAGCAGGCCCAGCACACCCCATTTAACCGCATCGCAGACTGGCACGGCTGCCCAAGGCCTCTGCTGGGTGCCTCAGGGTGCACGTCAGAAAGCCCATTGCCCTTCCTGTTTCCTACAGATATTTTAAGAGACCTTGGTGAGTTTTCTTAGGGAAAATTTTAGATGTATAGAAAACTTGAAGACAGTTCAGAACATTCCCACATACTGTGCACGGACTTTTCACCTAATAATTCACAGTAGGACATTTTAACATCCACATACACTTTGTTACCGTTAAAGAACTGGCATTGGCCTGTCATCTTGAGAGAACGTTTGTATGTGATTCAGAATGCCTTCATTTTGTCCTTTTTCTGTTTGAGATCCCATGCAGGACCCCGTCTGGTATTATTAGCCGTCACGTCTCCTGGGACCCCCCTTGGCTGTGACAGTTGTCAGACTTTCTGTGTTTTTGATGACCCTGACGGTTTTGAAGAGTGAAGTCAGGTAGTTTACTAAATGCCTCTCTTTTGCAATCTGATGCTTTTCCCATGATGCGACTCGGGCTGTGGTTTTTGGGAAGAAGATGTCAAAGGGAAGTGTCCTTTTCGTCACATCCTATCAGGGGCACCCGCTGACATCAGTGTCAGGCACTTGACCTTGAGCACCTGCCTGGGGTCCTGCCGGTCAGGTTCCGCACTGGGAAGTCGCCCTTTCTCACATGGTGTGCCCCTTGGAAGAGCGTTTGTGGGTGCAGCGCTCACTTACGGAGTGGGGAGGGACAGGCCGCCTCCTCAGGGGTGGGCAGCCACTGTACTTGGATTCTTCAGCCCCGGAGATGTGCGTTTTCTCTCCATTTCGTAACTGATTTAGTGACTCTCACTGTTTCTATCAGTGTGGGCCGATAGACACGTTTGGACTCTGGGCTGCGATCCAAGGCTGCTTTATTTACCGGGTTGCCAGGTACATTAGCTCTGGCCATGGGCGCTCGCCCTGGCACTTGGGGCCCTGTTGGCACAGCCCATAGTGACTGTGTGTTTTGAGCACTCCTTCACTTTCTGGCACCAGCAGCCACTCCTGGCTCCTCTTGTCCAGTTCCTTCGCTAGTCTCAGAAACAGCCATTTCCCGAGGGAGTGTGGTTTTTTTCATCACAGAGTAGTATTAGAAAGCTAGGTCTTGGCTGGGTGTGGGGGCTCACGCCTGTAATCCCAGCACGTTAGGAGGCAGAGGTGGGTGGATCACCTGAGGTCAGGCGTTCAAGACCAGCCTGGCCAACATGGCAAAACACCATCTATACTAAAAATACAAAAAAAAAAAAAAAAAAATTATCTGGGTGTGGTGGCAGGCATCTGTAATCCCAGCACTTGGGAGGCTGAGGCAGGGGAATCCCTTGAACCTGGGAGGTGGAGGTTATAGTGAGTTGAGACTGCATCACTGCACTCCAGTCTGGGAAACAGAGTGAGACCCTGTCTCAACAAATAACAAACTAAAAGCAGAAAGAAACCTCGATGTTGGTGTCCGGCACCTTCGTTGCTAGCAGAGTGTCTTTCATTGTTTCCGAGCCCTCTTGGCCGACAGAGTGAGGCAATGAGGAGACGCATGAATGTGCACGACCCACCGCCTGTGCGCAGCCGTGAATACGCCCACGTGCAACCGCCGTATCCGTGTTGAGGTTAACGGGGAATGCACGTGGGCGTCTCCACCTCTGATCACCAGCCCGTGGGTTGTTCGAGCCCCATGCCCTTGCTTGTCAGTAAACTCCCGCTGCAACAGTGAGACACTGGCTCCCTCCGGCCACCAGCCACGCAGCTCATTGTCGAGTTCAAGCGTGCGTGTATAGCAGAGTGGGAATCACGGGTCTGTATCTACGGGAAACAGCTTTAACAGCTAACGCACGGTGCTTGCGATCAGGCCCTTCTGCTTTTGGTCTTACAGACCTCAACCCTTTCCAGAATCATGCAGGCGAGTTCCTTTTCTCCCCAGCTCGCTTGCGAGGTTATTTCACACGTTTATAACACACATGCTCCCATCACCATGTAAACTCTCGCCTGGAATACCCAACCTAGTAAATGATGCTTTAAATGTGCGTCCACTGAAGGTCACTCTATAGTGAAATCATGGGGGGTTTTGGCAAATGTGTGATGCTGTGTTTGCCATGACAGTATCATACAGAAGAGTTTCTCTGCCTTAAAAATACCCTGGGTCCACCTGGTCATTCTCTCTCTCCCCCTGACAACCACTGATCCTTTGACTTTCTCGGTAGTTGTGTCTTCAGAGGGGCATGGAGTTGGAGTCACACTGTGTGCAGCCTTTTCAGACCGGCTTCTTGTACTCGGCAGTAAGCATGTAAGGTTTCGGTGTGTCTGTTGTGGCCTGGCAACGTCTTTCTGGTTATCCCCGAGTAAGATTCCACTCTGTGAACCTTCTGCCATTTATTTATCCATTCACCTGTTGAAAAAACTCTTGGTTGCTTCCAGTCTGGGGTGATTTTACATAAAGCGGCTGTAAACATTCACACGCAGCTCCTTGCGTGGGCAGAGGTTTTCAGATCTATTGGCTGAACCCCAAGGAGTGTGATTTTGGGATCGTATCGTTAGGAGTGTGTTCTGCCTCGTAAGACGCTGCTAAGCTGTCTGCCAAAGTGGCTGCGGCATTTCAGATCCCCGCCGGCCGCGAAGGAGTCATGTTGCGCCGCATCCTCGCCAGCATTTGACACGTGGTGGTTTTTGGAACTGAGCCATTCCGGTAGGTGTGTGGTGGTTACCTCCCTACTTCAATTTGAACTTTCCTGATGGCAGATGATGTGGGGGCCCTTTTTCATATGTATATTTGCCATTTTTTTGGTGAAGGGCTCATTCAGACCCTCTGCCCGTGTTTTAATTGGGTTGTCTGTGCTGGTATTGTTCCGTTGAAGGGTTTTCTTGTGTGCACTCCAGATAACAATTCTTCATCACATATGTGGTTTGCAAATAGCATCTCTCAGTCTGCGGCTGGTCTTAACAGTGTCTTTGCAGAGCAGATGTTTGTAATGTTAGTAAAATCTAATTTATCGCATGGTTTTCTTTCATAGGTTACGCATTTGATGCGTATCTAAAAGCTCACCACCCCATTCTCGGTTCCATAGATTTTTCTCCGGTGTTTACGTCTAGAAGTTTTATATCGTTGTGTTTCATCTTTAGGGCTCAGGTCCATTTTGAATCGGTTTTTGTGAAGGTGGGAGGTTGGCATTGAGATAGCGTTTTTCCTTTCTTGCTTGTGAGACTTCCAGCTGCTCCAGCCCTGTCCTGAGACCTCCTGTCCTCTGTGGGATTGCAGGTCGTGTGGGTTTGTGTGGGCTCCGTGGACATTGGAAGGACAGCCGGGGGGCCCCTCCCTTCACGGTGGCATCAGCAGCTGCCCCTCCTGGAGATCGGCAGGTTCCTGCTTCCTGTAATTGGCCAGGATACACACTCAGGCTGGAAGACGCCATTTCCACTCGGCTTGGCATTGGCACCCCCTGTGTGTGTCTAAAGAAAGTTAAGTGGAAGAAGTCTGATGTGGTTGAATTTTTCTGGGAGTTCAGTCTTTTCTGAACCATCCTGGACCTCCCAAGTTTCGCTTCTCCGAAGACGGGAATGTCTGCAGTAGGAGTCTTGGTCCAGCGAAGGAGCCACCTCCGTCACTGTCAGCTCGTGCCCAGCAGCTGCAGGTCCAGGGGTGGGTGGTAGGGGAGGCAGCCCCACAGGCGCCAAGGATGGGGAAATGTGTCAGCACTCAGAGGGTGCCACATGCAGGCTGCGCCAGGTCCTGGGGGTCATGGCAGGGCATGCAAAGGGTCCCTGTGCTGCTGGTGGTTTTCCTACACTATGGCCACAGCCCTGCCCCCCAGGCAGTTCCCTCCTGCTGTACCTGGAGAGCAGACAGCCGCAGAGAGGCTGAGCAGCTTTCCTAACAGGGGCGAGTGGCATGATGGAAACTGCAGCCTTTGTCATGGGAGACCCCCTGCCCCCCCCGTCTGACTCACTAGCCTCCTTTCTTGGCTTATCCAAAATGAGACACACACACTGGGGGCAGCTGAGGCAGGACTCTCCGGGTCTGTCCCTGAGCCACCCTGGGTGGGTGTGGAGGCTGCAGGGAGTACGAAGGGCCTCAGGGCCGTGGCCAGGACAAGGGGACGGAGGCGCAGGCCTGGCCTGGACACTGAGGCTGCCTGTGGACCCACATTAGGCAGACCTCAGTGACACGTCCCAGCAAGGATGAGGCAGGGGGTTGCGTATTCTCCAGATGCTCCCAGGTGACCCAGCAGGCAGGTGCGTGCACTCACCTTTTCCCACCATCCAGGCAGGGAAATGGAGGCTCAGTGCGGAGGACCTTGCCCAGAGCGGAGGTCACAATCCTGGTCAGGCTGGGGCCTGCGGCCCCTGGAAGCCGGGTTGGGGTGCACACAGGCAGGCAGTGGCTCCACAGGCGCTGTGAGGTCTGGCCTGAGGCTCCGGTGGGCCCTTGGGGTTAAGGTGGACTTGGGAGGTGACAGGCAACCGGCAGGAGGGCGGTTGGGGACATTTGACGGCACAGGTTACCATGTTCCACTTCTGCACAGGCCGTGGCTAGGCTCATGGGCACGGGAGGTCAGCTGCTGCCCCACAGGACCCAGCTTGTTGTGTCTGGGGAGCCCCTGCCTTGGCACACCCTCCATGCCAGCCTCAGCCCTCCTGCTTCCTGGTCCTCGCCCCCTTTGCCTCTGGAGTGTGGCCCTCTGCCCTCCCCTGCTGGAGTCCCAAAGGCTCCAGGCCCAGAAGCTCTGTCCTGCCCAGGTCCTGTCGCCAACCACAGCTGCCTTGGCGGGTACTCAGGTGCCCCGTGCCTGATTTTTCTCCCAGGTGGGATGCCAGGTGCTAAGGTCTGGCTCTCTGTGCAGCCCTGGGGCGTCTGCTACCCCCTCCAGGAGAGGCAATGTGTGGACTTGGTGCACTCCCACATGCGCTGTCGGGCTGGACGAGCGTGGAGAAGCAGAGCTGCCGTGCCCCGTGTCCCCCTGGAGCCAGAGACAGCTCGTGATTGTTCCCAGGAGCGTTTTAGGCCTCTTAGCGGGGTGTTTGTCCCTAAGACAAATAGCCACTGCTGCAGACAGCTCCACGGCCACCCACAGTTCCGGGAAGTACCAGACACGTCAGTGTGTTTGCCATCCTTACATGTGCCCGGCCTCCTGCGAGGTGGAAGGCATCAAGTTAATTAGTGATGGTGGCCGGGGGCTGTGAGTGGGGGCTGGGAGCGCAGGCGGGCAGAGCCGGGTGCCGTTTCCCTGAGAGCTGAGTGAAGTGGAGAGGAGGGGGCGGTGAGGGCTGCAGCACACTCCAGGCTACCGGGAAAGGGGTGGCCCTGGCCGGTGGCCTCCTGGTGGAAGGGACCCAGCAGATGGTACTCTGGGGCCCCGGCAGCTCCCCTTAAGGTGGGCTCTGCTTCAGCAGTGCTGGCTTATGGGCTGTGCCTGCTGGGGTTCTCTGGTTCAGCCCCATCTAGGCTTTCCCAGCCTCAGGGCCGGCCCTGGACAGACTCTCCCCTGCTTGCTCAGTTCACGAGCCCTGTCCCTGGCCTCCCATCCTCCAGCTCAGGAAGGAGAGAGGGAGCCGGGACACCCCAGCGGCCCCTCCTTGTCCTGGCCTTGGCAACCTGGGGCTTCGGGAATGGGGGACTGTGGAGCATAGTTGAGCCCATGGCTCTGCCTCCAGGCAGCCCTCCAGGTGGCCCACCCTCCCAGCTCCCTGAGCCCCAACCCTCACTGCTGCTGGTGGCATGGAGGGCACATGTTCCAAAAGCTGGGGAGTCACAGGCTGGGTCTCAGCTGGTCTCAGCTAGGGACATTTGCCCCTTGGAGGACATCTGATGATGTCTGGAGACAGCTGGGTTGTTCCAACTTAGAATGCGTGGGGCAGCCCCCACACAGAGATCCAGCCCTGAGGTCCAAGTTGCCACCATAGGAAACCCTGGATCACAGCCTGTTGAATGGGAGAGGGTAGAGGACACCCGGGCATGTTGAGTGCCCTCCTGGCGGAGGTGTGCAGGCACCTGGGAAATTAGAGCTGAGGTGGGGTCACGTGCTTTAAAACCTCTTGGACTCCAGTTTTGTCTGGGGACCCCCAGATGGCCAGGAATCCCTGGGGCACTCTGCAAGCTGCATAGGGAGCCAGCCAAGAAGCCAGGCACAGAGGCTCACACCTATAATCCCAGCACTTTGGGAGGCCAAGGCAGGCGGATCATGAGGTCAAGAATCGAGACCAGCTTGGCCAACATGGTGAAACCCCATCTCTACTAAAAATACAAAAATTAGCCAGGCGTGGTGGCGCACGCCTGTAGTCCCAACCACTCAGGAGGCTGAGGCAGGAGGATTGCTTTAACCCAGGAGGCAGAGGTTACCGTGAGCCGAGATCGTGTCACTGCACTTCAGCCTGGTGACAGAGTGAGACTCTGTATGGAAAAAAAAAAAAGAGAGAGAGAGAGAGCCTGCCCAGAGAAGCCAGTCCTGGCCCGGCAGGACCTGACCTGCCTGGGGTGGGGGCAGGGGAGAGCAGGTGGAATGGGAGCTCTGCCTGCAGAAGGGCCTGGGCGGCTCTGCGTGGAGGAGGGATCACTGAATGACATGTCTGCTCTTTGCCCAGGCCGCTCCTGGCCCTGGCACTGACCAGCACAGGACGCCTTGTGGATGGCGTGGGGAAATTCTAAGGGGCGCTGGTGGCCAGGCACAGAGAGGGGATGCCTCGCTTCACTGCCCCCTGGGCCCTGGCTTTGGGAATGGTGTGGCCCTCGTTGCCCTTGGCAAAGTCGTCAGTGGCGTGCGGTGACCAGGTGTACGCTGTTGTGTCCACAGCTTTCCAGCCCTGCTCGGGCCCAGGCCAGGTGGCCACGCTGACAACTCACTTCATGGGATAATTGGCAGGGCACCAGTGGACACAGTGAGGTGCTAATAGTGGCCATCTCTGTGCAGCAAGTACCGTCTCCAGAGCAGTGGCAGCGTCCATGTCTTCACCGCCGTCCATCAGGGCTGCATCGAAGCCACACAGGCTGAGAGCTGGCTCGCCGGGCCTGAGTCACTCATGCCATGAACCCAGCTCCAGGCACTGGGGGGGAAGCCGGGGCTGTAGGGCTCCTTTTGTTTCTACCTGAAACCAGCCAGCCAGGCCCCCTGAGGACAAAGTGAAGTGAGCCCGAATCTGCCCCCTGTACCCGATGCTCAGTGCTCCAGGGCCACCTGCGGAGCCCGGCGTGCTGGCTGCCTCTTGGTTGCGAGGCCCGGGGCCACTGAGGGCCGGGGAACTCGGCGCGTGTACAGCCAGGGGCCGGCACTCTGGAACGCAGTGTGGAGTCCCTGGTCTCCTGCGGGGACATTCCGGGGGGGCTCTGGCCCATCTCCCAGCCCTGTCTTTTCCGAGGACGGAGCTCCTGGGCCAGGTGGAGGCAGGTCTGCAGGTCCTTCAGTTCACCTACCCCCGAGGGTCAGGAGAACGGGGCTCGGATGACCCACCATCTGCTGGGAGAGGCGGAGGCCTTGGCATGCTCCAGGGTCCCAGCCCCTCTGCCAGGCCAGGCCAGGGTGAAGCGAGCAACTTCAGGCTCCCCGGCCAGAAGCTGCAACCCACCCAGGTGTACAGTCCCTGGTGGGCAGCCCCACCCGCCCGCATGCCCTCTGTGAGGGCTACACTGGATACACGCCTCCCTGGCCTGCCCAGCAGGATCTGATGTGCACAGGCCTCTGGTGGGAGGGGCTCCCCGAGGTCCTGGTGTCTGGCACCGGTGCGGCCCGAGCAGGGCGCTGAGCTGCTTACCTGGATCTTCGCTGCCAGGTGGCCGCATCCTCGCGACTGCCCTGAGTGTCTCCAGCCACGCAGTGAGAGGGAGCTCTTGGACACGGCCCCTGCTGCCTCGTTACCCAGAGGCACGGCCCCGGCTTCATGCGGCCTCCGGAGCCTGCATTAGCTGCAGACAAACGAACCAGACTCAGGCGCTGGGAGCCGGTAATTGGCTGCTCTCGCCCTACCGCAGCCCCGTGGCTGGATCGCACGTTGAGGGGGCTTAGGGGAAGCGTGACGCCCTCCAGTTTCCTGACATTTGCTAGAGACATCGAAGGATGTGGGGGTCTGCGCGGCAGTGTGGGAAGGACAGCAGGGGGCCTGGAGGATGACTGGAATGCAGCCCGTTTAAATCCAGCTTCTTAGTTCCTGGCAAGAACGGGTGATGGGACCCCCGAGCCCCAGCCCCTGCAAAATGCAGACACGTGTGCCCACCTCACAGGCAGTGCGGGTTGCGGGGGTCCGGCCGGTCACATGGCTCAGTGCAGTGCCTGCAATCCTTCATTCCCTTCATCATGCTGTCACTCCACGTCGCCTGAGGACACGGAACCACATTCTCCAGGGCCGAGGCCAGACACTGTCCCCCTCAGGCTCATCTCCCACTGGGGCTCCGGGAGCGACTGGGGTGGTGGTGTTTCCTGTGGCCAGGGGAGTCCCCACATGTGCAGCTTCTGTCCACTGTCCTCAACCCTTACTGCCACAGCCCTGCCTGCCTCCCCCTACCACGGGCCTGCCTACCTCCCGCCTACCACGGCCCTGCCTGCCTCCTGCCTACCACAGCCCTGCCTGCCTCCCCCCACCACGGCCCTGCCTGCCTCCCCCTACCACGGCCCTGCCTGCCTCCCCCCACCACAGACCTGCCTGGTGTGGGCCGAGGCTTCTCTGACCCAGTCCAGAGACGGACAAGTGTTATTCCTGTGGGGTAATTTTGCAGAGTGGGAAGCCCAGGCCACTGCCCTTGCTTTGCCCTGATCCCTTTGGTGCCGAGTTTTGGGGCGGGGTTCAGAGTTACACCCCGCGGTCCACCCTGAAGCCCCTGTGCTGCTGCCTGACTGGGCTGAGGCCTGCATCTCTGAGCTTGGTGTCTGCTACCCTTGGGGGAATACTGGGGTGAAACTGGATTCACAGAATGTTGTGGGCCGTGAAGAGGCTGAGAGCACCCCGGTGCTGGAGGGTCCCAGAGGCCCTGGAGAGGCTGAGAGCACCCCGGTGCTGGAGGGCTCCCCTGGAGAGGCTGAGAGCACCCCAGTGCTGTAGGGTTCCCTTGGAGAGGCTGAGAGCACCCCGGTGCTGGAGGGTCCCAGAGGCCCTGGAGAGGCTGAGAGCACCCCAGTGCTGGAGGGTTCCCCTGGAGAAGCTGAGAGTACCCCGGTGCTGGAGGGTTCCCCTGGAGAGGCTGAGAGCACCCCGGTGCTGCAGGGTTCCCTTGGAGAGGCTGAGAGCACCCCGGTGCTGGAGGGTCCCAGAGGCC
>NW_016107644.1:1632551-1633454 GCF_001604975.1 Cebus imitator
GAGAGGCTGAGAGCACCCCGGTGCTGGAGGGTCCCAGAGGCCCTGGAGAAGCTGAGAGCACCCTGGTGCTGGAGGGTTCCCTTGGAGAAGCTGAGAGCACCCTGGTGCTGGAGGGTTCCCCTGGGGAGGCCCCTCTGGAGGCCGTTCCCTGCGTGGGGCGGGCATTAGTAGGGCATTGTCCCTGGCCGTTTTTTCAGTCAGGGATGTGCCTTGGCACCTGGCTGCTGGGGCCCTGACCCATCCTGACGGTGGGCAGCAGAGGCTGGCAGCCACCTGGTCATAGCTGCAGAGGACTGAAGGCTCCAGGGCGGTGTCTCTGCAGCCCTGGCAGAAGCTGGGCTGCAGTGAGGTCACTGATTGCAGGCGTAGCCCAGCGTACCAGAGATTTCCATGGGCCTGCGGCACCCTCAGTGCCACTAGACAGCTACTGCCGTGCGCTTCCTGGGGGTGCGAATGGCACCCACGGCCGTCACCAGGGCTGGTGCCTAGTGTCCGCAGGACAAGGGTTTGGTAAGGATGAGTGAGGGTGGGGCCAGGCTCCATGGAGACAATTCCCAGGGGCTCCCAGCACCCCTGAGAGCCAGGCCGTCCCCAATGGGCAGCAAGGAGGAGGCTGGGCCTCCTTGCAGACTCCAGAGCCGGCCTGAACTCCACCACTTTTGGGGGAATGAACCAGTGGAGGGATGAGGAGGACACGAATGTATCTGCCCACCGTGGGCGTCTAGCATGGCTGCGTCCTGGGAGCCTGGGCAGGAGGGCGGTACACAGACATTCCTGAATGCTGGAGAGGGGACCATGCTCCCGCCCTTGGGGCCTAGCGGCAGGTCTGGGTGTGTTTGTGAACGTTCTTGAAACAGGACAGCTGATCTTCAGGGAGACTCACCACCCACGTGCAGGGGCCCT
>NW_016107644.1:1633620-1651579 GCF_001604975.1 Cebus imitator
TCTCCCTCTCTCCCTGTTTTGCTCTGTATCTCTCCCTTTTCCCTCCCTCTCGTCTTTCTTGGTGCAGATTCCTCCTAACGGAGCCAAGAAGGGAGGCTTCTCTAGGGAGGGGTTGGTTGGGGTGGCTGGGGGCGGTGGTGGGTCCTGGGGCTTCTGTTGTCGTAACCATGTGAGTACATTTGTTTCAGGGACTCGTGGAAAGTTTCATGTTAAGTCATCTTTTGTTAAAGTGAAGATGGGGATAGGAGAGGAAGCCAGAACATGGCAACGGTGAAATACGGAGAAACTGCATGTGCATTCACAGCGCTGATCTGATTCCTCAGGGATGTCTGTGTCTCTGTGCGTGTTTCTGACAATCGTGGGTGAGAAGCGGCGCCCTAGGGCCTGAGCAAGGCCCCCACTCTTTCCTGGGGGCAGCTTGTCACACAGAGGGCCTGGGGGTGCAGGGCCTGGAGACGGTCCCCTGCCCCCACTGCCCTCAGCCGCCCAGTGCCAGAGTCAGCAGGCGGAAGCCACAGCCAGAGGAGAGTTTCTGCTCCTTTCCTTCTCACTCATTCACTCACCCGCTCATTCATTCACATACTCATTCATTCGCTCAATCACTCATTAATTCACTCCTTTACTCATTCGCTTATTCACTCACTCATTCATTCACATATTCATTCATTCGCTCACTCATTAATTCACTCCTTCACTCCTTAACTCATTTGCTTATTCACTCACTCATTCACATACTCATTCATTCGCTCAATCACTCATTAATTCACTCCTTCACTTCTTTACTCATTCGCTTATTCACTCACTCACTCATTCATTCACATATTCATTCATTCGCTCAATCACTCATTAATTCACTCCTTCACTCCTTAACTCATTTGCTTTTTCACTCACTCATTCATTCACATATTCATTCATTCGCTCAATCACTCATTAATTCACTCCTTCACACCTTAACTCATTTGCTTATTCACGCACTTATTCATTCACATATTCATTCGCTCAATCACTCGTTACTTCACTCCTTCACTCCTTTACTCATTCATTTATTCACTCATTCACTCAGTCACTTACTCATTCACTCGCTTATTCACTTATGCATTCTGTCATTCACTTATTCACTCACCCATTCAGTAATTCACTTATTCACTCACTATTTACCGACTCACTCATTGACACACTCACCCAGTCATGACTCAGTCATTCACTCACTCATTCACTGACTCAGTCACCCAGTCAATCACCCAGTAACTCATTCATTCTCATTCACTCATTCACTCACTAATTATTTACTCAGTCACTCATTCACCTATTTACCCACTCATTGACATACTCACCTAGTCATGACTCAGTCACTCACTCCCTGAGTCACTCCCTGAGTCACCCAGTCACCCAGTCATTCATTCATTCACTCACTCGTTCATTTACTTTCTGGCTCATTCACTCTCTCGTGCAGTCACACACTCCTTCCTTCTTCTGCTGGTTCCAGCCGTTCATGAAGTGCACTCCGTGCTGGGCTTGGGGCAGGAAGGAGCTGGCCCGGGGCATCTGGGAGGAGCTTGCTGCACGCTGTGGTTTGTGTATCCACATCGCAGAGGAAAGCAAGTCTCGCCCAAAGTGGGGTCCTAGGGAGGTATTTTTCTGAGGTTGGGGGATTCTCTGCCCTGGTAGAGAAGTGCACGGGCAGCAGCCCCCCTCCACCATCCCTGCCCAGGCGGTTCCGGGCCTGGGGCCTGGGGCCTGGGGCCCGGGGACAGAGACGTGCAGAGCATGGCCGGCCTTGTTCTCGGTGTGGCCTGATGTGTATGAACAGAGCTGCACCCACTTAGCACCGTGCGGGACCAGGAGCAGGGCCAGCCTGTCCCAAGCCGGCCGGTCCGGGCCCGAAAGGCGGACCTGTGCTCGGCAGCACGGGGGGCAGGCTTAGCTGGTGGAGGGCTCAGCTGTGGGAAGCAGAGGCCGGGGCCTGGGGGCAGGGGGCCCCTGAGGCTGGTGAGGACTTGGGAGGAGCTGGGGTCTCCCTTCCAGCCTTCTTCAGGACATGCATAGGCTGACCTCCAGCCATTCTGCCTTCCTGGACACCTCTGCAACTGGATCCCAGCCCCTACCCAGGGGGCCCAGAACCTTCCAGAAGCAGCTCCTTCTCCCTGGGGGCATCTGTCTTCCCAGGCATCACTGCCCAGCGCATTTCAGTGGCTCGTGAGTAGCCCCTGCGTTTCTGTTTTGAGTCCTCCATCCCAGTTAAGGGGGCAGCGTCCCACCCACATCCCCGCTTTCCTGGGCATTGCACCCACGCCCACTGCTGGCCTGGCCCCTTCCGTGTGTGCAGGGCACAATCCCAGGCCTCTCCCGGTGCAGCTTGGGGACCTAGGGGAGAAGGAAGGGGCTTCTGGGGTGACAGCGGGCGTTTCTGATTGATTCAGTGCTGGCGAGGAGCCGATGCTGGGAGCTGAACCACAGATGCTCTGGCTGGGGTCCTGGGGCGCTGGGCAGCCCCGGTCATTGTAACAGCAGCCATTGCCACTTTTTCATTTGCATTATCGTCTTCTTCACCAGCTTCTGTTGGATTTCACAGGTGGCTTTTGGCACGATTGGCCCAGGCGGAGCTTGGAAGGAGCTGTGGGCCCCGGGCAGCTCCCTCCTCCCTCCCAGCCACCCACACGCATCCTGTGGGTCCTGCCCACGTGTGCAGGTCCAAAGGCAGTGGCCGGACAGGCCAGGCCGCAGGCAGGTTCTCTCAGCAGTGGTGGGAGCCAGCTGAAGATTCCGAGAGGGGCTGGGCGGTAGGGACACGCCACGGACGGGGTGCCGTCAGCTGGCCAGGCCACTTGAGCTGCTGTCTTCCCGAACTCTTTGACTTTGCGAGCAGTGCCAGCGCCACATTCACGGCTGTGTGAGGGAGGGCAGGCGGGGCAGCCCCTGGTGCTGCGTGGGGGAGCCGGGCTTCCGTGCCCTCCGCACACATGATCCTTTCTGTTGAAGTCAGACTGTGACGGAGGGTGGATACTAGGAAATGATGACAGACGATCTGACTGTGACTTAAATGCTGAGACTGTGATACTCCGTCAGGTCTTAAAGAGCGTGTTTTCTGTATGTTTAATCCTCGTACTAGCGTCCCCATGATCCGGGGTCACCTCATTTATGAGCTGGGGCAGAGCTACCTGTGGCGATCGCTCCGACCTGGAGGCGGGGTCTTCCGTCGTGGGGGGAGGCTCCCTGGAAATCGCGCTTCTGGTCTCAATGTTGCCCCCACTCATGGCAGGGCCCTGCTTCCTGTGAACCCCAGGTGGCCCAGGGCACCCGCATGAACTCTGGAGACGACTGGGCCTGAGGCCGCAGCTTGGGGTGGAGCTAGTGTGCGAGCGGGCTGGTGCCCTGGCTGAGCAGCAGTCTGGCCTCCTCTTCCAGCGGTGACAGGACGGGGCAGCTGTGCCAGGGAGGACAGCCTGAGTGTAGGGCAGAGGCCGTCCAGCTGGGCAGGACAGGCGGGACGGGCACAGGGCCCAGGGAGGCTGAGGCCGGGGCTCTGGACCCTCCTGGCCCCTGCCCCATGCTGTGGGCAGAGGAGTCCAGTGAGCGAAGCCAGGGTTGCCAGATGATGTGCCTGGCCAGCGGCAGGGGCCCTGGCTGGGGACTTCTGGGAGGGTGGACGGGGAGGTGTCTGCAGGTGAGCAGCCTTTCCAAGTCACTGGCTTCACTCAGAGCTGATGCCCCAGCTCAGAGGTGGTGCCCGTGCAGGTAGGCAGGACAGGCTGAGGACACCCCATTGCCCCACCCACCACTTGGACACAGGCTGGTCCGTGAACACTCGCGTGGGAGCTCCGGGCGACCCTACGGTGTCTCCTTTTCTAATACTGTTGGGGACCTGCCCCCCAGCTTCCCAGCGGCACTGTTAGTCACCTCCGGCTGCCCCATGCCCTTGTTTCTGGTCCGACCCAGCACAGTGCTGGTGTTTGCGATTGGTAAATGCAATCCTCTTGGTCTGTGCCTGTCAAAGTCATTTTGGGTCTTCCTCTGTCATCTGTCACATCACATGTCCCCTCAGGTCTGTGTCACTGCCGGGCAGGATTACACAGTTTGCCTGTCCGTGCCCCACGGGTGGCAGGAAGTGCTCCACAGGGCCCAGGCCGAGCTCCACATGCCAGAGGGCCTCTGTCCTGCCAGGGAGGCCCCGGCCCCCGTCCCTGAGCGACTCCCTTTGTCACGCCTCCTGGAGCCTAGGCCTGGTCTGTGCCCACCTGAAGCCACTTCCTGGTGCCCCCACTGCCCTGCCAGCTCCTACCCAGCACCTGGGAGGAGGGGCACTGCTTGTCTCTGAGACGTTCTCTCTGGACCTTCCTGTGGCCTGCCTAGACTGGCTGGCCCCTGCCCTTGAGGGCTCTGCGGGGACCTGAGGGGCTTGCGTTCTAGCTGCCAGTGGCCTTCCCTGGGTCCAGCTGTCTCCCCTGTCAAAACTTGGCTCACTCATGAAAACCGAGCGTCTGGATGTGGACGTGTACCCGCCTATCCTCAACCATAGCATCCTCCCTGCCATCGCCTGCCGGGGTCCCAGAGAGCCGGTGGTCCCCAGGGTCTGGGCAGGGCTCTGGGAGTTCTGCTGCACAGCTGCTCTCCGCAGTGCCCTTCCCCTCATCCACAGGTCCCAAGTCATGGCCCACCAGGCTTGTGACGTCAGCTCTGTGAGCTGTTTCTGCAAAGCTCGTAGGAGCCAGGCGATGATGGTGCCCGCCTGGTGGGTTGTGGAGGGCTTGCTACGGCCCCTGAACCCACTCCAGCCCGGTGCCCGCGCTTCGCTGTGCCAGGGCAGCAAGTGGGGGCCGGTGCCAGGCTCTTGGGCTCTGCAGGCCTCAGGCTCCCGGAGGCCACCAGACCACTCCTCAGTCCCTATCATGGGACAGTGGGGGCTCGGTCTGGCTGCAGCAGGGCTCCCAGGCAGGTCTCCCATGCAGCCGTGCTGGAGGGCTCCATGCTGTGTGGGAGTTCAGAGCTGGCATTTGAGTGGGCATGGGGGCACGCTGGCACCCGCCGCCCCCACATGCTGATGAGGGGCGTGAATGGGCCACAGGAGCCCCTCCAGCCTACACGCCCAGCACAAAACCCGGGGGGGGGGGCTCCTTCGGCAACCAAGGCTGGCTCATCCTGGCTGTGAAGTGGGGTGCGCTTCTAAGGTGGGGCTCCCCCCGGACATGGTCTCCCTTCTTGGCCCAGACACAGCCAGCTGGGCAGACAGGGCAGAGCAGGGCCAGGCCGTGGGTGATGAGAGGCATTTCCCCGGGGCAATTTCTTGCAGAGGCTGGGCAGGGGCTCCTAAGTGTGCAGGCCCGCCTGCCGCATGACTCACAGACGGTGCCAGCTCACACCCAGCTCTGCCTTCAGGGGTCTTCTCCGCATGGCACGGGGCTAGGCTGCCTCCCGAAATCAGAGGCCAGGACCAGCTGAGAAGTGGTCTGCCCAGGCTCCCCAGTTGGGGGTGTGAGTGAGGGTCTGCCCCATGGGACAGCATCTGTCCGAAGCTGAGGCTGTGGTGGCACTGTGGCACCCAAGGGGCAGTGGGAAGAGTGGCCCATGGTCTCTGGTGGTTCCCAGCTGCCTTAGAATACCAGGTGGCCACATTCTCTTCACAGAAGGGGGTTTCTGTGAAATGATGTTTGACAAACAGCAGTTGTGGAAAGGTTTCACGTGATCAACCCATGCACACCCCTGCGGGAGGCGGAGTCGGGAGGTGTCTGCGGGCTGGAGTGGTGGATTCTTTGTTTTTTAAAATCTGCCTCTCCAACTTCTGATTTTTGCCACGCAATGACGTCACTGCCTTTCTCTCTAAGAAAACTCACCCAAAGGCAGCTTTTTTCCTTTCCATTCCGCTGGTGGCCGCCCCTCCGCACGCTGTCCCTCGCACACGCATGTGCACACAGCCTCGCTTGCTGTGAGCCCTCTGCAAGCCCCTGGTCCAGGCCAGCGCATCGGAAAGGTGGCTGGGGTCCTGCAAGGCCGAGGGTGGAGGTCCCATGTCCTCTCCACAGAGACTCCCGTGCCCTGGGCTTTGTGGGAGCTGGTGCTGGAGAAGGAATTGTGGTCACTTGTTTTATTTTTGAGTGTTTTTCCTTCTGGTTTTCAAAGCAATGCAAACTCCTTATTTAAAAACAAAAAGAGAAGAGAAGAGAAAGAAACAGCACCCCGTCTCTGAGAAAAGGCTGGCCCCGTGAGTGGGCCAGCACACGCTGAGGGGAGGCCCCTGGTGGAGGCGCCTGTGCTGTGCTGAGGTGCTGAGCCCTGGGGGGTGGCCTCGCCATGGTCCCAGCCTTGCCAGGAGCCCTGGGGGACCCTGGAACCTCCCAGATGGCCTTCTTCCAGAAGCTGGGAAGGTGCACCGTGGCGGCCAGGGACCCTGCTCTACCCTGCACCTCCAGACGGCAGAGCGCCTTGGGGCTCCCACCCCCCACGCAGCCCTGGTGAGGTCTCCCCAGCTGACTCCTGGTATGCCCGTCTTCCCTTCTGAATCCCCGTTTCTAAGCATGTGGTGATATTGGAGCTCGTGAACAGAGGGGGCAGTCAGCATTGGGTGGTGGCCGAGCATCGCCCAGCACTCGGAGTGGGAACCCTGAGGAACCCGTCCCTGCGGCCTGGAGACCAGGCCAGCCTGGACCCCTCCCGAACGCCTCACAGTGGGTGGAGAGTGTGGGGGGGTGTACATGCCCTGTGTGTGACTCTGTGTGTGGAGTGTGGTCTGCACAGTCACGCCCCTCCCCATCCCCCCGCCCCGCCCCGCCCACACCACTCCATCCCCACGGGCAGGTCCCAGGCCGTTGTGTGCCTTGGTCTCCTCCTCTGAAATTGCAGCACGATGCTGGTGCTGCCTGCAGGGCTGTGGCGGGTGCAGTGAGGGGAGCCTGGGCGGGCAGGGCCAGCGAGCGGGAGACAGCTGTGCTGGGTGGCAGGCGTGCCTGCCCCTCCTCTTCATTGCCATCGCTGCTGGGGGGCTTAGCTGCAGGTTTCTGCAGGGTGGGGCCCCTACTCAGTCCCGCACCCCAGCCCTGGGTCTGGGCTCCCTGCCCACCTTACCCCTGAGACTGGTATCAGGGGTCTGATGGTGGCCCAGCCTGTGGTGGCAGAGGGTCTGCATGGCTGGCTCCTGGGCATTGCACGTCCCACAGGAAAGGAGGGCTGGTGTGTGGTGTGTCCGCCTGCCTGCAGCTCTGGGTGCGGACAGCGGGCTGAGGACCCGACTGTCAGTTCATCTTGTTGAATGCCGCCTACGTGGCCTGAGGGCCCTCTGAGCCGGGCTTTCGGACTCAGATGCAGGATAGCGGATGCCCTGGACGAGCCTGCACGCTCCTCCTGAGCCCAGGCTGACACGCTGAGCAGATGCAGCTCACAGCAGCGGCAGAGGCTCCTTCTCTCTTAACTCCTAGACACTGAGTGTCACACCCATCTGGTATCTGATCCCCTGGTGTGCCGTGTGACCTGCTGGAAACACCCGCCCTGGGGTGTGAGCACGGCTGCCACCCAGTGTATCAGGCCATCTGCTGATTCCAGAGAGCGTCGGTCTTCTCCGCCTCGGTTTTGGGCCGATCGACCTCCCCGCCCCATTTCCTGGCTTTTCACGTGGCCCTGTGCTACTGGGGCTCTCCAGCCTCCCCCTTGGAGCCTTTCCCAGAGACCTCCCACCACGTGCCAGCACTGACCTATGTCTTAGGGTGCTGATGCTCACATCCAAGGACAGCTCAGTGGCGTCCCCAGGGCCTGAGGCAGGGGAGTGGTGGTGAGCCCTCCTTCCTTTGGGAGCCCCCCTCTACCCTCCTGAGTGCAGGCCCAGCTCAGCTATGGAGGAAGATGGTGGGTTCCAGGGGCACCGTCTGCAGAAAACAGATTCGGAAAATGAATTGAGGAAGTGAAATCATCAGGGCAGGAAGCTGTGGAAGGGTGGAGGCGGGCAGCCGTGGGAAGCCAGACCAGGAGAACTGGGCTGGGGGTTCTGGCTGAATCTTGGTCGTCCAGTAAGCTCGCCATGAATTCACAAATGAGGGACACCTGGCCTCCGCGGACACAGCAGTGTGGGGCAGACACCCCACAGATGGGGCGTTCGGACTCATTCCAAGTGGGACAGCCGTAGATTTCCAGACAGAGTTTGGTTTTCTGTCTGCTACGGGTTGAATCCTATTCAGGCGCTCACCCCCGTGCCTGCGAATCCGGCCTCATTCGGAAATAGAGCCTTTCCAGATGTGGTGAAGTTAAGATGAGGTCTCTAGGGTGGCTCTGGTCGGTAGGATTGGTGTCCCTAAAGGAAGGGGTCCCTGCAGGGAGGAGGCTGTGTGGCCGTGGAGGCAGAGGCTGGACTGACCTGGCTATAAGCCCGAGGACACTGAGGGTCACCACAGCCCAGAAAGGCTCAGAGGCCGCGTCCCGGCTGCCATCTGGATGTCAGGTGATGGCCTCCAGCCCCGTGGGAGAAGAGTGTGTGCCGTGAGTCTGCCTGGGGTGCGGCTCGCTGTGGCGCTCTGATACGCACGAAGCTCCTGCTCGGCCCTGACACCTCCTCTCGGAAGACTCCCGGTGGGTGCAGGGCAGAGGTGGAGGGGTGGCCCTGTTTCAGGCCTAAGCTGTGTTGGGTCTTGGGGTGACAGAGCTGGGCAGCCCCTCCATGTTCCTTCAAGCTGCACCCTGCCAGCATGTGTGATGTCTGGACTGGGCTTGGGGATCCAGAGCTGATGGGTGACAAGGCAGGTGCTGGAGGAGGGGGTGTCTAAGGTTATCACAGGAGACAGGATGGATAAGGAGGGGCACCCAAGCTGAAGACATGGCTGCTGGGGAGCGCCGGGTCATGGCCTGCAGGTTCCTCTGCAAGGGTGGCACGGCTACCCTTCGTCCCTCATGCACCCACTGCTGCCTTGCTGGGAGTCACCTCCCTGCCATCCTGTTGTCCTGAGCCCCCCAGGCAGTCCCAAGACTCTGCTGATGCCCACAGGCTGGAAGCCCTGAGCCCAGGCGTCGCTGTGATGCTGCTGCCTTCTCCCCCAGGTGGAAGGGGTCCCTGGGGAGGACACCACAGTCTCTTCTCACCACCGTGGCCCCAGGGCCCCGCACAGAGGCAGGCTTAGAGCAGCCACTCACTACCTACTCGGGGTGGAAGAGTGAGTCAGCCAGGGAGCGGTCATCCAGGCGGCTCCAGGGCGCAGGTGCCCACATGGAGCTGGATGGCAGGCGCCTGGCACTCACCGTGCAGGGCGGGTTTGGGCAGCACTGGCTGAGGGACGACCTCCGCCTGCCCTGGGGTGGCTGGTTTTCATCTTTGCTATTTTTATTTGTCAGCGTTAATGTTTGGCTGTGATTGGTGGTGGCTGTGCCTCGTTATGCCAACAGAGTGGCGTCTTAAATTCCATGGGTTTATTTGCAAGGTAGAGCCTCCTGGTGGCTCACCTTCCCTCTCCAGAGATGCCTGGGCTGTCGGCCCCTTGGAGAGACGGCCTTCTCCCTGGGATTTAGGGGGCGTGGGGTGAGGAAAGCCAGGGAAATTATTTACGTTGGTACCTTTGGAAGAAACGTGTCTCTTCTCTGTATCACAGCTGGTCCCAAAGCCTGACTCTGCCCCAGGATCCTTCCCGCCTCCCTCCTGCCATGTGGGGTGTCTGTAACGTGGGGAGCAGGGGTGGTATGACAAGGGAGATGGGGGATGCAGGGTGCTCCGTGGGAGCCTGTCCACAGTCACCCGTGGGTGGTGGGTGTCTGCGCAGCCCATCCATGATGCTTGCGTGTGTCTGTGTCTGCATGGGCACCTGCACCTGAGAGGGCATGTCCTCGGGTGTGGCTGGTGAGCCTGGGCCGCCTGGCCTTGGTGTGCTCATGCCTGGGTGTCACCGTGTACACTTGCAGGCCTGTGGCTCACTCCAGGGGTGTGGTATGTGCACACAGGTGTGTGGGCATGCACTGGGCTGTGGGAGGGCGGAGGAAACCTTGAACCTTCTGGCATCGATGCACGCCATGGTGCCCGCCTGCTCGTGTGTCCGTACCCAGGCAGGGACAGCAGTTCCTGGTTCCACACAGCCTTTGACAAGGCTGAGAGGGAGTCTGACATGTTTTCCGACTCCAGCGTGCCACGTCCTGGGGCCAGTGTGCTGGTGTTTTCGGACAGAGACCAAGCAGTATGCCACATGGAGCCGGCTTCCCTCCTGCAGGCCCGATTGTGTGCAGGGAAACCCGCTCCCTCCTCTTGATCCGAGCCTTTCATTTCCGGGCGTGACAGAGATGGGGCTGCGGGTAATTTCCTGTCTGCCAAGGCAGCGCCGCCTGAACACCAGCCTGTGCGCAGAGTGGAGGTCGCCGGCTTCACCCAGCTCTGGCGTCCACCGAGCGCCCCTTGCTGGCCGCCTTCAAGGCGCTTTCGGAAGCTCGCTCTGAGTGATGCGGTCCCCCTGCCCTGTGGCCTGGCCACCGAGGGCCCCTCTGTGGGTGGGCTCTGGCTGTGGGGTGACTGTAATGTGTGGCCACTCAGTGGCTTCTGCTCCTCTCTGCAGGTCAGCTGGCCGCCGGCACCTGTGAGATTGTGACCCTGGACCGGGACAGCAGCCAGCCTCGGAGGACAATTGCCCGGCAGACCGCCCGCTGTGCGTGCAGAAAGGGGCAGATCGCCGGCACCACAAGAGCCCGGCCCGCCTGTGTGGACGGTAAGCACCCACGGCCCCAGGACCTCACTGAGGGCGCCTCTTCCCTGACGCGACCCCTTCCCTGAAGGCCCCCAGGCCTCGGCGCCGCCTCAGGTCAGACCCCCAGCCATCAGACAGCTGCTCTCGCGGTGGGTGCTGTGAGCTTGTGGGCTTGGGGACTGGCTGGGGTGCGGTCTCCAGTTCCTGGGGGCTGGTCAGGGAGAGGCCGGCGCCCTGCCCTACTTGCCTGTGTGTGGGGGTCTCTGGCCCGAGACTGTGGTTCTCTGGTGTTGCCTCGGGGGGAGGGAAAGGACAGCAGTGGTGCTGCTGCAGGACGGCGAGGTCCCCTGGGTGCCGTTCCGTCGTCTATATGCCAGAGGGACCCGGTACTTGTCTCTGGGTCTGGCCAGCTCAAGACACCCGTGCCACAGTCCCCGCCCCCACGGGCTCCGAGCGTGTGCAGGTGAGCTCCTGCTGTCAGCTGGCAGCGTCCTCCCGAAGAAGTCAAGCTGCTGACAAGCCGTGCCGTGCTCAGCGTTGCTGAGTCAGCACTTGGAAAGGGCACCTGCTGTGGGTGGCATGGGGCAGGAGGGGAAAGGGGCCCCTGGCAGGGGCTATCCGGCATCTGGTGGAAGCCTGTCCGCTGGTAGGGAAGTCTGCTGTGCATGTGCTGTGCCTGGCCATGGAGAGAGACTGGCCTTTACCAAGGCAGCTGGTGACCGGCCAGGCTCAGGGGTCAGCGTGAGACCTGGGAACCCCATAGGCAGGACCTCCCCAAGGCCCTGTGTGTCCCAGTGTCAACACCAACCAAAAGTCAGGCGTGGGCGTGTAGGGCAGGCATTAAATCCAGGCTGGGCCCCACCTTGTGACCAGAGTGGGTGGGGAGACCCCTCCCTGGGGCAAACATGGGGGCTGCTAGGGGCCTAACCAGTAGCCCTGTGCCAGTGCAGGCAGCTCGGGGTGAAGGACCTCACACAGGGGCATTGGAAGCCTTGGTTCCAGGCGCAGCAGCTTGACCACAGCCCAGGAGACAGTGCAAGGAGGGAGGGTCCCTCATGGGTGAGATTCGGAGTCCCCTCTGTGGGGGGCTCTCAGGCCACCTCCTTGGGGTGGAGAGAAACCAGCATCTCTGAGTGATGGGCATAGACTTGGGCTGCTGTGGGGTTGTCCTGGCGCTGTGGCCTGGTGAGGACAGAGGCCCTGCAAAGCCAGGTGAAGACAGGCAGGGACTGACTGGCGGGTGGAGTAGGGCGGAGGACATCTGGGTTGTTGCTGTCGGCGGCCCCTCCAGGCCCGGGTGGACTTCAGGGCAGCTGTATAGGTGGCATCCTGCACTGAGATGTGGGTGTGGGCATCTCAGGCCTGGCACAGCGCTCATGGGCCGTCCGGGGACGGGATGTGGGGACCTGCGAAGATGTGTCCCCAGACAGCTGGCCCAGCCCGTGGAGGGCAGGCGCTTGCCAGACCTCCCAGGGCTGGATTTGGCGTCCAGGGTTTCTGACTCTGGTCAGGGGCCCTGTTCTCCCTGACTGCCCCAGCAGGGGCTCCAGATGCCCAGCTTCAGATCCCACCGCCTCTGCTCAGGAGCCCGACATGGGCAGCCTTGCCCGTGTGCTGTGATCTAGAACACGGGGTCAGGGACAGAGCCAGCTGCTGTGTGGGCACCAGTAAAGGTCCTTGGAGAAGGGCTGGGCACACAGAGACAGGGACAGACATCCTGAGCCCTCCACGGGGGAGGTGGCTGTTCTAGGAATAAGAATACCGGTATTGGGTGGGCACAGTGGCTCACGCCTGTAATCCCAGCACTTTGGGAGGCCGAGGTGGGTGGATCACAAGGTCAGGAGTTCAAGACCAGCCTGGACAAGATGGTGAAACCGTGTCTCTACCAAAAATACAAAAACTAGCCGGGCGTGCTAGCAGGTGCCTATAATCCCAGCTACTCAGGAGGCTGAGGCAGAGAATCCCTTGAACCCGGGAGGCGGAGGTTGCAGTGAGCCGAGATCATGCCACTAACACTCTGGCCTGGGTGACAGAGCAAGACTCCCGTCTAAGAAATAATTAAATAAAAAGAATGTCAGTATCACCGGGAGGAAGGTGTGCTGAGAGGCCGGGCCCTGGATCCCCTACAGCCAGAGAGACCCCTCCAGGGCTGTCCCAGCAGAGTCAGGGCATGGTGAGGAGAGTGAGGGCTGACAGATACTGAGCTGTCTCCCGCTGTCTCCAGTGAGCCTGTCCTAGGACCGTGAGGCAGGAACAGGGCAGGCTGTGAGTCTGCCCCAGGGCCCAGTACCGGAACCCCTAACCCCGTGAGGCCTCTGCAGGAAGGGAAGGAGGGGAGGGAGCCTTGGGCTCTTGGCTGAAGGCTCACGCCTGCCCAGGGCTCAACCCCCTAGCCTCTCCTGCCTGCAGATGCCTCATGCAACAGGGGGCTGCATGCACTGCTCAGGTGGGATGCCGGGGAGAACCCACGGGCTAGGCGGGCTTTCGGCTGAGCCACCCTGGCTGTCTGCCCTGGACCCAGCAGCTGCAGGCCACTGGCCCACCTGCCACCAGCCCTGAGACTTTGTGGGGAACCTCTTTGGCGCTTGGGAGGGGGATTGTGGGGCGAGAGGCTGAGCTTGCTGGAGTGCACTGGAGGAGAAGGGAGCCATCCCAGGCTTCTGGTGCGTTTTGAGGACCTGGGGCAGGGAGCAGCGGGCCACTGGAGCCTTGTTTCCGCCCTTATTAAACACATCTATCAATTTGCATCTGTAGAGGGCATCTGATTAAACAGCAGGTACACAGGCCTCAGGGCTGCTCTGCATCTCCCAGGCCGAGGTTCTGCAGCGCTGGATCCCAGGGCGAGCTACGGCAGAGACGTGGTGGTCTTTCCAGGGAAGGGGACTGCTTCTCCCACCCCAATGCCCTCCCGGCTGCCTGTATCTACAGCCACCGGAGCACATGGTGGCCGCGGTGCCTTCTCGGGGACACTGATTCTTCCCACGACTGGGAGGGGAGAGCATTGCTCTGCACGGCCTGGGAGTTCACAGCCAGGCCCGCCCCGTCTTCTCATTACTTCTGCCCGCCTGTGGGGAGAGTTGGGGTCAAAATTGATTACTAATTGAATCTGGGTCTGCTCATCTGAAACTGCCTTCACTTCCCTCTCACCAGGAGCCTCCTGGTGCCTCAGGAGCCGGGTCCCAGAGACCCAAATTAAAACCTTCACATTTTCAAGGGAGGCCGAACAAATTACTTAGCTTGCTGCTTTTTGCACAGTGGGCATTTTCCAAGCTGCCATCTAATTTAATTTTTGCTTTTCTCTTTTCTTGCTCTGTGTGCATAATAAGTTTCCTCGTATGTGAATTGTGTTTGCTAAAGAGAAAACGTGTGCCCTGTCGAGCTGGGTTGGACCTGAATGCGAGCAGGGTTTAAATGCGGAAGGCGCGTGCTGACCCTCCCGTGTTCCGTGCCTACAGGAGCCAGGAACCCCGGCGCAAACCTCACTGCTCACTTGTTCATTTGGCTCCTTAACTGTTCATACATTTGCTCACTCACTCATCTGTTGAAGCAAGGTGTGTGCCCATGGCAGCAGGGAAGGTGAATAGGAAAATCAACTCCAAACACCTGATACAGAGAGCCATGCAGTGCCACAGGTGTGGGAATTGAGATTGGGGCCCCAGAGTGTAGTCACTTCTTCCTGCCGGGACCTCAGCAAAGACGCATTTATGAGGGAGCATTTGAATAGGGTATTGAGGGATGAAGAGGAGCTCACCAGAAATGCTTCTCTTTGTAAAAAGAGGGGGCCAGTGGTTAGAGAGGAATTCTGGCCTCCAGACTCTCTGGCCTTGTCTCTGAGCTAAAACATTCCTGGATGAACCTCCTCCCAGCCTGTACGGGGCGAGGCTGTGAGCCTGTGCACCTACCTGCATTCGAGATCCAACAGACAGGACCAGCAGTGAGAGAGTCAAACACAAGCCAGCCACTCAGTGCCGTGCGTTCCGTCTTGCACACAAATGTCAGCCACTGGCCCCTCCCTCAGGGCTGCCCTCCCAGGCAGGCACCGGGTTGACGATGCCCGGGGCCTGGGCAGGTCCTGCTTCTGCTCTTTTCTATTGGTTTATGCAGATGTCCCCCTTTCCCATCAGCACACACGTGCTGGCTCCCGCAGCCCCCACAGCACTGCCTTGAGGACTGAGACCTGGTCCCCAAGTCCGGCCCTTACCCAGCCCTTGCCAGGCGTGCAGAAGGCGGCTATGCCCGGCCAGCCCTCCTCGCTGAGGCAAGGTCTTTCTTTATGAAGAGAGGTGCTGTCTCCCACAAGTTCATTTCTCCTGAAACTCCTTTCCAGGAAATCAAAGTAAAGACTACAGCCCAGTATGGGGGTAGCAGAGGGTGGTGGTTTGTTCGGGGCTGCCCCGGAGCTGAGCCGCCGGGTGAAGGGCAGGGGCCTCCAGTCTCGGGCCTGGGCCAGGGCATTTTCCCTGAAAGCTTTTGGGGTTGGTGGGCTGCAGTCATGACCCTGTGCAGACCCATTGTCAGGGCCGCAGTGGCCACTGGGAGGTGTGGGACAGTCCAGTTGGCTGACAGGTGTGGGGAGGCTGTGCCCAGGAAGGGGCAGGGCCAGAGGTCCTGGAGGTGCAGGCTGGGCGGAGGCTAATATTCTTCAGGCATGAGGCCTTAAAAGCCACCAGGATCCTGGGCTGGGAAAAAGAGACAGAAAGCAGACATATGGGCACCGCTGGGTTCTGGGCAGAGGTGTGGTGGCCAAGTCTGCCTCTCCGGTGCTGGGAGTTTGAGGCAGGCGTGGGAATCACAGGCCCCTCCCACTCTCCGGCAGCGTGGACGGGTGGCCGTAGACGCACAGCCTCAGTGGGGTGGATGCTGAGGCTGTGGTGTCTGGCGTCTGTGCTTCTCATGTGCTTTAGAGCCGGGTGCAGAGAAGGGGCACAGCGAGGGGCATGTGTGCTCAGCGACGCCTTCCACCCCACGTCCCCAGCCTTGACCTGGTCCTCCAGCCACAGGTCAGCATGGGAGGGCGGAGAGTGCCCCGGCCACCTACGGGAGTCTGGAGACGGTCCATGCACTTGGTGTGGGGATGGGGACCACACTGACGGCAGTGCCGGGGGCCCTTGGGCTGTGGGTCCGGGGAGAGACTCTGGATGCCGGGGGTGGGGGCTGTGGGTCCGGGCAGTGATTACGGGAGCCGGGGTGGCAGGGAAGCCACTTTTTCTCTTGCCGTTGTTGGCCGTCATCATGCCTGGCAGCTCATGGTGCCCTAGAAATGTGGAGTTTAATCAGAGGAGCACAGAAGTGAAAAGCCTTTCAGCTGCGAGAGGCCGGGCAGAGAACCACACCGTCTCCACCTCGAGGTGCTGGCGGGGCCTTCAGGGCCAGCTGAAGCTGCTGTGGCTGGGATTAGGGCAAGGGGTTTTTTCCACCAGGAGAGACGTGATCACCTGCTCTATTGTACACAGCAGGCTGAGTGTGCCAAGGTCCCCTGAGATGTGGTGTTCGTGGCTGACTCAGCCTGGCCAGGGGTCAGCCCCAGGGTGGCAGCCGGAGAGGCTGTGACCAGTCCTGCCTCCCCGTTCATCCCCTCAGCAAATGGTGTTTGCGAGAAGAGGGGCCCCGGTACCCCACAGTCTTCACACAACACGGAGACTGTGGTCAGCATAAAGTCAACGTGAAGGTGGCAGGCCAGTGTGGGGGCAGCAGAGGCTGGGGGCTTGTGAGCAGGACTGCCGCAGGGCTGAGCCATGGGGTGGAGCGTGGTGGCCCCGAGCCTCTGTCCGGGACCGGGGCAGTTTCCCTGGAAGATTTTGGGGTGGGCGGGCTGCAGTCATGGCCTTGCACAGACCCACTGTCGGGGCTGCAGCGGCCACTGGGGGTGTGGGCCAGCCGGGCTGACGGACGGGTCTGGGGAGGCTGTGGGAGGAAGGGGCTGTCTGTGAGTGGTCCTTCCCGCATTGAGCCCCGACCGCCCTCGGCAGCTGGCATCCTGCACTGACCACCCGGCACCATCTAGGAGGGGGTCTGGGGCCCTCACCAAATCACAGAGACCCCGATCTGAGGAAGGATAAGGAAGCCGGGGGGGCTTCAGAGGGGCCCAACCTCCATGTGGAATACTGGGTTTTGCTCTGGGCTGTTTGCTGGGTACTCGTGCCCCTAACAACCTGACTGAGGAAAGGACTCATGGTGCAGGTACCTTCCAGCACATGACGGAGGCCAGCGGGGCCCCTACCTGCCTCAGGATGTGCCCTCACCACTGCGGGGGGCGTGGCATGTTGGCTCCCTTCTGCCAGCTCAGGGAGATCCTGCATTTCCAGAGGCTTCCTGAGGCCACGGGCAACTGGGTCTGCAGCCACATCCCTGGCCAGCTTGTGGGTTCTGCCCACCCCGGGACCCCTCCTGGCTTGGGGTCCGTGCTCTGCGCACAGAAGCCGTGGGTGCCAGCATGGCCCTCCGTTGGGCGGGCACTGCCAGCCGCTGACTGGCTCGACTGTGACGGGGCTGTGGGGACACCATCTCTGCACAGACTGCTGCCACCGTGGCCTTTTAGTTACGGAACCGCGGCTGGGAGGGGGTGGCGTGTTATAAATGCCTGGCAAGCTGAGCGGCGCCTGGGGACTGCTGGCAACACCTCCTTCCCCGGCACGTCCCTCAGTGTCATCCTGCCTGATCAGATGGGGTTGGATACGCCCTGGGATGCGGGCGCCACGTCCCTCAGCTGTGAGCATGGCTGGTTTGGGAGGAAGACGCTGGGCCGTGCGGAGAGCCTGCCCCGGCTCCCCAGGATGCGGATAAGAATTGCCTCAGTCCACAGCATGCGGCCGTGTCAGGCCCAGCAGACGGGCAGGGCAGGTGTGGCTGTGCTCAGCCTCAGCTCACAGTGCCTGGCCAGCCCAGGGCCACCCTGGTGGACTTCTTTCGGGGAGGAGCTGACTGCTCGGCCCAGCCCTGGCTGTGGTCTCAGAGGACAGTGGCCACGGTGTGAAAGGCCAGGCAGTTTGCTCATCAGAGTCCCGTTTTACCAGAGGGAGGAAGCCCGTCTGTCTACAGCAAGTTAGCCAGTAGATAGTTCCAGATCTTGGTGCGTTTGATTGTTGGAAAAGCACACAGCAGCTGCATGGCTCTGACGCCTCTGTAGAGAGGAGACTGTGGACCCAGGGTGTCCTTCTGCTCAGAACATGGGCTCCCTTGCGTGTCCCCCACTGTGAGCCCACCCAACTCCCCGTTCCAGGGAGCACGGCTCGGGGTGAAGAAGAGGAGACCCAGCATTCAGGGAGCACTGTGTGAGCCGTGGCTCAGCACGGGAGTCCACGCGTCCCCGGGACGGAGAGCCGAGG
>NW_016107644.1:1651699-1659620 GCF_001604975.1 Cebus imitator
AGTCCACGCGTCCCCGGGACGGAGAGCCGAGGCCGAGGCTCAGCACGGGAGTCCACGCGTCCCCGGGACGGAGAGCCGAGGTCAAGGCCCAACACGGGAGTCCACGCGTCCCCGGGATGGAGAGCCGAGGCCGAGGCCCAGCACGGGAGTCCACACGTCCCCAGCCCAGCTGGTTGGTCCTGCTCCGTCACTTTGTGTGCGCTTCGGTGCCATCCACAGCGCACCTCTTCCTGGGGCGTGTCTCGCTCTCGGAGCTCACCCTGCAGCCCCACCGTGATGGGACGGTGCCGTCCACACCTGCATCTCCGGCACAGAGCCTGTGGCCTGCGTGTGTAGGCGCTCTGTGAATGTTTGTCAGTGGTCCTGATACCTCCGAATGCCTGGTTAGAGCAGGTTTTCAGGGACACCTGAAAACAGAGCCAGCGAACCTGCAGGCCTGAGCTGCGGGCAGAGGGAGGATGGGGGCCGCCGCTGCTCTTGAGTCTGAGTGGTGCCTTCCAGTCCTTGCTGGTGTTTAAAGTGTCCACTGCACTCTGCTAATAATGTCGCTTCCCTCATCTTACACACGTTAATCAGCGTTTGAGAATAATCAGCATCTACAAGAAGAAGTATCTTTGAAAAATCTTTGAGGAAATTCTCTCCAGGAAGCCGAGAGCGGAGTGCCCAGCGTGTGGTGCTGCCGCGGTCCCTGATTGCGGCCATTAGCAGGGACACTGTCGACACCTCAAGGAAGCGCTCAGGGGGTCTGCCTGACGCCAGAGGACCTTGAGCCGCCCTGTCCCCTTCCACCTCCAAAACTCAGCCCCATAAACATTCTCGAGGGTGGGGGAAGGGGGCGGGCAGCAGGATCCCATGACCACTGTGTCCCTGTTATGGCCCGTCTGGGGATTCCAGGCTCTTCTGAGGAGGGCAGAGCAGGTCCCTGGTGTGGAGCCTGCAGCGTTGCTTGCCCCGTGGCAGTCACCGCGTGGACGTGCACAGCCCATGGCCTCTTGGAAGGAGGCTGAAGGATGCTGAGTTCTGCAGCTCCCTGCCTTTCTGGGTGGAGTCTACATATGGGCGATAATTTTCAACATCCTGAAAGCCACATTGCCTCTTTCGTGACTGACAGAGCGTGGTGAGCCGTCGGTTGGTTCCGTGCTGGCCTGGCCTGGCTCCTTCCTGAATGGTTGTATGAATCACCCCATTCATTACACAGACCCCCACCCAGGGAAGTACTGCTGTCACCTCCTGTTAAAAGCAGGGAAACTGAGTCCCGCAAAGGGCAGAGCTGGCCCCAAGCCCACAGCTGGAAAGTGGGGGCACGGGGGCGTCAGTGCTGCATGGAAAGCCTCTGTCCTCTCCTAGAAACGCCCCTGCTGGCCCAGACCTAGGGCGTCGGCGTGCAGAGAAAGGACCAGACCTGTGGCCACAGTGCGGCCTGTTGGGCAGCACCCGAGCAGGAGAATGCGATGGCGTTGGAGCTGATTTCATCCTTTCAGGAGAACAGTTGCAGGTCCCTGGAAAATTCATCTTAGCACCTGGTGGAGGCAGATGACGGGAAGGGCAGGTAGAGGGGGTTATGGGGTCGCCCCGCCGGGCCCCACCGTGGCCGTGCACCCACCAACTGTGCAGCGGCCCAGCACTCAGCCGTCTCCCAGACTGGGGTCTCCCCTTCCATCAGTGGAGGCGAGGAGGCTGCTCTCCTGCGAGGTGGGTTTTGGGGGTCAGGAGGTGAAGGGAGCAGACATGCTCAGAGCTCCGGGCCCCGTGAGCACCTTGATTTGTGCACACAGCTGCTCTTACGGCCTCTGAAACCCAGGGCCAGCTGCTGGAATCGCAGAATGGGGGGCCGTGTCTGTTCAGGGGAAATCTGGAGCAGGAGCAGGAATGGTGGATACGGTCTGGGCTCATTCATTCCAGTGCACTGTTGCGGCCCCCAGGATAACACGGGGTCACGCTCCAGGTGACCTTTGTGGGAAGAAAGCCTTGATGAGCAAATCCTGAGAGCACACGCGGAGTGTGTGTCTGCGTCTCTGAACCCCTGCACGGTCCACACTGCAATCAGGGCTCTGCGGTCAGGGTCTGTGGCCACCGGGCACGGTGTCCCACCACAGCGCAGAGACGGACGTTCCCTATGCCCCGCCCTCAGCCCTGAGCTCCTCGGGTGCCTCTTGCCTGCGAGAACCTCACCCAGCCCTCTCTCCTAGTGCCATTGCCCAGTTTACAGAAGGCGGCCCGGGCTGAATGGTGTGCAGGCCTCGGACCCCGGCTGCAGAACACGCCCTGATGCGGTTTCCTCCCGACCACACGGGGCCAGCCAGTGCCCCGAGGGTTCATCCTCGTCCTTCCAAAGCCCCTCGCGCCGTGTTTCCCGTCGGTAGTCTGACACTCTGCGCATCTCCCTGGTTTCAGAGCCTGCTGGGCGCTGATCAGTGCCCAGGCCTGGTCTTGCCCTGACGGGACAGTGCAGCAGGGAAAGGGGCCAGTGTGTGGCTGTGGGTGGCAGATTTGGAGGAGCCCACAGGGGCTCATTCGCCCACCCTCCTGGGCAGCGTCCTCCTCCCTGCACGTCTTTCTGGGTAATGCTCTGGGAGCATCCGGGGCTCTGCAGACACGGTGGGCTGGAAAAGGCCAGCAATGACAAACACGCACGTCCGTGGAGCCCGCAGAGAAGTCCATGGGAGAGATGGTGACTGCGGGCTTGTTGGGGTGCCCATGTTGGGGAGCTGGTGTTGTGGCTGATACCCGTAAATCCAGAAGCTGCTGGCCTTGTGAATACCTGGAATCCAGCTCCAGGTGGAGGTGGGGCTGGGCTCGGTGTGGGTGGCGAGGATGTGCCTGGTGCCTGCGGGGACAGCGGGAGGAGCCCGCAGGAACATGGTGGGAGCACGGGCTTGGAGGTTGGTGTGGGGCAGGGAGTCGGCAGGTCCCCGGGCAGGGGCTCTGCAGGCAGGCGGGCGTGGCTGCTTTAAGCATGCTGGGAGCCTCGGGGGTGCCAGAAAGCTGTGGACCACTCTGACGGCCTTCTACAAAGATCTCTCCACTGCTCTCTGGACCACAAATTCTGGGAAGCAAGAGGAGTCGGCCGAGGTCAGGCTGGGCAAACAGTGGCCATGAAGGTTGTCGTGTGGGGAAGTGGGTGATGAGGGCGATTCAGGGCCCCAGGGCTCCAGTAGAGACGTCAGACTGTGTGGAGGGCAGAGCTGAGCCCAGGCCTGGGTGTGCGCAGCCATGCTCTGTGTCCATCCCAGGAGGCCCAGGCACACCTGGAGGATCTGTCCTGCCCTCCCACCCCGGCTGGCGCGAGCTCACCTGAGCAGGTGTCCAGCAGGCACAGGGAGAGAGACACAGGCTGGGAGCAGCTCAGACTGGCAAGCCTGCGTGGGTGTGGGAGTGTTGAGGTCACCGGAGAAACTGAGGAGGCAGCTCAGGACACGGGGCCCTGGGCGGTGGACACCCAGCAGCCCACAGAGAGGCCATCCTGGCCACTGTCACAGCTGCGATGGTGACCTCTCCCCATACTTGCCCTGTGAGGCTGCCTGTGGAAGGAAGGACTTCCCACGCAGGGAGCCAGAGAAGTGGATAAAAGTCTCCTTTAATTATTCAGACCGCCCGGCAGACCTGGCAGCTTGAGCCTCCCACAGGAGCAGAGCCTGACTGATGGCAGCAGGAGCTGCAGGAGGGACGTGGGGACCTGGGGACTCTCGGGGACACAGGGTGGCTGGATGAGCGGGTGCTGGGCCCCTGAGCGAGCCTTAGCTGCGGTTTGGTTTGGCGTTAACTTTTTGTCACTTTAAACTGTCTGTGGCTCATTTTGGAGCCAGGTGACTTAGCCAAGATTTTATGTATCATTGGGAAGGGAAGGATATGTCTCTTCTGAGTTATGGACGTGTCAACAGGGTGCTGCTTCCGAAGGTCAAGCCAGACCCTGCGGTTGGGACACCGGAGTGGGCTGAGGGGCCACACTGGGGTTAAGTTGCCTACGTCTTTGTAGGTCCTGTGCCTCACTGCCCAAGTCACCTTGGACCAGTCACCTTCCCTCTGGTGCCCAGTCACCCAAGTGCTGAGCGGCCTTCTAGCTTCAGCCTGTGTGAGGAGGGGAGAGATGCCACCGTAGACGAAGGGCACAGTGCATCAGTGGGCACATGGTGACTTAGGGCCCCTGCAAGCGTGATATGACCCAGCTGGCTCGGTCTCTATCACCACCTGGTGGCAGCAGACCAAAATTGCAGGCATACTTTTTCAGAAGTAGGCACACAGCATTGCTTTCTGTGGCTTCAGTTACCCATGGTCAGAGGTGGTCCAAAAATATGAAATAGAAATTTCCAGAAATAAGCAATTCATAAGTGTTAAATTGCACGTCATTCTGAGTAGCATGATGAAAATTTTGCACTGTTCCGCTTTTTCCCATTCAGTCCATGAGCCCCACCCCATTTCCCAGCATTCCACTCTGTCCACGTCACCTGCCTGTTAGTTACTAAGTAGCTGTCTTGCTTGTCAGACTGACTGTTGTGGTATCATAGTACTTGTGTTGAAGGCACCCTTATTTGACTTAATTATGGTCCCAAAATGTAAGAGCAGTGATGCTGCTGATTCAGACATGCCAGAAAGAAGCTCTGAAGTGCTTCCTTTACGTGAAAATATGAGAATCCTCAACTTAATAAGGAAGGAAAACAAATCATATACTGGGGTTGCTAAGATCTAGAAATAAAGATGAATCTTCTATCCGTGAAGGAAAAAAGACACTCATGCTGGCTTTGCTGTTGCACCTCATGGAATACATGAACAGAAGTGGCTTTTGATTGATGGCAGCTGGGTCTGGTACTCTCTGCAGCTCCAGCCATCCACTGGGGTCTTGGGGTGATCACTTGTGAATGATGAGGGACTGCTGCCTCTGCTTGGATTGTTGCCTCTGTTGCCTGAATGATGTGAGGAGGTCCCCAGACCTAGGCTCAGTGAATGCAGTCACATCTCAGGAAATGAACTTCCCTCCATCGGACCATCTTTGATGCCCCTTATGAAACTACGTCTATGTAGTTAGTTATTTGTTTATTATTTATTTGAGATGGAGTCTCGCTCTGTCCCCTGGGCTGGAGTGCAGTGGCACGATCTCCACTCACTGCAACTTCCACCTCCCAGGTTCAAGCAATTCTCCTGCTTCAGCCTCCCCAGTAGCTGGGATTACAGGCATCTACCATGGCTGGCTAATTTTTTTTTTTTGAACTTTAGTAGAGATGGAGTTTCACCATGTTAGCCAGGCTAGTCTTGATCTCCTGACCTCGTGATCCACCTACCTCAGTGCCCCAAAGTTCTGGGATTACAGGCATGAACCACCACACCCGGCCATCTATGGAATTCTGTTGGTTTACAAATAGGCCTGTATGGACATATTCTGAAAAGATTTCTTGATTTTACATTGGACTCAGAAATCCAAAATAGGTGATGATTCTCTTTAAAATGTAACTTAAAAAAAAAATGTTTCGTTGACACGTCTGTATAGACAGATTGGAAATTCTAAGTGTGAACCTTGAGGCGACTGGCCCAGCCCAGTGTCACCCTTCCGCCATGGCTCCCTGGAGCCCTGACCTGTCACTGTGGATTTTCCCGTTGGAACTTCCCATCTGTGGAAGCAGGCAGCAGGCATCCTTTTCGGGCCTGGATCCCTTCCCGCGTTCGTGCTGTCATGTGTGCTGGTATTCTGGCCATCTCCTCACTGTGTAAAGTGTCTCTGCACCGCCATCTATCTGTCTGTGCCAAGGAGAGGAGACACGCAGGCTCTTTTGAATTTTTAGTCATTGTGCGTGAAGCCGCTGTGAACACACTTGTGCACGTCTCTGGTGACACAAGTGTCACGTCATTCTGAGTAGCATGGTGAATATTTTGCACCATTCTGCTTTATCCCATCCGGTCCACGAACTGCTCCCCCCCCCCCACGTTTCCCAGCATTCCACACTGTCCACGTCACCTGCCTGTTAGTTACTAAGTAGCTGTCGTGCTTGTCAGCATGACTGTCGTGTCCACTGACTTGTCTGCAGCACACGCCTCGGGGTGGCAGGGCTGGGACCGGGCCTCGGGAGGCCCGCGGAGTGTTTGGTCTCAAAGCGACCGTCCCTTTCACGTGCCGTCAGCAGGCGTGACCGTTCTGCATGCACTGTGGTCCTGCCAGCGCTGGCAGTGGTCAGTGTGTTCTCTTCCAGCCGTCCTGCTGGGCCTGTCGTGGTGTTTCGTGGACTTGGTTTTCTCTGCTGCGTTGAGATCCTGAGTGTGACCTTACAGCCGCCTAGAGTGGCCGAGTAGCTGCTTTTGTGAAGTGTTCATTTGCATCTGCCACTCCTGTTTACTGAGCTGCTGGTCCTTTTGTGAAATAATTTTCAGGAGCTCTTCCTGTAGTCTCCAGTTGAGCCTGTGTATTCTGTGCCTGGGGCCTTTTCATTTGCTTCATGGTCCATTTTGATGAGCAGACCATCTTAATTTTAATGACATCTAATTTATTCATCTTTTCTCTGACAGGTCATGTGTTTTGTGTCCTGTGTAGGAAGCGGCATCTTTTCCCAGCACACGAGACGTTCTCTTGTGTTCTCACACCGGCTCTCCAGCCTGACATCATTCAGTTTGTCTGCCAGCCATTTCTGATTAATGTTACGTGTGGCGTGAGATCGATCTCAAGGTTCATTTTTTTTTCTCTGCACCTGGATACCTGACAGATCCAACATCATTTGTTGAAAAGTTCTAGCCTTTCACTCAGAATGGTCTTACGTAAAGTTCTGAAACACTTTAGAGAGAGAGAAGGGAAGATTGGGTCTCATCCCTGATTATATTATATCTAATTAGCGAATCATCCCTGTCTCATCAGCAGGAAGCGGGAGCTGAGATCACACACAGATTCCTATCTAGAGGCAGGCGTACTCCCCAGAATGCTGGTGAACCAGGGGCCGTTCTGTTTTCCTTTCCCCCAGGCTGCCTGCATGAACATCCAGGATGGGATTTGCAGTGGGGAGGCCATAGGTGCTCCCCACCTGCCCCCCGCCCCTGCTCTGCATCCAGACCAGCCCTGGCCTCCTAGCCCTCCCATGGGAACAAGGAGCCTGGCCTGCCTCCGGGAGGGTGTGGGCTCAGAGGGGTCCCCAGCCTGGTGGCCTTTTTCATGGCCTGACTGGCAGAAGAGAGGCCTGGTGTGATGCTCAGCATTGCAGAGGCCACTGTGTGCCCTAGGTCCCTAGAGGGGAGCTGACCCTGCAGATGGTCAGGGACGTTCCAGTATGATTGCAGCCAGGAAGAGTTGTGGGGCCGTGTCCTCCCCTCTCTGTGCTTAGCGGGGAAATGCCAGCTACTTTCCCAGCGGAGAAATGGGCCATGGGGCTTGTTCTCCAGCATGATTGCCGTGGATATGTTTTGTCTGTTATGTCTTAAGTTCATTTATTTTATTTTTTTTTAGAGAAGTTTTAGGTTTATAGAAAGAGCAGGAAGCAGAGGGTGGTCACAGCTCCCTCTACCATGGGGCACCATTACTGGACTCTCTCATTGGCGAGATCCACTGGTTACAACTGATGAGCCAATACTGCAGCCCATGACCGGGCGGTACTGAGTCCCATGACCAGGCGGTACTGAGGCCCGTGACCAGGCGGTACTGAGTCCCGTGAACAGGCGGTACTGAGTCCCGTGACCAGGCGGTACTGAGACCCGTGACCAGGCGGTAGTGAGGCCCGTGACCAGGCGGTAGTGAGGCCCGTGAGCAGGCGGTAGTGAGTCCCGTGACCAGGCGGTACTGAGACCCGTGACCAGGCGGTACTGAGACCCGTGACCAGGCGGTAGTGAGTCCCGTGACCAGGCGGTACTGAGACCCGTGACCAGGCGGTAGTGAGTCCCGTGACCAGGCGGTACTGAGACCCGTGACCAGGCGGTACTGAGTCCCGTGACCAGGCGGTACTGAGACCCGTGA
>NW_016107644.1:1660005-1691368 GCF_001604975.1 Cebus imitator
CCCGTGACCAGGCGGTACTGAGACCCGTGACCAGGCGGTACTGAGGCCCGTGACCAGGCGGTAATGAGGCCCGTGACCAGGCGGTACTGAGTCCCGTGACCAGGCGGTAATGAGACCCGTGGCCAGGCGGTACTGAGTCCCGTGGCCAGGCGGTACTGAGACCCGTGACCAGGCGGTAGTGAGTCCCGTGACCAGGCGGTACTGAGGCCCGTGACCAGGCGGTACTGAGGCCCGTGACCAGCCGGTGTCCACAGTGTGCCCTGCGGTTCCCCCTTGGTTGGCACACATCACGGGCTTTGCTGAACGCACCATGTCAGGAATCCCCAGGACAGCGTCACACTGACCAGTCCCACTGCCCTGAAGCCCCTTGCCAGAGTGTGTTCCATGTGTCCCAGATCCCGGGGGCGGTGACATTAGCAGGCCTCTCTCTTGCCTGCTGGAGACACAGGTACCTGCCGTGTGGGCGACGGGGAGCATTTCATCTGGACCCCAGGAGGTGGAAGGTGGACAGCTGTCTCCGCCTCCCTCACCCCATGGTGCTGAGTGGTTGGAGTTGGGGGGAGGGACCCAGGGAGTTGGTGTCCTGAGAGTCACCCCAGCACCCCAGCTGCAAAGGTGATTTCCAGAGAAATGTCACTCGGTCCGTCTGGGGAAGCCCACATAGGGACAGCCTGGGATTGAGGGTGAGGAGGGTAAGCCGGGTGAGATCCCGACTCAGAGAGGTGGCACCCCAGCCCTCGCCCTTCCCAGCATGCAGCAGGCCTGTTCCTGCCTGGGGCTTTTCCAGCACAGGGCAGCAGGGACGAGGTCGGCCGTCCGAGGGGCCTGGGGGAGAAGCCTGGAGCCCGCCAGCCCTCCCCAGCCAGCCCCGCACTGCGCCTGAGAGCCGTGCACTCGTGCTTGGGCACTACCTAACAGTACGGTGATTTACCTGTCTGGTCCCTTTCACCCAGGAGAACAGAGCATATTTGCAGGGCAAGAGTCAGGAGGTAGACCGGAGGAAGGGAGGAAAGATTGGAAAACTTCTAATAAAATTACATTTCCTGAAATAGCCGTAACTGCGCTCTTGATAGATGTGCAGTCTTATTGGTTCTGACACGGGTGCTGCATATTGGTGAACGTCTTCCACGGGAGCCCCCCGCCTCCCCACCCGCTCTCCCTGTTGATGTTTATTTATCTCACGGGCTTTGCTGGAATCTTGAGGCTCCTGGAGACTCTGTACTGCATTATAACTCCTGCCTGGTTAATTCAGTTTCTCATATATGCTGACTCCCCTGACAAAAGTAATCGGCTTCTGGCCGCCAGGGCTGCGGAGTTTGTGTCGTGAGTGCGGGTCTTCACGGGGTGCGGTAATCCCCCAGTACTCAGGGCTGCTGGCTGCAATTTTGTGAGGACACCGCCCACCTGCCGCTGGGATGAGCTTCCCTCTTTGTGGTGGTGGAGGCTGCTGGGGGAGCTCAGCGTCAGCTCTGTGGATGAATGGAGATGAAAGGGCAGGACCAAGCTGTCTGAACAGGCGTTGCCATGGTCCCAGTGCTGGCAACCTCCCCAGATTCACGTGCTGAAATCCTCCCCCTCAAGGTGGTGGTATTTGGGAGGTGAGCAGGTGGTCGGAGGGGAGCCCTCAGGAATGGGACTAGTGTCCTTGGAAGAGAACCCCTCCCCACTCCTCCCCCAAGTAAGGACACAACCAGGAGGCACCATGTGTGAACCAAGAAGCCCCCGCCAGGCACTGAATCCGCCGAAGCCTTGATCTCGGACTTCCCAGTCTGTGGAACTGGAAAGAGAGGCACCAGTTGTTCCTGAGCCCCCGTCTGTGTCCTGGTGCCCGAAGAGACTGAGGCCAGCGCTGCTTCATCTCTGGACTCCTAAAAAGGAGAAGGCGCTGCAGGTCCCAGCCCATGAGCCTCCCCTGCAGGGAAACCAAGGCAATTATCAGGCAAAAGGAGCCCCTGGCCCCGGGGCAGCGCCTTTCAGTCCAGCAGCTGCATCCATGCAGTACGGGAAGACCCGCTTCTAAAGGGCCAGGTGCCTTCGCCTCCCTCTCGGCAGGGCACCATCCCAGACAGATTCATCGGCCTCGCCACGGGGAGTGAGGGACCTGGAAGTGCCCCACGTGACCAGGGAGCACCCTGCCTTTGAGTTTCCAAAATTAGATGCATCCAGGTCCTTGGAAGAATGACGAGAGGACACCTTCTCCCTCCAGCCCACGTGTGGGTTCGTGCCACAGCCTTTCCCCCCTGAGCCAGGGGGTCTAAATGACCGAGTCAGGCCCCTGGGGCGAAGGTACCGTGGGAGGAGCCCCTGTGTCAGCCAAGGCATTGGTCACCAGGCCCACCTCCTTCCCAGCCCTGTGTCGCCCGCTTGCATGCAGGAATGAACCACAGATCAGAGTCCGTGGTGCTTTGTGGCCCTCACATAAGTAGACCATCGCAAAGCCGAGACTGTGGTTCCGTGTCTCAGTTGCCCCAAGGCAGCACTGCCTCCTGCCTGAGCTGGCTTCTCCATTCAGTTAGCTGGAACTTGAAAAGCAAACAAACGGTGACCTCTCCGGGTCCCCAGTCCTGGCCGTCACTGCCCCTCCACTCCCAAGCAGCCTGTCTCAGCCATCTAAGCCTGCAGCTCCCTCCTGCAGCGAGATGAAGCGTGGCGTCCCGGAGCAAGATGTTCAGCCCTGGCCTCGCGTTAGGCACTTAGCCCCTCTCGGAGGGCAGCCCTCGGGGCTGCGCCTGTGCTCAGGGACTGCCCCATGCTGCCCCTCATCCTGTCATCGGCTGGTAATGGCCCTGTGCGCCTTGGGGGTTGGCCCTCCTTAATTGTGGCTTTTATGGTAAGTAATTGCAGTATTGGTTACCACGTCTTTAGGGCACATTTCCTCTGAAGAAGTCGTTATGAATTGATTTGCAGAGTTTGGACCGTTCTTTTTCATGAAGGCTCTTGCTGGACCAAGGCTCAGAGGACAGAATGGATAAGCAGGCTCTGGGAGGCCAGGCCTGGTGGGCACTGTGTAAACACACCCACGTCAGCCGTGTAGTGGCCAGTCCCTTGACAGGCTGTCAACTCAGACTTCGGAGTGCTGCTGGCTGGGCTCAGCCCCACCCTCACCCCGCGCTGAGGCTCTGGAGAGTGAGAAGGGGGGCACCCATCGGTGGAGGTGGGGGAAGCAGGTGCGGTGGCTGCATGGCCTGGGCAGAGTCGAACCCAAGGTCAAAGCTCCTTGCAGCAGAGACGGGATTTAGGAGCGACTGGTTAATGACCCGGCAATTTTGCCATCTCATCAGGATGTAGGAAAATGCTGGGTTGAGGCATTTTGTCATGGCCTGAAGGCTAGGAAGCACCTGCTAAGTCGTGTGAGGGCAACTTTCCGTGATGGAGACCATCGGGAGCCGCAGCTTCTTTGCAGAAGCTTTATGGGCCTCTGGGGGACTCTCTGAACAATAAATAAGGCAGGAAGCACCGCGCGCAGAGCCTGGGACAGTTGGTGCTAACTTACCTGTTTGAATGAAAATCTTGAACCTTGTTAAGTCAAGCTGCCATTGCTCATTACCCATAAATTAGGAGGCCAGAGGGAAGCTTCACCCACAGGTATTTATTAGAAAGCGCTAGAGGATCTTTTGTATCCCAGGGACACACCAAGCCTGGGAGGAATAGGCCATCCCGTAGGCTCGCACTCCTTTAAATCCTCCCTTTGATGTTCAGGTTGCACAGAAGTGCAGGAAGCCTGGGCCTCCGTGTCCTTAGTGTCCAGCCAGGTTCTCACCCTGTTAAGCTTCCCCAGGAGCTCAAGCCATGGGGGGAATCCACCGGGAGGACCGGGATGAGCAGGTCCTAAACGGTGAGTCCTCCTCCGTGTCCAGAGAGCGCTGAACGGAGCCGACTTGCCCCTGGCCCGGAAGCCACACAAGCCCTTCTACCTTTCTTTCTCTGCTTAGGGTATTTCTGACATCTGGGGTGCTCTACTGAGAAACACGGAAATTCTCAGCCGAAAGTGGTGCTGGTTTGCTGAGGCACGCAGCCTGGGGCACCCTGCACTCTCTTTGGAAAAGTCAGTGTTTCTTGCTTCCTTCTTTGGTGCTCAGCCCAACCAAGCCGTCCCGAGTGGCGATTCCTTCAGAGGCTTGTATTCTGGGAGCGTGACTGTTGGGATGGAACAGTGTCTGGAGAGGGACCTGCCATCCGAGCCAACAAACCTGAGTTTAAAGTGGACATTAACAGACAGATTCATCAGAGAGGCCCTGGCCTCCCAAAGCCTAATGAGGCCTTCAGGGCACCTCCAATCCCAGACACATGCAAACAGCGGCCCCTCTCTGAGAACAGCTCCCTTCTGTTGCTGTCCCTGGCGTATGTCCCTGGAGAGTCCCTCAACTGTGACTCAGAAATCAGCTCCCTGCTTTGTGACCAGGCCCAGGATTACACGCAAAGAGAAGGTGCCTCTTTCCAAGACCCAAACAATATCTGATGATGGGGAGGGAGCCTGGGCTGTGAAACCACTCACTTGGGGCCCAGATCCTGGGTCTTGCACATAGTAGCTGTGTGTCTTTGAAGCAACCCCTGAACATCTCCAAGTCTCAGTTTTCTGGTTTGTAACACCTGCCTCAGGGACCAGAGATGATTTCAGTTGAGTGATTGAGATCTCAGCTGATACTGAGAGATTTTCATCTATAAGTTTCCTTCTCTGGACCCTGAGTGTGAATAGCCCTTGTTCTCGGCTTAAGTTTTGGACCCCCAATTATTCAGCCTTAGCCAGTGGACTCTGTGGAAGCTGGTTTGTGGGAAATCTTTTGCTTCCCATACATCTGCTGCCTGCATCTGTGTGTAATACAGTGGTCCACTTCAGTTATTCACAACTAGTATCCAAAATTTAATGTTTATGGTAGAGAATTTGGACAGTGAAGTATAGCCTAAAGAAGAAAATGGAAATAATTCTTTCATTGCCCTAAGGAAACTTCTGTTAGCCTCTTTGAATGTATCAGGTTTCCTTACATTTATCAGGGGAAACAAAGAAATGGGTGAGACTGAAGAAGTTGGTGCATGTCAGATAAGCATTTCCTCGAAGCATGGTGTGCTATGGGTGATACCGTAGCTGGGTATAGAATTAAGCTCAAACAGATTTTCTTTTGGAGCTTTGAAGATATCACTTCCTTGCCTTCTCCTAGCCTACATGGTGGCTGTACGTTCTGTTGCAAGTGTGATACCTGACTCCTTTGCTGATCACCCCGCAGGAACCCACACACCATCCTTTTGACCTTTTGATTCAGATCCCTCATTGGATTACATCTAGGTGTGTGGACATCTCTGGGCACTTTGCATGGGAAGTTCAGGTTTAGCTCAGGGTATTCTGCCTGTGTTCTCTGATTATTTATTTTTCTCCATTGTCTTCATTTCCCCTGGGACCCTGCTTGGAGCAGCTATTCTCAATTGGGAATAGAACCTCAGCACCCAGGCATGTGCTGGTGGTTTTCATCACTGTAAAGACCAGGGTGCTAATGGCAGTTGGTGCTCACAGCCCTGGACTCTGAGTCCTGAGTATGTCTGGGACGGTGTGGAACAGACAAAAACCCGGACCCCAAGGCTGACAGCACCCACTGAGGAACGCTGCCCTAGTGCCTCCACGTCTCCAGCATCTTCTTTTACATAGCTCATCTCCTTTTTGTCTAGGGCACGGTGCTCTCTCCAGAAGACGTTGGTCTCATCATTCCATTTCTGAGGAAGGTCCCCTCCGCCACTGGTGTCTTCTCCTCTGGCAGCCCCACTTTGAACGCTGTGGAACTCTTGCTTTGCGTAGCTGTCTGCTCTGGTTTGATGTGGCAGCATCCTTGTGGATCTCCACAGATGTTTTTTCAAATAGATTAAACAGTTTCTGCCCCCGTGTGTCTCTGCTTCCTCTGGGGTCAGTTTTCCACTCACTCCTTCTGTGCTTCTGCTCCCTGCTGTCCATTTCCCTCCCAGGCAGCCCTGCATGTCTCCACCTCTTTCTGGACAACAGAGGATTCAGCCCATAAGCCTGGGAGGGTGGCTGGGACCCTCTGCCTCTGCAGCAGGCTTCTCCCCTAAGCTGGGGGACTGGCTGTTGGGCTCTGCTGGCCAGGAAGAGGCCGGCTTTCTTCTGACAGTGGATGGCTGGTGCCCTGTTGCTGCTGGGCCGAGAGGCTTGGGGCGTTCTGAGGTGGACCGCCTGGAGGTGTGCAGGGCTTGGATGTCAAGCGGATCATTTGAAGCTTAGGATAAAACCCAGAGAGCACAGGCCGACCTCAGCTCCTGGGTGTGTAGGAGGTAAGGGAGGGTGGAAGGCGAAGGTGCATGGGGCCGGGTTATTTTCAGCTCTGATGCCCACTCTGTGGAGATGTGGTCCACACAGAGACACTGCCCACTGACCTGTCCTGCCAACCCATAGGTTATTTAAATATTAACTCTCACTCTGCCTGGGAAATGCATCACAGCCGGTATAGTCTGGGCTGGCCCAGACCCTGGGGCTGGGCATCTAGTGAGGGCCGGTTCTGCCCCAGCTCTTCGCCCACCTCCTATCTCCACTCTGCGGGGCGTTGCGGGAATCCGCGCAGGGCAGGTGCGGGTCCCAGTTTCATCTTCTCTAAACTTCGCTCCCAGCTGCAGGTGCCCTTCCAGCAGTTAGTTAAAACGAGACTGTACGTCACATGGGTGCCTCCTGCCTTGCTCGCCCCTACTCGCCCCGGCCAGAACTCTGGGCTCCCCAGGGCAGGGCTTCTGTTCTGCCAGCGGCTCCTTTCCAGCTCCTGTCCGTGCGTGTCCGTGGTTGGGCTGTGTGGACTGTTGTGTTCACACGTCCCGTGATCAGCTCTCACTGCCTTTGGAACGAGCTTTATCTGAGTTTCAGGCATGTCCGGCCTCGGCCTGCAAGTTGCAGTTCTCAGGAAGGTGGGCTCAGAGTTGTTGATTGACATGAAGGTGGGCTCAGGGTTATTGATTGAAGTGCGTCATTTGCAACCCATGCTGTTGTTTGGGGTTCCACATTGGGCTGATCTAATTAATGCAATTAGACGCTGCATCTGGGCCAGGATGACGGCCTGCCCTGGAACCACACATCACAACGGCAGGGGCATGGGAGGTCCGCACGCCCAACAGAAGGGGCCCTTGTTTAGGGAGACGCGGCAGGACGGGCCTCCTCACCTTGCTGTTGGGTCTGCAGCGTGATGGGAGACCGTAGCATTAGCAGTGCCTATGAGAACAAGCCCGGCCCTGTGCACCGTCTTACTGGGACGCTGTCACAACATTCTTCTGGCATTTCTGTGACTTCTCTGTGTCACAGTGACAGACAAGAGGCTGAGATAGAGACTGTAAGCCACAGAGGCCAAACAGTTGGCTCTCTGACCTTTTTTTTTTGAGATGGAGTCTCGCTCTGTCACCTAGGCTGGAATGCAGTGATGCAATCTCAGCTCACTGCGACGTCCACTTCCCAGGTTCAAGTGATTCTCCTGCCTCAGCCTCCCAAGTTGCTGGGATTATAGGTGCCCATCACCGTGCCCAGCTAAATTTTGTATTTTTAGTAGAGACGGGGTTTCACCATGTTGGCCAGGCTGGTCTCAAACTCCTGACTTCAGGTGATCCACCCGCCTCGGCCTCCCAAGCTCTCTGACCTTTTAAGAAAAAGTTTGCCAAATGACCTCCAATCAGAGTTTGTTTTGTTCACATAAAGATCAAGATGGGTAATCCCAAGTGGCAGAGATGCAGGCCTCCGGAGGAAGGCTTCCTGTGGTGCGGCCCCCATCCCAAGCTCTGGGCCTCAGAGGTTTTAGCAGAAGGCAGAGCAGGGGGTGCAGATCCTGCTACTCGGGAGGCTGAGGCAGGAGAATTGTTCAGGGACCAGCCTGGAAAGGTACCTCTGCTGCCCTCGATGAAGCCGGCCCGGCAACCCACCGACTCATGGGATCCTGGAAGGCATATTCTTGTTATCGGGCAGCAAAAGGGGAAATGGGCCAGAGACGCTTTGCCCAGACAAGTGGACATCCCCACCCTAGCCGGGCATCTCAGCGGGACAGCCCTGGTGTAGTCATTTTCAGCACCAAGCTTGTGGAAGACTCAGGAGACGTGCTGAGGTTGCTCGGATGCCGCCGGGTGCAAAAGCCTGGTTCCCTCTGCAGCCTGCAAGCACCTGCCTGGCCCTTCCCTTCCTTCACAGCTGCCGGGGAGCCCTGCCTGTTGGCTGAGGCCCGAGGCTGCCTGCTATCTTGCTCTTCAAGACCCGCCCCGTCCTCCCCAGTCTCCAGGTCAGCATTGCACCACTGCACACAGGAGTGCAGCCCTGAAGTCTGATGGCCTTGGAGGCGGCTCCTCCAAGCCTCACGGCCTGTGCACCACAGCGCACCCCGACGCTCAGGCACCGGGCGACATTCGCTCTCATCCAGGAGCAGGGAGTTGGCACCCAGCACTGGCAAGTGGGTTCTGCCTCCAGAAGGCTGCTGAAGGCAGCTGGCAGTGGGGCTGCAGCAGGTGGCCGTGGCTGGATCATTTGTGACTTGGAATGAAACACAGAGGGCATAGGCTGATCTCAGCCCCCAGGCAAGGCTCACAGGCAGCTTCCCTGGGCCACAGCGGCCAGCCTCAAAGGTCCAGCCATTTCCCCAGCCTGACCAATCAAAGGAACAGAGTGTTCTGGGGGGAGCAGAGAGCCTGGACAGTGTCCACTTCATGGCCTTGGCCTGGCCCTCCCACCTGGGCTCCAGGTGCCATCTGGGATTTGGGAGCAGCCACAGGCCACAGGTGAGAGGACGCCTGCTGAGCTGGGCCAGGTGAGCCTGAGTGGGGGTGTCCAGCAGGCCAAGGAGGGTGGACGTTGTCCTGGGAGAAAGGACCATCAGACGTGCCTCTTAGTGTGGTGGGGAGGCAGGTGAAGGAGGAATTGAAGGGATGCGGGGCCTCATCCCTGCTTTGGCGTTCCTGCGGCTCCCACTTAGAGGCGAGGGGGACCGGCCCTCCCCACTGTGGGTGATTCTCCCAGGTATGCCTGCTGGCGGTTCAGGACTGCATGGCTCCCGTTCTCCGAGCCTGTGTGATGTCCAGTTCTTCTGCCCTGGCCCTGCGTGCAAATGCCCCTACGAGGAAGGACACAGGACTGCAACCCAGATGTGCAGGCTGAGGTGGCTGGAGCCACCCTCTGCCCAGCCTTCATGAGCCAGGGTGGACTCCGGAGCCGGGGAGCAGGCACGCTGCTCGCGGCTCGGACTCTGGTAGAACATGACTCAGGTCCCAGTTTCTCCACTTCCAGCCGGTGACCTTGGGGAGGTCAGGTCATTTCTCTAACTGTAGTTTCTTCATCTGAAAATGGGATGTTCCTTGGACTAGCCTCCCTGGCCATTGCAAGTGTGGAATGATTAGAGGGTGGGGGATGGTCTGGCTAGGTGGGGGTCACCTTCTTGAGCTGTCATCACCACTGGGCTCCCAGGGGCAGCCCTGGGTGGGACTCTGCCCTGCAGAAGACCCTGCTCTCATGGAGGACATCCCTGCCTGGTGTTCGGCTGGGAGCCATTCCATTCCTCCCACCCAGAGCTGACCACATGGGTGGCAGTAAATCTGTATTAAGACAGATTTGTCTTGGACAGTCTCTCCTGCACATTGGACAGAAAGCTGCTTCCCGCACAGGCCAGCTGCTCTGAATACCGCTGCCTTCCAAGCACCGGTTGAGGATGCCGATGGGCTGAAACAATTTCATTTTCCTGCTGTCAGAGTGGGATCCATTCGTGGCTCCCCCAAGGCCTGGGGAACAGGACTCTGCCCGCTCGCTATGCTCCTGACACCTGTGGTCACCACGCCGTGGCTCGGATGCCAGCTTCAGATGTGCAGTTCTGGGGATCGGGAGACTGGGGTCTGTGGAGGCAGCCCAGGGTGGCCAGGCCACGTGATCGCAGAAGGGACCTGCACCAGGCTGGAGTGACTTTCACGTGTTCTTGAGGGACTGCTCCCCACCAAGTCTTTGTCTCCAGCGAGTCTGACCAGAGGGGCCAGGGCTTCTCCAGGCACAGTGAGCCGGCCAGGCGGAGATACAGCAGCCACGTGCAGCCCAGATCTGGCTTTGTGCCTGCTCCTTCCCTCCGGGGTCCACCAGCCTGGGTCTGGAGTCCAGGCTGGGTCTTCCCTGCTCAGGCCTCCCACCCCTGAGCACCAGGGCCCAGAGGAAGCAGCTCCTGGTTGGAAGTTTGCAGGAAGAACTTGAAGAAACTGAAGAAAAAGTGAGTCACCCTTGCAGGAAGGGTCAGGTCAAGTGAGTGTGGCGTCCCCTTCCTGGATGACAGGCCACACAAGCCCAGTACAGGCAGCTGTCCTGGCCCCTGGGGAAGGGCAGAGGAGCCCTGCAGTGGCCGTGCCCTGTTGCTTCGCTTCTCTGGAGGCCTAAGCTCACCCCCAGACCTCCCAGTCCCCCAGGCCTCCCAGCCCCGCCCTGGTTGCTCTGTCTGATTTCAGGTGCTCTCTGACTCTGACCCTTGCCATTGGAGTTTCCTGGTCCTCCCGAGCCGTCTCCTTCAAACCGCTTTCCTGGGGCTGCTCTGGGCCTCAGGTTCCCTCTGCCCCGGGCTTCTGCGGCTTCTCCTTCTGGTTCCTTTAAGCTGGGCTGCAAGGGCCCCCAGGGAGGGGCCGTGTCCCGCGCTCCCTCATCCGGGAGTCCCTCCCTCCTGCCCTAGGCCCCACGCCTGGATGGGTGCCGCAGTGCCAGGGGCTGGCCGAGCCACCCTCAGGGAACAGACCCTCCTTGGGCCAGGGACACAGGCCTCAAATCCATCCGAGGGCCCTGTGCAGAGGAACCAGGAAGAGGTTGGGCACCAGGCGAGAACCCGGAGGCCGGTGGTCCAGGGAAAGGCATAGAACAGGCTCCTGCAGGGACATGGGGTCTGGGTGACGCGCAGAGCTGGAGCAGGAAGAGCCCTGGGGGTGGGGGAGCCGCGTGTGTGACCTACGCAGGGCTGCGGCGGGCAGGGCAGGGCCGGGGCAGGCAGGGCAGGGCTAGGGGCGGTGCGGCCTCTGTCCCACACACGGAAAAGGGGCCCAGCCCCTCTTCTGCCCGACAGGGCAGAAGCCGTACACTCGAGGAAGGGGGCTGGAGAGAAACGTCAGGGAAAACAGGATAGAAACTGTTCTAAAAAGAAAAAGGAAAAGCAAAGCAAAAACCAAGCTAGGTTTTTTTGCGTATTTAAAGACCTCAGAGCATGAGCCCAGGAGGATGACAGGAAGCTCTTCTCACGTGTCGGAAGCCTGCCTCTGAGCTCCGGCGCCGGGGGACCGTCCTGGTCCCCGTCCATCCCACTCCTGTGAGGTAGAAGACGTGGCACTCAGAAGTGCTGCCCTCACGAGGGGACCAGCCCTGCCCAAGCGCTCTCGGGTGTCTGCACAGGCCGGCAGCTTAGCCCAGCGGTGACCAAGTCCATCCCCAGCTCTGTCCCTTCCTTTGAGATGGCCCTGGACAGACCCCTGAACCTCAGTTTCCCCACTTGTAATGGGAGCTGACAACGTCACCCCAGGAGTGACAGAGGCCTCATGAGTCTGCAGATGGCCCGGGTCAGCCAGCCCCACCCCAGGCCCCACTGCAGCTGCTGCAGCGCTGGTAGGTGTGGGGGTGGCACGGTCCCGCCACCCTGTATGCAGGGAGGGGATCATGTCTGAGGCTGAAACTCCACACGTTGCCTGAATTCTGAGAATCTGTTTGGTTCTCCTGCTCACCCCAGACCCCAGGCCCTAGTGGCAGTCTGTCCTCTTTGCTGGAAGCAGGGTTATAAATAACTTCCAATTTGCAGCTCTGTGGGGCTGGCGGGGGCACGTGTCCCACGGCCCAGGTTGCTGCCAGCCTTCGCTGGGTTCTTGGAACAGAAGATGGAAGGCCTCGAGGAGGCCACAGAGCCGCCTGCCACGCCTGCCACACAGGTGCCTGCACAGTCCCTGCTGCCCGGGCCTCGTGGCATTTAGTCTCCATTCAAGTCTAGGTAGCCCGGGGGCAGGAGAGGAGGGCGAGGGGCCCGAGACGTGACAGGGGCAGGACACGGAGAGGGGCCACCAAGCCAGGGAAGTGGGTACCCCTAAACACAGCATGGGGAGCTGGAGGAGCTGAGGGACCCAGGGAAGCAGGCACCCCCAAACACAGAGCATGGGGAGCCAGAGGAGTTGAGGGACCCAGCGCTGCTGCCCCTGGACAGGGCAGCTTCCCAACATTTGCCATCCGTGACCCGGGCGCTGAGAGCTAGTGTGCTGGGCCCCTTGTGTGTGCCAGGCCTCTAGGGCGGAGGAGGACTGAGGATGTGGTCCTGACCGTGGGGGCCGTGGGCGAGTGAAGGAGGATCCAGATGCCCCAACTCTTACTGCTGCAGCCGCCTTGGGAGCACAGCGCTGTGGGCACCTCGACTGTGCCCGCTTCAGCCCCGCTGTGCCGCCATCCACTGCTGGGCCGGGCACAGCGGTCTGTCAGCTCTCATCTCCGGGGGCCCCGGGCCCTACCAGCACTGCAGCCATGGCTTCCGGAAGGACACCAGCCTGGCTCAGGCTGCCTGGGAGCGTCAGACATGGTGCCTAAAGCCTGAGCATCCGTTTTTTCCTCCGGGGCCCTTCGTGTGGGATTCAGTGGATCGCTCAGAATGTTAGTGATTGCTCGAAGACACAGTGCAGCCCTCGGAGGCGAGGCCTGGGCCAGGTCATCCCTGAACACAGCGTGCTCAGAATTGTAGGGAGGCGCAGCCTTGGCCGTTCAGCTGTAACCAAAGAAACCACATGCAAATGCCTGGAACTGAGTCCCCCCCAGTTAGGAGAAGTGCAGAAAATGAGGGGCTCCAACCAGTGAGGACGCGCACAGCTTATCCGCAGAGATGCTCCTTTCCCTTCAACCATTTCAGAACCAGAGGTGGGAAGCTTCCAAGAGAGGCGCTTTCTCTGATTGTCAGAGCACATGTGTAGTTGTTGAACTGAGCCTGGCGGGGTCTGTCCTCCTTTACACACTGGAGATCCTGGTGGGGTGTCCACAGGCAGGTTCTCCACTCCTGCGTGCCCACGCAGCGACACCCCCTCTCAGGAAGACCACGTGGTTGGGTTGCAGTTGGTTTTGTGCATTCTGGGGAGACAGGAGTTGCAGGCAAAGGCCTAACTCAATGCACTTAAGGTGGACGTTGCTTTGGCCTGGGACAGGGGAGCTCTCTAAGGTGAGGTTTCCAGGTCTGAGGTGGATTCAGGGATTTCCTGACTGGCGGTTGGTTGAAAGAGTTGAGCTTTTTCTTAAGTCTTAAGAAATCAGTAGAAAGGAATGCTGGAGTTAGGATGGGAGGTTGTGGAAACCACAGTGCTTGTTATGTAGATGAAGAGAGAAAACGAATATCTCTCTTAGGACTTTAAAAGGTGTCAGATTCTTAGTCAAATCTCTCTTGGATCCAGGAAAGACCTAGAAAAAGGAGATGCAAATTTTCCCCCCAAGAGTCAGCTTTGCAGCACCATTTCAAAATATGTCAGAGTAATGTTCTTCGGGGTAAAATATTTTGATTTCCTTTAGAGCCTGCTCTGTGTCATGCGATACTGTACCAGAGGCAGGCTGGAATTTGGTATCTTACTGCCACAAATAATCCATGTTGTCAGTCTTATGATCTCTCTTTTAATGATGCTGCTGGTCAGTTGAGCCTAAACTCCAAAAGGGAGGAGTGCATTGAGGGGTGTCCAGTCTCCCCTCATCATGGCTGGGGGTTCAGCTTGTCAGGTTTCTCTGTGCCTGCCCTTGGCCCATGGGGGTGTCTGTTCAGTTGGTTGGGAGACTTAGGGTTTCACTTTGGGTTTAGAGCTCTGTGCCAGTTAGAAAACACCCCATTCAGAGGCCTCTGCACCTACCCCTGTCACTGGGTGCATCCGTCACCACTGGCCAACCTTCCTTGTGGCTCCAGAAGCTAAGAGGCAGGCAGGGCCTGGAAGTGCAGGTGCCTTGCCCTGAATTCACACGGGCCCCAGGTGCACCCGGGGAGTTGGAAGGGGCTGCTGAGTGGGGTCAGCACAAGTGGCCAAGGTCACTCCCACTACTTTCAAAGCTCCCTCCATCGGGGAGGAGGAGGGGGTCCCTGAGCCGTGGGCAGCAGGCAGGATGGCATATGAGGCTCCGGGGGTCTCTGCCCAGGAGGGGAAAGCAGACAAGCCTAGGTTTCAGTGTGCCTTTGTCTGCTGGGGCTGCTATAACGGAGTACATAGACTGGGGGCTTAGAAACCACAGAAATGTGTTTCTCACAGTTGTGGAGGCTGGAAATCTGCGATCAGGTGCATAGGGCCGGTTGTGGTGAGCACTGTCTTCTGGTTTGCAGACGACTGCCTTCTGGCTGTGTCCTCACGTACTGGAAGGGATGAGGGGCCTCTCTCATCCTTTTATAAGGCACAAATTTCATTCACGAGGGCTCCACTTGTGGCCTAATCAATCACTGCCCAAAGGCCCCACTTCCTAATACAATAACTTGGGGTTAGCTCTCAACATGACTGCAGAGGGGCACAGACTTCAAATCATAGTACATGATGGTCAGGTGTTTGGATGGGTGGATGGGGGAAAGAATGGATGGATGGATGGACAGGTGGATGGATGGATGGTGGGTAGATGAATGGATAGATTGATAGAAAGTGGATAGTATTGATTCACCAAATCAGATAAGTAGATGAATGAATATTGGATGGTGAATCAACTTTTGAATGGATAGATAGATGGACAGGGGATGGATAGATGGTGATGGTGGAATGGAATGATGGTTGAATGGATATATAGGTGGATAGATGGATGGATGGAGGATAGATGGATAGATGGACAGGGGATGGATAGATGGTAGACAGGTGGATGGATGGATGAATTGATGGAGGATTGATGGAGGAAGGATGGCTGGATGGATGGACAGATGGATGATGGATGGCTAGATGATGGACAGGTGGGTGGATGGTTGGAGGATGGATGAATGGATGGATGGATAGATGGATGGATTGATGATGGATGGATGGATTGATTGATGAATGGATGGATGGATAGATGGTGATGGTGGAATGGAATGATGGTAGAATGGATACATAGGTGGATAGATGGATGGATGGAGGATAGATGGATGGACGGACAGATGGATGGATTGATTGATGAATGGATGGATGGATAGATGGTGATGGTGGAATGGAATGATGCTTGAATGGCTATATAGGTGGATGGATGGATTAGTGGAGGGTGGGTGATGGATGAGTGGATTGATGGATGGGAGGATGGATGATGGATGGATGGATGGTGATGGTAGATGGAAGGTTGAATGGATATATAGGTGGATGGATGGATTAGTGGAGGGTCAGTGATAGATGCGTGGATTGATGATGGGAGGATGGGTGGGCGGTGAATGGTGGATAGATGGCTGAGTGGATAGATGGATGGATAGGTGGATAGGTGGGTAGATGAATGGATGGTAGACAGGTGGATGGATGGATTAGTGGATGATGGGTGGATGGTGCATGAATAGTAATGGATATTTGAATGGATAGATGGGTGGGTGGGTGGATAGATGGATGGATTGGTGGGGGGCCTGTGGATGGATGGATGGGATTGGCTAAATGTTTCCTGAGCCTAGCTGTGAAGCCTCCTGTGAGCCCTGATGTGTCCAGGTCCTCGTGAGGGCAGCAGGTTCCCTGAGAAGGCAGTCAGAGTTGTCAGCATCCGGGTTAATTTTGCCATGGCCAGCGCCTCCCCTCGAGGTAGTGGCAGTCCGCTTATAAACAGGATCATCCCCGGGAACTTGCCCTCCTCATCCCCTCCAGTGATGACCCACAACCAGCAGCACCCAGCTCCTACACACCCAGCTGGCCTCAGGTCACCTCCCTAAGTGAAGGAGCGCCCCTCCTCTCTGGGGGGATGTGGAGCTGCCCCACCCGCCACCACCCTCCTTCCCTGGGCTGCCCCAGGCTCCCTGAGTGCCACTCCAGCAGCACATAGCCCCTGGGGCCTCCTGGAAACAGACAGGAGGTTCTTTCCTTTCCGTACATTAAAATTAAAAACTGCGGCTGCCTCTCCTGTCTTCCCTCTTAAATAGCGTCTGTCAGTTCATAGGAATTTGCCCGAGGAGCATGATTAGAGTGTTGTTTTTTCTTCCACTTACATGTCTTAACCTTAATGAAATAATGAACAGGTAGCTCATTACAGTGGTGGCTTAGGGGTTCTTTGTTTGTTTTTTTGGGTTTTTTCCCCTCTCTCATCTAATTTGATTACCCAGACTTGGAGCGTTTTGCACTGGTGCAGTTTGGTGCCCTCATCACAAAGGGAGACTTTTCCATTCTTGAGCACGGCGGGGACAGTTCCCAGTGCTAATGAGCCACTCTCATCAGAGAGCCATCTTGAAAATTAATATATTCTACTGTAACTATTTAAAGCAAAAATAATTATCAGGACTGTTCTCACTAAATCATGCTGTCTAGAAGTTGTAGAAAGAAAATTTTATCTAATTTTAAGATGTGATATGGGTTTTGCGGATTTTGCTTTTCTTGAGTGATTAGCAGATCACCACTGAACAGCGAGGACCGGAGCACACTGCCCGTTTCTCTGCTTTCCTGGACGCTGGCCTCGGGTCAGCCTCATGGACCCCAAGGCCTTGGCCCTGTCTTGGCCCCTCCCCCGTGAGGGCCAGGTCTTCAGGCTTCTTACCTCCCCCTGGCTGCTCTGGGGACGGTGGGTCTCCCTGCCCAGTCCTCCCTGGTTCATATCTAAGTAAGCTCTTTCTTAGCTGAAAGGAGAATCTTGACTTCCCAGTTTCTACAGTGCATCCTGATTTAACAAAAAAAAGAAGGCCGGGCGCGGTGGCCCACGCCTGTAATCCCAGCACTTTGGGAGGCCTAGGCGGGTGGATCACCTGAGGTCAGGAGTTCAAGACCAGCCTGGCCAACGTGGTTAAACCCCGTCTCCACTAAAAATGCAAAAAATTAGGGGACATGGTGGCGCGCACCTATAGTGCCAGCTACTTGGGACGCTGAGGCAGGAGAATCGCTTGAGCCTGGGAGGCAGAGGTTGCCATGAGCTGAGATCGTGCCACTGCCCTTTTCTCTTCGTTTTCCTGGACCCTTATTGCCCCGTGTCAGCCTCACGTACCCCAAGGGGTACTCCAACTTGGCCACAGAGCAAGACTCTGTCTCAACAAACAAAAAAAGAGAAAGCCTTTTTCAACGTGCCGCGGCTTCGCTGCTAAGCACAAGGAGAAATGGCCCGTGTGTGTCCTCAGTGTGGGAGACTCCAGCCTCTGCACCTGCCTCCCAGGAGGACCCAGTGCCCACAAAAGTCCTCAACTGCAAATGTGCAGAACAGCTGGGGCAGTTAGGGAGGCATGGTTTTCAAAAATGTGTGGAAACCTCCCTCTGCCTCTGCACGTGGTATGCGGGAGGCAGTGTGACTCAGGTGGACGTGGACAGGGCACCTGGTCTGACCCCCCCCGGAGATGGGGTGCTTCTCACCTACCTGCAAACCCCACCTCTCCGGTCCATGTCTGGAGCTCCCCCTCTGCCTGGCCTGCTTGTCCTCAGGGTCTGAGTTCTGGGCAGGATTTAGCGATTCCCGGACTTGGGACTCACATTCACCCCAGAAAAGGCCAGCCTGTACCTTCAGACCAGGCCAGAAGTGCAGGGCCAGGCTCCATCACTGAGGACCTGCGGAGACTTGACAGCAAGTCCTCGGGTGGAGACCAAGTGGCCATGTGAGAATGTTGCTGGGACAGACTGGCCCGTGTGCATAGCTGTAGATTGAATCCTCCATCCCCAGCCAGATCTGGGACGCTTGGGGGACGCTCTTCTGGGTCAGACACTGCCAGAGAGCGCAGCCGCCCCAGCTCAGTCGAGAGTGTTTCTGATGATATCTGAGCAAGCGCCCACAATTTCTCCCGGAATCCCACTGGTTTGGTTCTGGATGATTCATTTTCCAAGCTGTTGAGTACAGTAAGCAGGACTGTGTGTTAATGGAAGTGAGGAGACAGTTTATTCCCAAGGGAAGCCTGCAGTCGTGCACACCACGGGGCTTGGGTGTTGAGGAATGTCACAGCCACAGTCCCAGGTGAAGGAGCACTGTGCGTCCCTGTCCATCTGTTCCCTGGAGTGGCCCACACGTTCCTGCCTGGGGCGTCAATCCGGGGAAGGGTTTCTCTTCCTGTGTTTCCTGGGTTGTGAGGTTCTCAGGTTTGTGGTTGGACAAGGGCACCTGGCCAGGGTGTGGGCAGCAGGGGTGCCTTCCTGAGCTGCTGACTCTTTCAGAGATGGGCTGGGGCTTCCTGGTGCTGGAAACAAATCGGCAGGCCCTTTGGTGTCACCAGATTCCTGGCGAGAGGAGTCAGCGGGGCTGGCTTCAAGTTCCGCATACAGCATCGCTCAGTCCCTAGCAAGGGCTTTCAAGCACCACGGAGCCACGCAGCCATCCCATCTGTGGTCACTCAGACAAGACGCAGAGGGTCAGCTCTCGAGAGCACATAGGCTGTTTGCAGCTTCCACGAGCTGGGTGAACTGGGGTCCCCTCAGACCCTCAACCCCAACTGCCCCAGACCCCGGATCAATAGAATCTACCTGCTCGCCGTGCTCCAGGGCGGAGACCTACCTGCTGCGTGTGGTGTGTACATTCCCCGCGTTCCACTCTGTGAGCTCCAGGGTGGAGACCTACCTGCTGCGCCGTGTGTATACATTCCCGGAGTTCCACTCGGTGAGCTCCAGGGCGGAGGGACCTCCTGCTGCGCCGTGTGTATACATTCCCCGCGTTCCACTCCGTGAGCTCCAGGTCGGAGGGACCTCCTGCTGCGCCGTGTGTATACATTCCCGGAGTTCCACTCGGTGAGCTCCAGGGCGGAGGGACCTCCTGCTGCGCCGTGTGTATACATTCCCGGAGTTCCACTCGGTGAGCTCCAGGGCGGAGGGACCTCCTGCTGCGCCGTGTGTGTACATTCCCGGAGTTCCACTCGGTGAGCTCTGCTCTCACATACTTAAGGCTGTGTCACATGAAGGCGTCTTAATAAGCGTGTGGCTTTGTTTGTTGTCATCACACCTTCTATTTAACCCAGAGCTGTCCCGGAAGGCACGTTTACGAGTGGGTTCCTGATAACTCACCTAAGATGTCTCCTCCGGATGAAGACAGGCTTTGCCTTGCAGCGTGAGTAAGCGGGCTTTAAACGGGAATAATCCAATTATTGCTTCGACTGTGAACAGAAGAAACTTTCATTGCATATTTACGGCCGCACTTACTTCTAACGAACTCCTCCGAGACCATGAGAGGGAGGCCGGGAAGCGCGTGGAGTGCATCTCTGGTGCAGCGCCCACAGCCCCAGAGAGCAGCTCCCGCGTCCCAGGGACACATCTAGGTCCTGCCACCTCTTCCTGTTGGAATTCACACCGGGTATTGGGGGTGGATGGACCTTTGCAGGGTGTGAATGTCTGCATAAACAGGAACATGGGACACGCACACACACCATGCACACAATCACACCCCATACACACACACATACACACACATAGACATGCCATACACACACCCCATACACACACATACACACCCCATACACACACATAGACATGCCATACACACACCCCATACACACACATACACACCCCATACACACACACATACACACACATAGACATGCCATACACACACCCCATACACACACACACACACCCCATACACACACACATACACACACATAGACATGCCATACACACACCCCATACACACACCCCATACACACACATACACACCCCATACACACACCCATACACACAGACACGCCATACACATACCCCATACACCCACCATACACACACACACCGTACACACATCCCACACAGTCACACACCACACCATACACACACCCCATACACACCCCCCATACACACCCCCCATACACACACACACACCATACACACCACCTCACATACACACCATACACACACCGCCTCACACACACACACCACACACGCGCACACACGGGCCCCTCGGATGGCGTTTGGAAATGAGTGTCCTCAGATCACGCAGGACGTACCTGCACTCTGACATGGCCACTGCAAGCACAGCCATTCAGAAGAGGTCGGTGGCCAGCATTTAGGCCACCAAGCACTGTCCCCAGGAGGCCGGGCCCAGGGCTGAATCCCCCAGGCAGGCACGCTTCTCACTGGCCGCAGAAGACTTGGACAGCATGGCGTGTCTCCCTGTCGCCTCACAGTCCTGACGGCGTAAAAGACAAGCAGGACTAAGGCTGAACATTCCGCAAGCCCCCCTCGTGTGAAGCTTCAGAAAAGGCAGGCCCAGGAACCCCGAATGCTGGTCAGAGGTGCCTCCACGCTGGCCATCTGCAGGAGGCACCGGTGGGCTCCCGCTCGCTCGGGCACAGTGCCCCGTGCATCTCACCCAAACAACCACCCTGCTGTGTCTTCAACTCCATTCAAGGGTCGCCCAACTGTTTGTGGCAAATTAGACTTTCAGCAAATTGATTGGGAGCCTGAACCACTCTGTGCTGAGGACCTGTGGCCAGCCAGCCCCGCCCGCCCCTGCCTCTCAGCGCGTCCCTCCCTGAGGCTGTTGGCACGGTCACAGGCCACTCCCCTCCGAGACTGCAGAGAGAGTCCGGCTCCCACCCTGGCCTGGAGGCCTCCCTCCCTGAAACGTGGTCACAGCTGCACTGGGCACCGTCCTCTGCACTCTGCCCTCCTGGAGCCCAAGGTTTCCATGCTGCCACTGACAAGGATCTGGGCGCAGCAGCTGCGTCATCCGGGGAAGCGAGGGAGGCCTGGGAGGTGGAGCCTGCGCCTGGGGAAGCAGCTTGAATGTGCGCCCGGAGGGGACCTGGAGTGGTGGAAGGTGCACACCCCTCTGTAGACCTGAGGACTCACTGCCAGGGAGCCAGGTGGCCTGGGGGATGATGCACATGTGTGGGTGGCGAGTCTGCGAGGGGGCACCCTGCGGGCGTGTGTGCGTGTGTGTGGACGTGCGGCTGTGTGTGGTGTGCATGTGTGTGCCTATATCTGCATATGTGAATGGCATGTGTGTGTGATGAAGAGCATGGTGTGGGAGGGACACTGGGGCTGAGTGGTACCTTGGAGAAGTGTTTCCAGGTGGAGAAAGCGCTGCTGGCCCAGGGCCTGGCTGCCCTGGGTCTCGGGGGCTACGGGGTCCTACAGAGGCTCAAGATCGGTGAGACCCTAGGTTCAGCCAGGACACACCCAGTCTGAGATGCCCCCCTTGCACCCTATTTCCATCTGAGGCAGCGGCTCCCTGGCTCCCTTCCCAATCGATGTCCTGAGCACCTGCTCTACCATCCGCTCTACCATCCTGCAGATGCGCACTGCAGACACGAAATGCATGAGACCCAGTGCCCTTTACCCCATGCCCTTTACCCCCATGCCCTTTACCCCATACCCTTTACCCCATGTGCCTTTACCCCATGCCCTTTACCCCGTGCCCTTTACCCAGTGCCCTTTACCCACATGCCCTTTACCCCATGCCCTTTACCCCGTGCCCTTTACCCAGTGCCCTTTACCCCCATGCCCTTTACCTCATGCCCTTTACCCCATGTGCCTTTACCCCGTGCCCTTTACCTAGTGCCCTTTNCTTTACCCCGTGCCCTTTACCTAGTGCCCTTTACCCAGTGCCCTTTACCCCCATGCCCTTTACCTCATGCCCTTTACCCCATGTGCCTTTACCCCATGCCCTTTACCCAGTGCCCTTTACCCCATCCCTTTACCCCATGCCCTTTACCCCCTGTGCCTTTACCCCCATGCCTTTACCCCCCATGCCCTTTAATCCCATGCCTTTACCCCCATGCCCTTTACCCCTGTGCCCTTTAACTCCCATGCCTTTACCCCCATGCCCTTTACCCCTGTGCCCTTTAACCCCCATGCCTTTACCTCCATGCCCTTTACCCCTGTGCCCCTTACCCCTTGTGCCCTTACCCTATCCCCTTATCCCCCATGCCTTTTCCCCCTGTGTCCATTACCCACGTGCCCATTACCTCCTGTGCCCTTTACTTGTTATGTGCCCAGGACCCCCTGGGTTAGCCCATGTGGATGAGCGATGACATTTTTTTGCCCAAAGCTCAGGTTTCAGTCACCATCACTCACGCTACCTCAGGAAGCTCTGTCAGCTCCTGGGGATGCCCCTTCCCATCTCTGAGGGCTACTGTGACATTGGGACCAGAGGAGAGGCCTCCTCACCCGTGCCCGGGTGAAAGAGAGTTGTGAAATGTGGGTTTGAAAGAGCCCTTTGTCCCCACCCAGGACATGGTGGCCGGGCGCTGTGCCTCTGACCGCCTCCAGCAGGAAGTGGGCTGGGGTGGGCAAGCCTGGCTCCTGCCAGCAAACAAAAGGTGTTGTGTGCTCAGGGCCGGCCCGCTGGTGCCCTCGGGAGGGCCAGGCCAGGGACGGGGCAGCCTGCCGCCTGCTCGTCAATTTGTTCTGCGAGTGCTGAGAGCAGGTGAGCCCACATGACCTGCGTGCATGTACATGCATGTTTACATGAGAGTGTACATGTGGGTGCATGTGCAGACACACATCTGTGTGTGTACACGTGTGCATGTATGTGCTGCACCTGTTGATACGTTTGTGAGCATGCATTTAAATGGACATGTGTGCATGTGTGTGTGCCCGCAGACCTCTGTGTGTGGCGTATGTGTGTGGTGTATACGTGTGTGATGTGCACATGTGTGTGCACATCAAGGTCCCTGCTGAGCTGGGCAGTGAAGGATTTGAGCCTGGACCATTTGTCCACCCTCTCACAGCCTGCCCTGCAGATAGGTCAGGCCCTCGGACGCCACCCACCCTGCCCAGGTGTTCTGGGCTGTGCCAGCCCCATTCCTGATGGCCCAGGCCCCACTGTGTGCTGCAGAGTGTGCCGAAGCGGGCGGGGCCGATGCTGAGACGCGTCCTTGCAGCAGCTGAGTGGCTCCTAACCCGAGACAGCCCCGTCCCTGCTTCTGCCTCTTAGGGCAGAAGACAACAGGCACTGGGCACCCGGGGGTTTCTGAGGCCCTGTTGGCTTAGGATGACAGCAGGAGGCACACTGCCCTGAAGACCACCCCGGGCACCGTGGCTAGGACAGATGGGAGCACACAGAGGCATTTCTTTTAAGCCACACTGGAACCTCTTCCTGTCATGACCCTCAGCGTTGGTGCCAGAGAAACACACCCCCAACACACACGGGCACACACACACACATACATGCACACATGCACACGCACACAGACACACGTGCACACAGACACATACACATGCACACACACATGCACACACACATGCACACATGTGCACGCACATACACACGCACACGTGCACACAGACACATGCACACACACATGCACACATGCGCACGCACACACAGACACGTGCACACACACACAGACATACACATGCACACACGCACACACGCGCACGCACACACAGACACACACGTGCACGCATACACACACATACACATGCACACAGGCACGCACACACACATGCACACATGTGCACACACACACAGACACACGTGCACACAGACACATACACATGCACACACACATGCACACACACATGCACACATGCGCACGCACATACACACGCACACGTGCGCACACACACATGCATACACAGACATGCACACACACATGCACACATGCGCACGCACACAGACACGTGCACACACACACAGACATACACATGCACACACGCACACATGCACACGCACACACAGACACACATGCACACAGACACATACACATGCACACACACATGCACACATGCGCACGCACATACACACGCAAACGTGCACACAGACACATGCACACACAGACATGCACACACACATGCACACATGCGCACGCACACAGACACGTGCACACACACACAGACATACACATGCACACACGCACACACGCGCACGCACACACAGACACACGTGCATGCATACACACACATACACATGCACACAGGCACGCACACACACATGCACACATGTGCACGCACACACAGACACACGTGCACACAGACACATACACATGCACACACACATGCACACATGCGCACGCACATACACGCACACGTGCACACACACAGACACATGCACACACAGACATGCACACACACATGCACACATGTGCACGCACACACAGACATGCACACACAGACATGCACACACATGCACACATGTGCACGTGCACACAGACACATACACATGCACACACAGACATGCACGCACACACAGACACACGTGCATGCATACACACACATACACATGCACACAGGCACGCACACACACATGCACACATGCACACGCACACACAGACACATGCACACACAGACATGCACACACACATGCACACATGCGCACGCACACACAGACACGTGCACACACACACACAGACATACACATGCACACACGCACACACGTGCACGCACACACAGACACACACGTGCATGCATACATACACATGCACACAGGCACGCACACACACATGCACACATGTGCACGCACACACAGACACGTGCACACAGACACATACACATGCACACACAGACATGCACGCACACACAGACACACGCACACGTGCACACACACAGACACACGGTGCTTTCTATAATTTGTTCAGTTCCTTTCCCAGCCATTGCAAGGGCATTTCTGGGGTTGAGGAGTGTGCATTTCACCTGTAGCTTCCTCTAGGTTTAAGGTTCGTATTTGTGCGTGAGATTTTTCTACCATGTTTACTGTCACCCAGAACGATGCATCAGGATGGGAGAGAGCTGCTGGTGGCTTTCTGCAGGAATAGGGAACAGACGGGAAAAGAGGCCCTGGGAAGACACCCAGTGGTCTCCAGCTGTCCCCCTCATGGCACCATGCCCCCTCTTGACGCTGTTCCTCAGGTTAGTGGAAGCGCAGCAGGTGTCTGGGACTCTCTGAGGGTCTGGGAGCCGCTGCCTGGGTAGCTTATTCATCCTGGAGATGTCCCTGGAAGCCGGGAGGTTCCCTCAGAAGCAAAGAGCACAATTCCTTTCTCGTGGGGGAAGCCACTGATTCTCAGCTAGAGTTTCCTCACCTGACTTCTGGTGAATGAGGATATCCCATGTCTCCTGGTCCCCTGGCTGTCTCAGCTGGGTCAGGCTGGTGTAGCAAATCTCCGCAAACTGAGGGGCTCAAACAACATGCGTTTATTTTCTCACAGCCCTGGAGGCTGGATGTTCAAGATCACGGTGCTGAGAGGTTTGGGTCCTGGTGAGGATCCAATTCCTGGCTCGTCGACGGCATCTGCTTGCTACATCCTGACATGCTGGGGTGAGGAGGGGGAGGAGGGAAGAGCGAGGGCGGAGAGAGAACACGCTTGAACTCTCCGGAGTCTTCTCTTAAGGACAGGAATCCATCCGGCGGGTCAGGGCCCCACACTCATGGCCTCATCTAACCTTCCTCACCTCCTGGAGGCCCCATCTGCAGATCCAGGGTTAGGCTGCACTGAGGGGATACTCCACCCACAGCACTGGCCTGGAAAGGGGCTGGTGCCGCCACACTGGGCTGCTGGGTGCCGCCTCCGTGGCTGCGGGTGTGAAGGGGCCAGTGTGGGGCAGGGCAGGACTGACCGGGACACAGCACCTCACAGCATCCTATGCGTGGGTGCTGTGGCAGGCATGACCAGTGCACCTCGACTCCTCTCCACTCCACTCACGCAGGCCTTGTCGGAACCGAGGACCAGAGCCTGGTCATTCTGGCTGCGATGCTGTCCAGAGGGGCCCCGACCTCCCAGACCTGCCTCCCCTGCGATGACTCCAGGGCCTGCACCCTCCTGGGGTGAGGAGTGAGCCCTTCCCCAGGGTCCTGTCCTCTGCTGCCCACTGCTCCTACAGGGACAGCCACTGCCTGCAAGCCAGCGACGTGATTGATTGGTCCTGTGCAAAATGAAATGTGGGGCCCTTGTTACAAATTATTCAGAATTTCAAGACGTGGGAACCACAGAGCATTGTCCAAGCGGTGGTCCTCCTGCATGTGGGACTATGGACAGCAGCCTGGGTGCACAGCCATGAAGCCCACCAGCCGCACGTCTGGAGGACAGCGTGTTAGCACAGGGGCGTGCACACACATGCATTTGCAGAGCTGTCTATACAGCATCGCACACGTGTGCACACATGCATTCGCAGAGCTGTTTATAGTCTCACACGTGTGCACGCACATGCATTTGCAGGGTTGTCTATACAAACGCACACACGTGTGCACACACATGCATTTGCAGAGCTGCCTATACAGCAGCGCACATGTGTGCACACACATACATTTGCAGAGCTGTCTATGCAGCAGCGCACACGTGTGCACACACATGCATTTGCAGAGCTGCCTATACAGCAGCGCACATGTGTGCACACACATACATTTACAGAGCTGTCTATGCAGCAGCGCACACGTGTGCACACACATGCATTTGCAGAGCTGTCTATGCAGCAGCGCACACGTGTGCGCACACATGCATTTGCAGAGCTGTCTGCAGCAGCGCACACATGCATTTGCAGAGCTGTCTACAATTGCGCACACACGTGTGCACACACTTGCATTTGCAGAGCTGTCTGCAGCAGCGCACACGTGTGCACACACTTGCATTTGCAGAGCTGTCTGCAGCAGCGCACACGTGTGCACACATGCATTTGCAGAGCTGTCTGCAGCAGCGCACACGTGTGCACACACATGCATTTGCAGAGCTGTTGATACAGCAGGCGTTTCCCTCCTGTGCTAAGTAATCTTGGGAACTTTTTGTAAACAAGCATCCTGGGGAAGTACACTTCTGGCTTATGCAAATTGAGAGTCCTGTGCTTTATTTAAAAAAGGAAAAAGAGGTGACATGGAAGAGAAAACCCAGGACAGAGGAGGAAGCCAAGGGTTTTGAAGTGTCGTGAGAAGGACCGGGGTTGCAGTTAGGAATTGGGGGCTGGAGGTCATGGGGACCACTCTTGCCTTGGGCCTGGATGTCCATGCAGCCCAGCCTGGTGTGGGTGACAGGGAGCCCTTCCCCATCTACAGGGCTGGCAACGGAGGCAGCCCAGACACTGGGTTCTCTGCATCCCTGGGGCCAGTGGACCCATCAAACACTGAGCTCCAGGAGGGAGGGATCTGAAAGGAAAACACGAAGGGGCTTCACATGTAAATTGCCCGCATCCGACAAGGTGAGTTCCAAGCTGCTACTCGGAGCAGTGAGGACGCTGAGGAGCTGTGCGTGGGCGAGGAAGGGGAGGCGAAGGCCCCCATGGCCTCCCCGTGCTGGAGTGAAGCGAGCCACCTGCAGTCCACCCACTTTGCACGTAGCGTGGGGTGCGTGGCTCTCGCCAGTGAATGCAGTGTCTGATGATGTCATCTGTTCTCCTAGGGCCTTGAACCCAAACTTTCTTTTTTTTGAGACAGAGTCTCACTCTGTCACCCAGGCTGGAGTGCGGTGGCACAAGCTTGGCTCACTGCAACCTCTGCCTCTCCAGTTCAAGCGATTCTCCTGCCTCAGCCTCCTGAGTAACTGGGACTACAAGCACGTGCCACCACGTTTGGCTAATTTTCTGTATTTTTAGTAGAGATGGGGTTTCACCGTGTTAGCCAGGATGGTCTCGATCTGACTTCCTGATCCATCCGACTCGGCCTCCCAAAGTGAGCCACCCTGCCCGAATGACCTAAACTTTCAAACTTCTTTTTCATGCGAGATCCAAAGTTTTCCCTGATTTCCAACCCTAGGGTTAAAGTTGGTGGTAGAATGCTGCGTGTACAAGTGTGCGTGTTTCTAACTTAACGTTGAACTAAGAATGCCTGGCAGGTATCCGCATCTCATCTGAACGCCTGTGTTTTTCAACTGGATTACAACCTCTGTTTGTAGGTCCAGTTTTAATAGAAGTAATCATGTGTGCATTAGGAGGACTATTTTTTCCCGGTTTGAGAAATGACTGATGGTTTTCTTGAGGTGCCTGCAGTGAAGCTTATGTCCATACGGTCACATCTAAATCCTTGCTTCTCGGCCTTTCTGGTAGAGAGTAATCTCCAGTCTGCCTAACCCTACAGCCACAAAATGGGGTGGGCTTTCAGGGAAGAGAGAAAGCAACTCTCTGTGGTGTGGAAGAAGTTGTTGTGGGCTTCGGAGTCCCTGTGCTGGTGGGAGCCAGTGGCCCCTCACCACACCCCCGCCCTCTGCCCTGACCAGAGGTCATGATGAGGACTCACATCCTTTAGTCTTGGAGCCTTGATGTGGCTGGTGCGGGGCGGGCCCCGGGGTCAGCCCGACATCTGCAGATGAGACGTGGCAGGGGTGGGGATCGGGGCAGGGGTTGCTGTCACATCCTCCCGTCAGTGATGAGCACCAGCTCTCCACCCCCCGCCCGGCCTTACTCCGAGCAGCAAGCCTGGGCTCCCTTGGTCGCCCGCCAGGCACAGGCTGCCCTCGCTGCCTCTGAGGGACATCCTGGCTGGGACCCCCCTCCTCCTACTTTTTCCCGGCTCTTCAGTGCATTACAGACGAGAGAAAGTGAGGCAGGAAGGGCACTGCTCCACAGAGGGTCTCCAGCCCCCTCGGTCACTTCTTAATGCTCCATGAGTGGCCGAGGGCAGAGCAGGACTCGGGGAGTAAGCACTAAACCAGGAAGCCAGCAAACTGGCGAAGCCCCGGGGCCCAGCATCCCTGCGTGATGGTCCCTGGGTGCAGCCATGCCAGGCACTGCCTGAGGGCCCTTCCAGCCAGTGCCAGGACCCAGGTCCCCCCAGTAACACCCTCACGACCCATGAGAGCAGTACGCTGACTGTCTCTTTTCTCCCACAGCAAGAATTATCAAGACCAAGCAGTGGTGTGACATGCTTCCGTGTCTGGAGGGGGAAGGCTGTGACTTGTTAATCAACCGGTCAGGCTGGACGTGCACACAGCCCGGCGGGAGGATAAAGACCACCACGGTACGTGGCCCTGGCATCCTTGTGGGTGTGCTGTTGGGGGGGCTTGTGAGGCTCTGAGGGGGCAGGTGGCAGCTGCTCACTCCATCCTGGGACAGAGAGGCCTGGGGTTGGTCTCCTCCCCACCCCCTCTCTGGGGCTGGGTTCCTGACAGTGTGTCCTGGGGCAGCCTCTTGTTGCTGTGGCGTGGGCACCTCGTGTCCGAGGGCTGCAGTTGCTGGGGCTGGTGGATCTCTGGGAGTGACTGTGTGCTCGCTCCAGGGGGCCGGGGCTGGCCCTATAATCTTCCCAGGTGTCTCAGGAGAATGTTCTGGGAACAGCAGGAGAGCTGGCTCCTAATAGAATCACTGGCCTGTGGTGACCTGTTTCCAAAGCTTTCTGGAAAGGTTAGTTGAGCTCTTGAACTAAACACCATAGAATTGGAAGTTACGATCCCAGTCGCGTGATTGCATCTGAGTTTTCTTATAGATGGTAAATTAGCACTACACGAGATTTCACACTTTACCATAAATTGGTTTTCCGAGAGATGATGGTTTCTCATAACTTGGCTGTGAGGGACTCAGTGGATACGGGCTTGCTGCGCATTCCATCCTAATGGTCACGTTCTCAGATTAACGCCTGCCTCCAGCCCAGGCCCGATGCCGGCGGCCCCCCGTCCCCCCGCCTGCCCAGCTAGGCTCCACCATCGTGCCTAGCGCCTGTCACGACCCAACCCCTTCCCGCATGGGTGGTTGCCATTTACGTCCCTGTGTGGCCCCATGAGAGTGTGGGCTGCCCGGCACAGGTGCTGGGCCTACAGGTGCTGCTGCCCATCCCCTTCCAGCACCTAAGCCTCTGTGTGTGGCACGTGGATTCATGGACTCACCAAACGTGGACCCCAGGCACATGCTGTGCTTCCGTTTCTAAGATCACTGCTTTTATTTTTTTTTTGAGACAGAGTCTCACTCTCTTGCCCAGGCTGGAGTGCCGTGGCATAATCTCGGCTCATTGCAACCTCCACCTCCTGAATTCAAGTGATTCTCCTGCCTTAGCCTCCCAGCTGGCTGGGACTACAGACATCCACCTGCACACCCAGCGAATTTTTGTATTTTTAGTAGAGACAGTGTTTTGCCATGTTGGCCAGGCTGGTCTTGAACTCCTGACCTCAGGTGATCCACCACCTCGGCCACCCAAAGTGCTGGGATTGCAGGTGTGAGCCACCTCCGTGGCCCAAGATCACTGCTTTTGAAAGTGCAGGCAGTCACCCCATTAGTGGGTTGTGGAATTAACAGACCACAGCCAGCATTTAAAAGGAGGAAGGAAAAGAATGAAAATGTGGCAGTGCATCTGTCTTGAGGGTGAGTGCCCGGTGATGGAGCACACGCCTGCTCACACGTGGTCACATGGGAGAAGCATTTTTAGTAGAGACGGGATTGCTGTGAGAGGCCGGAAATCCATGTCCTATGGGGACTTGGGAGAAACTGACCACTGCAGTGGTTTTCCAGGCACTGCCCTCAGCTGGCTTTGCCCTGCGGACATCCACCTACCCTACTCCAGGAGACCCTGGGTAGATGCTTCAGGTTCCCCCAAGGTGTGGGCAGTGCCCCTTGTCAGCCCCCGCTCTGGTTCCTGCTCCTGGGGATGGGGCTAGAGCTGCTGTCCACCCTCCCTCTCATTCCCCAGCTTTGCTATAGCTTCCTCTGCCCTTGCGCAGGGCTCACAGAGCTGGAGAAGGAGGGACAGGAAGGGCTGGTGGGGCCGAGGGGAGCAGGTCTTCTCTACACGGATGTTCCTCGGCCAGGCCTGGATGCCGCACACGTGACGGGCTTTTGGAAATACTCTGATCAGTGTTTGCGCTGCCACGTTTTCGGAATGTTTATGTATTGTAAGAACCTTGTCAGTGAGCTGTGCCACTTCCTAAATCAGAATCAACCGGCTCCATGGAAATCCCGTTTGCACAGTCACCAGCAAGCACCACATTCTAATTCTGTGCTGCATGAAATCACAGTTGTGGGGGTGGAAAGATTCAGTGGGGTTTCTGTGTGGTTCTCTTCGGGAACTTGTATTTCATGGAAACTCACTACACTGAGAGCCCATTACCCCAACGTGAGAGACTCCGAGGCTGTGCAGACAGCAGCGCATCTCGTGGGGGCTTGGATGTCTAAATCCCACCCCAACCAGCCTTTCCAGGAGTGTGGCGTCTGCAGGCCATCCCAGGGCCTCTGCTGGACCCGGACAGGAGGACACGCAGGTCCCCTTGGGGCCTGGCCGCCCAGCAAGCAGCCTGCCAAAATGCTGTGTCTCCTCTCATCTTGCCATAAACTGCTGCTGGCTTGGGCCAGGCAGCTCGTGCTGTCAGCCTGCCGGCGAGTTCTGGAGGTCAGACCTACCACTGATGGATGATTCACATCACCTACCAACCCTCTGGAAAAGGTTCTGTGGTCATCTTGTGGCTGGGGAGCTCTCTGTTAGCAGCTCCTGGTTCTGTGGTCGCCTCGTGGCCGGGAGCTCTCCCGTCAG
>NW_016107644.1:1691908-1695186 GCF_001604975.1 Cebus imitator
CCGTCAGGATCTCCTGGTTCTGCGGTCGCCTCGTGGCCGGGAGCTCTCCCATCAGCATCTCCTGCAGTGCTGAGCTTTGTCCACAGTGGCCTTGTTTGGGATTTATGAGCCAGCTTGCTACAGGGAGGGGCCTTCTGGCTGCATGGCCCCTGACTCAGTGGGTGGCTTGCCTTGTCCAGGCCACGGTGCCCCTGAGCTTCCTGCAAGCCTGGAGCCTGGAGTTGCCCATCACAGAACCGAGCTCAAACCGCAAGTTCTCTTCATTCTCGGACGCTGAGGACCTAGCACGTCAAGCATGGCCCCACTAACAGATCCATGGGAAGAACAGACTAGGACCCCGCCTCGGAGCACCCCAGCGAGAAGGTGGTGCCAGCAGTGGGCTCCAGGCCCAGCCCGCCCGTGTCTGTGCCAGTCCGCCAGGCGGCTGGGGTGGAGGAGGGCGTTCCTGTGCCGGGATCCCGGGGACCAGGGATGCCCTGCTGAAGGACAGTGTCTGTGGCCTGTGCCTGAGCCCTGGTTCTTGGAGGAGCCAGGGAAACAGCAGCTGTGTGCACCAGGGCCCCAGTTAGAGAGGATAGGATGCTCACACTTCCTTCACGCACCTTCTGGAATCCTCTGTAAGGTGACAGGGACACGAAACGAGGAAAATGGCATCCTCCTGTGAGTGCAAACTCAGCAGGACAGGTCTGGAAGGACGGGAGCAGGTGGACTGGGCTGACAAGGAGAGCTGAGCCGCTGGGAGCAGTGTGCGGTCCCCGACTCCGCCCTGATGCAGGCCGCACTGATAGGCTGCTCCCAGCGTGGTGGAGGCGGGCCCAGCTGAAAGGCTGCATCAGGGGCCCCTGGTCCTCCCCACCCAGGCACCTGCCCTCAGCTCCCTGTGGGACCCAAAGGAGAATGGACTCACAGAGGCTCCTGCTGGAGGGAGAGAGCTGGGCGACGCCGGACCCTGCAGCGGAGACACAGCCAAGTGCAGCGGGAACTTCTGGAAACCAGGCAATTAGGTGAAAATCGACATTCTGAGATGGGAGTCCTGCTCAGCTCCCAGAGGGCTCAGTCAGGAGACGGATGGCTTCTTTCTGGATACACTTCCCGCCTTTGTGACCTGAGGCCGCTCCATTCTCAGTGGCTGGAAAGGGCAGAAACATTATCTCAAGGTCCTGGAGGCCAGAAGGTCCAAGATTGATGGTCAGGACCCTGCTCCGTCGGGAGGCTCTGCGGGAGAACCCGCCGTTGCCTCTGGCAGCTCTGGTGGCCCCAGGTGTTCCTTGGCTCGTGACCACAGCACCCCACTCTTTGCGTCCGTCTTCACGTGGCCTGCCCTGTTTGTCAAATTTCCTTCTCCCTTCTCTGATAAACACTCCAGCCACGGGATTTAGAGTCCATTCTACATCTAGGATGATTTCATCTTAATATCCTTCACTAGTCACATAGGAAAAGACCCGGTTTTCAAATCAAGTCAGATTCTGAGGTTCCCCAGTGGACATGAACTTTGGGGGACCCCATTCCACCCACTGAACTCGCCAAGCCCAGATCAGAACCCCAGGTGCCATGAGCCGGGGGCCACAGGGCCCTTCTGCCCCCAGACGGCTGTTCAGCTCCGGGCTCCTAAACATGGTGGAAAGCAAAGGTCACTGTTAGGAGAGAGAAACAAAACCAGAAGAAGCCGAAGGAGGAGGAGCGAGGAGCGTAGAGGCTGCAGGAGCCACTGAGGCAGTAGCGGAAGGGCAAGCACACCAGTGAAACCACAGCTCAGCCTCAGAGAGGACAGAATGCATGCAAACACAGGAGCAGGCAGGGGGGTGCAGGGGCAAGGAGGCCGGGGGCTGGGCAGCAAGGGGGCTCAAGTGCTCCACACCCCTCTCTGGCTCTCAGCCTTAGGGATGTGTGTGGCCAGTGGAAGGGTGCGGTCATGACCCACGCACTGCCCGGAACACTGGCTCTGACCCCTGAGCCCTGTGGGCATCATTAGCCTAAGCCTGTCCTGCTGAAGAGAACAGAAGAGCCCCACACTGGGTGAGGAGCTGGGCTGCTGGCTGGGCCCAGGCACCTCATGAGACAGAGGTGAGCCAGCAGGCCAGCCCCAGCCACAGATGTCACCTCTGAGTTAAGGTGCTATTGGGACAGGGCCTGTCAGGGCAGTGGGGGGAAGGGGAGGGAGAGCGTAAGGACAAATACCTAATGCATGTGGGGCTTAAAACCTAGTTGGCAGGTTGATGGGTACAGCAAACCACCACGGCACATGTGTTCCTATGGAACAGACCTGCACGTTCTGCACATATATCCCAGAACTTAAAGAAGAGCGTGAGGAGCGTGTTGGGAAATTGTGCACGTGCACACGGGTATGTACACATGGCAAGGTGCGTGCCTGCATGTACATGGGGTGTACCCACAGGTGCTGCACGCCTGCATGTTGTGTGTCACAGCAGAATGTTGCAAACCCAATAGAATGTTTGGGACATAACACCGAGGCAGTCTCTCAGACAGCACACAGTAGAATTTTCTAAGAGAAATGGGAACCAGGAAAGGAAAACAATAGCTCATCAGAAGATTGATTTGGGAGGATACAACACCCTGAAACAGAGGAAAACGAAGAAGAAATTATCAAAGAAATGTTTGTAAAAACCTCCCCAGAACTCAGGTGTCATCTCCCCTGTGAGAGTACTCACCAAGCCCAGAAAAATAAATGAACACAGCCGCATCCTAAAGCATGCCAGCATGAACTTTCAGGCCATGGGAGAGGAAAAAAATCCCCAAAACTCAGAGGGAAAAACTAGATCATGGACAAAGACGCGCACAGCAGTGTTGCCGGATTCTCAGCGGCCGGCGAGGCCAGGAACCGGCGAGGCCAGGAACCGGCGAGGCCAGGAACCGGCGAGGCCAGGAAACGGTGGGGCCAGGAACCGGCGAGGCCAGGAAACGGTGGGGCCAGGAACCGGCAAGGCCAGGAAACGGTGGGGCCAGGAAACGGAGGCGCCAGGAACCGGCGAGGCCAGGAAACGGTGGGGCCAGGAAACGGAGGCGCCAGGAACCGGCGAGGCCAGGAAACGGTGGCGCCAGGAAACGGTGGCACCAGGAACCGGCGAGGCCAGGAAACGGTGGCGCCAGGAAACGGTGGCACCAGGAAACGGTGGCACCAGGAACCGGCGAGGCCAGGAAACGGTGGCGCCAGGAACCGGCGAGGCCAGGAAACGGTGGCACCAGGAACCGGCGAGGCCAGGAAACGGTGGCGCCAGGAAACGGTGGCACCAGGAAACGGTGGCACCAGGAACCGGCGA
>NW_016107644.1:1695326-1700303 GCF_001604975.1 Cebus imitator
CCAGGAAACGGTGGCACCAGGAACCGGCGAGGCCAGGAAACGGTGGCTCCAGGAAACGGTGGGGCCAGGAAACGGTGGCACCAGGAAACTGTGGCACCAGGAAACGGTGGCGCCAGGTCTTCCAGAGTGCAGGCTGCGACTCCTGACCTGGATTTCCATCACCGCAGGAACCTGGAACGGGCCGTCGAGGGTGCAGGGAGAACAGGCCCCAGCCCTGGGTGTCCCAGGAGGAGCCCTGCACGCAGCTGTGCTGGGGAGATGAGGGGAAGGGTCAGGGGACAAGAGGGGTCCCTCAGGGAGAAGTCAATGAAGAGACAGGCCGTGGATGCTCCTAGCAGGAGTTTGCAAATGAATTCCAAACATGTAGACATTCAGGGAGGGGAAAACATGAAGGTTTGTCCAGGAAAACAAGCAAAATTGCCCTGAGGCTCCAGCGTGGGAGCGTTGGGGAGCCGTGGCCGAGCCGGCACCGCCTCAGCCCGGCCTGTTGCCCACGTGTTTGTCAGGCCCCCTTCTCTGTCGGGCACTGCAGGTGCCATTGAAGAGCTCCAGTGCTTCTCGGGAACCGGAGAGTAGGCACGGCCCCTGCCCCCCCGCAGCCACAGAGGGTTATCATCACCAGGCACAGCTTCCGAGGGGCATGATGCCCAGCTGAATTGGTCAGGGCACAGTCAAGGGAGGGGTGTCCACCCAGGTGCTCTGGGCCAGCGTCCTGGAGAACCTGGCTTGGGTGTTGAGAGGGACCAGGGCGTCACCAGGAGGCAGTCAGGCCCCGGGCTGGGCAGGGCCTGTCGGCAGGTCCCGGGAGCCATCTGTCCTGTGTGTGGTGGTGGAGGACACAGAGCCACTTCATCCGGGAGTGAGACGGAGCTGCTGTGGAGCCTGTAGCCTTGCATGGCTGGGGTGGGGCTGCTTCAGACGACAGGCCGTGGGCTGAGCAGGAGGAAGGCCCGGGAGGGTGTGCAGTGCCCTCTCCCGCACGCAGGCAGGTGAGAGCCAAGCTGGTGTCAGTGACTCCGTGCGTCCCCGCGTGGCTCCTTGGATGCCCGTGGCCACTTCCTGCCCTCACACAGCAGACACTCAGCCCCACGGGGCTGCTCATGGAGGAAGAAGGGGTCCCTGTAGCTGACACCAAGCCTCTGTGGGGGCAGCGAGGAGGCTCCCGGCAGGAAGGCGGTGGCTGTGGTTGTGGAGGGAAGTTGACAGTGTCTTGGGGGAAGATCCGCAGTCACCAGGCAACGAACCGCACACAAACAGGGAGGGCGGGCACGGCCTGGCAGAGCTGTGTGGGTTCCAACCTCCCGAGTGCCCTGTGTGCCCCATCCCGCCCCCACCAGGACCCTGTGGTCCATCCCCTCCCCAGAGCACAGCCAAGCCAGGGCCTTGGGGCCCCTCCCGCACAGCGACCCTGGTCCCAGCCAGGCCTCCCCCTGGCCCCACCCTGTGAGGTCAGCCAGGAATCCAGGCAGCCTTTTTGGATTCTGGAAGCTTCTTCCGTGATTGCAATGGCCGGGGGAGAGGAAGGGGCAGGAGGGAGAAGAACTTCCCCTCCCCTCTCACAAGCCTGAGAGAGCGGGGTGGTGGGAGGCCAAGATGGGCTGGGGACCCCAAGATCTGTCTGCGTTCTCTCCCAAGGACAAAGAAGGCTGAGGCTTAAACACGCCGGGCAGACAGAGCGGGGTTGGGTCCTTAGCCAGAAGTGGCCCAGGACCTGCACCTAGCTAATCTGTGTGCCGCACAAACAATGAAAAATACCAAGTCATCGCAGTGACCCCGTCTGCAATCCATCTTGCGTTCTTTTGAATCACCCCTATTCATCACCAGCATAACAGCTGGACGTTTTCATAGATTCTGTGTGTAAACAAAAACGTGGACGGCCGGCGCCACATCAGCTGGTGGTGTAAGCAGTGACATTCTTCATTTTCTCAGCAGAAATGAACCCAGAAACAAAAAATGGGTCTGAGCACACCCACGTGACTTCTGTCTGCACTTTGGGCCAATTCGTAATGGCTCTCGGGGTGCCATTGACCATCATGGCGCTGCGTGAGGCTCCATCTTCCTGAAAGCAGTTGTTCTTTGAATCGTTTTAAATACATAAATGGCAAATGGGCGAAATGTGAGGACACTCGCCCAGTGCAGAAGGGAGGACGGGGTCTGTTGAGGAAACCCAGTGAGTGTGGCGGGGCTGGGGACGTCCTGGTGCCTGCCGTGGCCAGCGGCCTGTGTCCGAAGGCTCTGTCAGGTTGGATGGGGTGAGGGTCAGGCTTAGGGTTTGTCTGAGGGACACGATCAGTGCCTCCTCTCCCTCCCCTGTCCCTGCTTCCCTGCCTTCTCCCCAGCACTCCCATCCATCTGACACTGTTTTGATGCCAAGTCAGAGCCTGGGATGCAGAGATGAGACGCGTGACCCCACATCTCAGGGACGCCCCTTGAGAACCGCCAGAGTGTCGCCCTTTGTCACCGAATGGACCCGCTGCGTTGGCTTCTGAGTCTAGCACATCACTGGGAACCGAGATGGAAAGTGATTGGTGAGTCAACGGCAGACAGCACCCTGTTTACCTGGTGAGGACTCCGGCGGCATGCTCAAATCCCCCGTGCACAGTCAGGAGGTAGAAGGATCCTTCTAGCTGGAGACCATCTTCCGTCTATGCAGCGGTAGGGATCGTGGTCTCTAAGACGTGAGGAGACACCCCGTCTTGTTGCTGGCAGGGCGGTTTCCCAGAAGCTCTCGTTATGTGATTGATGGAAACGCAGTGCCTCGGCCCTCACCATGCTGACACCTGGACACGGAGCCTCCGCGGCGTTCCCTGTACTCCAGACATATTTCTGAGCAGCACCTTCCAGGGCCTGGCTGTGGGCTGGAGGAACCCTGCTCATAGTGCTGGTCACAGAATGGCCTGGAAAGGCTCCAAGGCCTGCCCCGGCCCCCGGGGGCCCTCTCTGGGTGGATCCCAGAAGAAGCACTTCTGGTACCTGCCGCAGATCCCTCATGTACCGTGGAGTCACACCCACGTGAAGGGATGAGGAACCCGAGTGGCCCCCTCTCCCCAGGGCCCTGGGACCACTGTCCCCTGCTGGGCCAGGCTCCCGGACAGCTCAACTATGTGGTTGCCCAGGCAGGAAGGGGGACACGAGTCCGTCTCGATGCGTGAGGTTTTGGGATGCTGGACTTTCAAATGGCTCTGGAATCTGCACAATCCTAGGGGAAGGATGGGGTCCCGCCCTATGGAGTCCTCCCCATAGAGGAGCCGGTGAGGAGCAACCTTCCCAGCCATTCTAGAGCCACCTGGGCCACCGCCTCGATGCTGCCATTCAGCTGCCCACTGCATGTGATGTTGGGTCCCCACGGAGCCATTGGCACTGGTGCCAGTGTCTGACTCCAAATCTCATGAACTGGTTGGCAGAAGGTCCCAGCAAAGTGCTGGAAAATGTGTTTTTCTCCTACTGGTTTATAATCCTTATAATCTTACGGATGACATCACTTACAGATTAATTTTTTTGTAAAGGACAAAGGTGAACTTACTCCTTCCTGCCTGCACTGTGGAAAGTAAGATCAGGGCAGGGCATGATCTCACTCCTGTAATCCCAGCGCTTTGGGAGGCCAAGCAGGCAGACCACTTGAGGTCGGGAGTTCGAGACCAGCCTGGCCAACAAGGTGAAAACCTGTCGTTACGAAAAATACAAAAATGAGCCAGGGGTAGTGGCACGTGCCTGTAATCCTAGCTACTCGGGAGGCTGAGGTAGGGGAATCGCTTGATCAATTGAACCTAGGAGGTGGAGGTTGTAGTGAGCTGAAATTGCACCACTGCACTCCAGCCCAGGCGACAGAGTGAAACTCCATCTCAAAAAAATTTGTTTTTAAAAAGAAAGTAAGATCAGCATGTAAGATGGGAGGTCATGGCTGGGTTCCCATCCTGATGGCGAGGCGCTGTCTCCAGGCGCAGCCTGTCCCGAGCCCCAGGTTCCAGTTATGGCGGACAGGTCCCTTTGTCATGGCTCCTATGTGCGCCATCTTCATGACCAGCATGTCCAAATGTGCCCCATTCTCAGCCCAGCTCTTCGGACCCAGATAGCAGCAGGCAGGAGACGCGGGCTCTGCCGGCCAACCCCTTCCAAATGCCTCCCGCGTCCGCAGTGGGAATGAGATGCGACGTCTGGCATGGGCATTTGGTAAAGATCAGTCTTTAAAAATGAAATGGGAGGATTTGTCTCTGCATCCAAATTACTTTAAATGTCAACTCCCCGTTAAACCCGAGAAGTGGCGGGTGGTACGGGTCCTTGGATGACACCTCTACCCCGTCGTGTTTGTAGTGCCGGCATCCTCATCACTGTGGCTCTATCGCTGGGTCCCTTCATACATCGCCTCTTCCTGAACTGGAATGTAGATCTCAGGCTCCACAGGCGTTGGGCGTGACTGAGCCACTCTGCGCCTCCCGAACGGACAGGCCCCTTCCAGGGACGCAGCCATTGTACCAGTAGGACTTCCTGGGTCTGATCCCACCGTCCTCCCCGTGCCTGGAAGAGGGACAGCTCTTTGGCGTGCTAGGGTGGGAGACAGGAGGAAGTCAGTTTATCTGCAGAGCTTCCATTTCCTCATCTGTAGAAAGGGGTAAAGATACCCCAGGCTTGACCCTGCAGGGTCCTGGGATGGCGAAAAAGGAAAATGATGGACGAGAAAGGTTTCTAAGGCCCTGACGTGCGCCTGGCCCCCTTGCTTGCTCCTGCCCTACCTGAGGCACAGACAAGCTCTCTGTGTAGGAAAAGGATTCTTATTTTCCACATATGGCACCTTCCTGAATATTCTGGAATGCCCACATCACCGGTTAGAATCTGGCATTAGAATGAAGTCAGACCCTCAGCAGCTTGTTTGGGAAATCCCTGTCTATCTGGTCATTGGTGCTGTGCTGCAGGAGAGACCCGGGGTGCTGGTTACGCTGTTGCAGTAGGAGAGACCCGGGGTGCTGGTTACGCTGTTGC